>NC_063339.1:10497039-10503741 GCF_021869965.1 Rhincodon typus | reverse complement strand
CTATTAATTCTGGGAAAGCTTGAGATTAAGCCAACAAAACATAAATTTCTGGATAAACTCAGCAAGTCTGGGAACATCTTCAGGGAGAGAAACAGATATAATGTTTTGAGTCCATTGACCCTTCTTCAGAACTGATAACAGTTAGGAGCAACTACCCCGCTAAGCCATGAGCTTTTATTTACCACAATGACCTTTGATGTGGCACTTTATAAAATGCCTTCTGGAAATCTAAATATAGTGTATCCACCAGCTTCCCTTTATCCACAGCATATGTTACCTCCTCAAATATTCCAATGGATTGGTCAAACATGACTTTGCTTTTAACATTTTCCTACACCAATCAAATCTGAAATGAATTCTTACTGTTATAATTACCATGGTCACATCTCTCTGCAGATGTGGATGCTGTATTTGGTTAAATCATGGACTTTCAAGAATTGTATTTGTTCTGAGGGTGAAATATTTGTCATAGGAGTTAAAATGCCTTTGTTGTTCGTTTTGTCCCTACATGACCAATAATATCATTTGCTATACCCCCAGCTGTTTTCAGAAGTATATTTACAGTACATCACAGGAACAAGCCCTTCGGCCCATATTGACTTGTTTAACTTCTGTTTTACTATCCAGTTTAGAAGCTATTCTGTGCTTCAAGAATTATTTTCTGTAGGATGCAGGACGTGGGATTATTTTCTGTAGTTTTGTTATATTTAGCATAAGTCAAATCTGAGCTAGCATTTTATCATCAAGATTTTATTATTTTGAAGTCATGGTAGGCAGGGAGGGCTGTCCCATGCTGTGTTGTTGTTCTGGAGGGTTTTCTCATTCTTTAAAGCCTTAATAACAATTCTGCCTTTTTTTTTGTGATTATACTAAAAGATTTGTGCCTTTTGTAGAGTCTCCTGAATGAAGTTCCATGGTAGACTAGAATCGCTCACTGCTTTGAATTGTCCGACGCGTATGTGCTTTCAATGGCTGTTCACACTTTCCCCAGCTCTCTGCTTAAGGATTATAAGGGCTTTCTCTCTTGGCACTGTTAATTCCATTTTATTTCTAACTTTGTGCCTCACACTATCTGCTATGGTGGAAATGCCTGATATAAGACACAATTTAATTTTTAAATTCTCGCTTTTCAGCCTGAATTACTGTGCCTTTGTAAAGTTTCCAGGGATTTTTGGTTTTGAATCATGCCAAGTCCACTGTTTGCTCACTGTGAACTTTCACAGACCGTAGTTTCCCCATTGCAGCCTGCGCCTTTAGCTTTGCAGCTACAGATTCTCCTGTTTCAGCATATTCTCTTTAAGGTCAGAAACAATTTCTAATGTTCCTTGAAGTATCCTTCTGTGTTGGGTGTTGCCATAAGGTTTTTGAAGGTTTGCTGTTCTCAGCAATCAGTCATTCTTTTTTAAGGTTGTAAACTTGCTCACCGAGCTGGTGTGTTTGATTGCAGACGTTTTGTCACCCTGCTAGGTAACATCACCAGTGCGCCCCCGGTGAAGTGCTGGTGTTCTGTCCTGCTTGTTATTTATATGCCTCGGTTTGCTGAGGTTGTTGGTTTTACTTCCGGTTCTGCTTTTCAGTGGTTTGTATATCAAATCCAGTTCAGTGTGTTTGTTGATGCAGTTCCAGTTGGAATGCCAGGCCTCCAGGGAATTCCCTGCCATGTCTCTGTTTGGCTTGTACTTTAATGGATGTGTTGTCCCAGTCAAATTCTTTGTCTGTGTGTACTGAGACCAGTCAGAATTGGTCGTGTCTCTTGGTGGCTAGTAGGTGTTCGTGTATCCTTTATTGTCAGTTTTCTTCCAGTTTGGCCTATGTAATGTTTCTCACAGTCCTTGCATGGTTTTTTTATATATCACATTAGTTTTATTGGTTGTGGGTAATGTGGGTAAATATTTGATCCTTTACATTTCAGTAGCTGTCGCAGGGTGATTGTTAGTTTGTGGGATACTCTGTTAACTAGGAGTCTGGCTAGTTTTGTGGTCGTTTCTGATATGTCCCTGATGTATGGTAGGGTGACTCGTATGTCTAGCTGTGTTGTGTCTTCTTGTTGTGGTCTGTTGCAGAGATAACGACAGATTGTGCTTTTTGGGTATCCATTCCTTTTAAAAACTCTGTATAAATGCTCCAGTTCTGCTTTGCACAGTTCTGGGTTGCTGCAGTATATTGTGGCTGGTTTGAATAATGTCCTGATGTGGTTCCATTTATGGGTGTTGGTGTGGTTGCTGGTGTAATTAATATCTGATCCATATGTGTGATCTTTCTGTATATGCTAGTCTGGAGTTCCCTGTTGTTCTTAAGTTCTACCATTATGTCTAGGAAGGGTAATTGGTTATTGTTCTTTTCTTCCTTTGTGAATTTTATTCCGGTGAGGATGTTGTTTATGTGTCAGCGGGTTTCTTCTAGTCTTGTGTGTTTGATAATCACGAAGGTGTCATCTACATAGTGGACCCAGAGTTTGGGTTGTATAGTGGGAAATGCTATCCATTCTAACCTTTGCATTACCATGTCTGCAATCAGTCCTGATAGTGGGGATCACATTGGTGTTACATTGATTTGTTTGAATATACGGTAATTGAAGGTGAAGTGGGTTGTGAGGCACAGATCCAGCAGTTTGAGGGTGCTGTCCTTGGTATGCTGTTGGTATCGTGGTGTGCCTGCCTTCCTGATTCGTCCAGCAGTGTGGCAATTGTCTCTTTGGCTCGGTCCATATTTACATCCATAAACAGTGCTGTTAGGTGAAAGGATACCATTATCTCATCCTGTTCTATTCTGGTGTCCTTGGTGATGTTGGGGAATTCTTGGGATGAGTGGATGGAGTGGGTAGTGTGTCAACTGATTAATTATTTCAGTTTCTGTTGTGGTTCTTTGGCAAGTCTGTATGTTTGTGTGCCTGGTAGTGAGACAATGGGTCTGAGGGGTCTCCTGGCTTGTGTACCTTTTAGGGAGTCCATCAACAAACACGTTAAACTGGACCTGATATATAAACCACTGAGAAGCAAAACCGGAAGTAATACCAACCAGCCCAGCAAATCGAGGCATATAAATAACAAGCGGGACAGAACACCAACGCTTCATTGGAGGTGCACTGATGATGTTACCGAGCAGGGTGATGAAATGTCTACAATCAAACACACCGGCTCAGTGAGCAAGTCTGCAACCTCTTCCACAACCTCAGCTATGAAACTTCTCAAAATCTTTAATTTGTTTTTAATTTTACTTGTGGGATGTAGGTGTCGTCCAGCATTTATTGCCCATGCCCAGTTGCCCCTGAGAAGGTGTAGTGAGCTACTTTCTTGAACTGCTGCAGTCCCCGTACTGCAGACACAAAATGCTGCTCAGGATGGAATCTCAGAATTTTGATCCAGCAACACTGAAGGAGCAGTGTTATATTTCAAAATCAGGAAGGTGAGTGGATTAGGAGGGGAACTTTCCTTTTCCTTTAAGTTTTCCGGTTACAAGGATGTTTGCCTCCATTGGAACTAGTGCCCCTTGGTTATATATCCAGATCCCACACTGATCACCATGTAGCACATGCTGCCATACATTTCTTCTGAATGTGATGGTCCTTTAGGGTCTGATGTGGACAAGACCATGTGAGAATATCTGCCATCTGGTCCAATGAGAAGAGTCTTTGTAGAGGAAGGATGGGGTCAAAAACCTTGAATTTCCTCCCTGATAGCATTGTGGGTCAACCCACAGCAAGTGGACTGCAGCAGTTCAAGAAGGCAGTTCACCACCACCTTCTCAAGGGCAACTAGGGACGGGCAATAAATATTGGCCAGCCAGTGATGCCCACATCACACAGAGGAATTATTTAAAAAAGAAGCAAGATGCTGTTTATTGCATCCCTGCAACTATTTGCAGGTTTTAAGAACAGGCTGTACAATCCTGCAAAATCTGTTTGGAGGACCCAGCCTTAGGTCTGTCATCCACGAGATCCCACTTTACTTTCTCACCAATACCTCACAATATCATCACAGTGGATGGTGCTTATTTCACTCAATCAAGTATTAACTCTTCTGGAGCCATAAACAACAGTTTCCACTGCACTGTTCCATCTGCGGTTATGAGAATTTCTGATAACTACAGGAAGTTCATAGAAGATGAGTGGCAATTTTGGTTCAACTGGTTAATAAAAAATTTATGAATTGGGGACTGGGTGATTGATTATAAAGCACTTTACATTCTGTACCAGCTATCTAATATACATTATTTATCTTCCCTTCCATCACCTTTTTGTCTCTTTTCCCTAATTTGCTTCCACGTGAGTAAAGTCAGCTATATTTCTTTTGGGTGTATTGATTGTAGTTATTTAAATCAACTAGTTAAGAAATGTTCTTACACATCTCTGGAGCAGGTGGGACTTGAACCCGGGCCTCCTGGGCTCAGAGGTAGGGGCACCACAAGAACCTCTACAATGGGCGTGTCAGTTTGGACTGAAACATATGATATGGCAGTGATGCTGCAGAGGGAATGACATTTTCTTCCTTCACACTGATTAGAAATGTACAATCACACACTTGCACAAGCTCACGTACATTTGAGATGGATTTTGTCGGGGCAACAGTGTTCTCATTGATGCGCTAGGAACCCTGCCCGTTGTGCAGCTGATCTGCTTCCGTCCCATCGCTTTAAAGGACAGCGGTCTGCCTTCAAGAGTTGCTGAGCAGCCGGGACACAGCAGCTGTTCACTCTGGGCCATGTCAACCAGGAATGGCCACCAACATTCCTGCCACTGGCAAACTCCTGACGTGGCACAGGGAGGTGAGCACATTTCAGCCTTTGCCTTTCTTTGCCCAACTCCGACTCCCCCAATCCCCACCCCGACCCCCACACCATCTTACTCCTGCGGACCCTGCAAAATACAGCCCATCATATGCAGTGTCTTATGTAGTAATATGACTTTAACCCAGCTGAACACAAGCTATAATCCAAATGAACCAGCAGTCCAATGCTCTGACATTGCAGATACTGGGCTTGCTTCATTATGTGAGGCTATCTCCTGAGGTATCAGTCCGCCCATTTGTAACTAAACCTCAACCCTTAAGCTGAGTCTGTTAACTGATTGAACTCTGGAAATGAGATGTCCAATGTTTAGATGTAAAATTCAAAGCATGATTAATTGAGAAAAGTTTCTTGAAAGGGAAAAATAATTGGCAACACACACACGTTGTATTTCTGTATCAGGTCAACAAATATTGAGCAGTCATGCTGTTTTGTGAATCATTGGAAAGACTAATCATTTAATCAGTATAACCAGTTTTTTTGAACATATCCTAAATCTTAATCTGTTTATCAGTGACAATTTTCACTATCAGACCAATTGTGTACATTAGGAAGGAGTGACTATTGAAGCAGAAACACTGATGCACTTGATATTATTAAATGTCGCATTAGCTTTTAAATGTTCTGCCATGCAACAATGTAAAAAGGCCTGAAATTAAGCAAATAGAATATATTATTCTGCAATGCTGGGGTATGCTGACCCATTAAAACCTACAGGACTCGCGGTTGTTTATTCATTATTGAACTTTAAGGCTAATGATTAAGGTTGAAAACCCACTTCCTTCATACAGTTATGTTCCTTGTTTCTTGTCACCTCTGCTCCCTCTTTCCATGGCTAGATTCTGTTTCATCATTTTAATTTATGGAAGTGGCTGGTGTTTTGAAACTGAAGCTTGCTTGTGCAGTGGTAAAATCCAAATATTATACCCTAAGTAACTGCTTCTAACCTGCCTGGGTTAGAATACCTTCTTGAATGTTGCTGGAGATAAAAGATGAAGATTAGTGAAGGAGATATATGAATAACAATTGAAAAGATTGATTTATAGATTTGTCAAAAGAATAATACATTAGCGTTAAAGGATTAATAGCTATATATCATTGAATGAAAGTCCAATTTGGCTGATTTGGTTGCTGTAAACCAATAACCCTCATGATCCATCTCACAATAATCAATGGGCTGCTTTCAAGTGGGCCTAAAGAACAACGCTTTGAAACATGTGCTCCACAGTGGCTGGTTAGCTCAGTTGGCAAGACAGTTTGTAACGCAGTGTGAGGCCAGCAGTGTGAGTTTAATACCTGGTCCTGCTAAGGTTGTCTTGCAGAACCCTGTTTCTCAACCTCTTTCCCTCACCTGAAGCATGGCAACCTTCATATTAAGCGACTGTTGGTCATCTTTGTCTAATGGGTGGGCAGGTCTACAGTCTGGTAAGCTGATGGTGACTTCACTTTTTTTTTAACTGAACCGAAATATCAGGGCAAGGTTGATCTCCTGCGATGGTCTTCATCATGCAGCAGAGGTCAGAGAGAATGCTTGCTGATCCGTCATTATGTGAAATCCCTCCACACAAAATTGGTTATATATTTTAAAAAACTATCTTAATCCAATTGCGTGATTTTTGGGAGGAGAGGACAGTGCAGACATATCCTACCATAATTGTGTGGGACAGGCTGGCTGGACAACAGGGCCTTGTCTTTGTCACTGTTCGATTAAACTGTTGGATTTTACAGAACAATATAGATTTGTCCAATTGTGAGCAATGCCACAACAAGGTTTCCAGAGTGGGGTGTGTGTGTGTGTGGAATGTATGGGACTGTGTGGGGTGTGGTGTGTGTGGGGTGTGGTGTGTGTGGGGTGTGGTGTGTGTGGTGTGTGGTGTGTGTGTGTGTGTGTGTGTGGGGTGTGGAGTGTGTGTGTGT
>NC_063339.1:10427707-10467039 GCF_021869965.1 Rhincodon typus | reverse complement strand
GGGGGGGGGGTGTGGAATGTCTGTGACTGTGTGTGTGTGTGGGGTTTGAGTGCCTTTGTGTGTGTGTGAAATGCAAGGTATTGCATTTTTGTAAAACAAATAAGGACAGGATTTATAAAATTAATGGTTGGGCCCTGGGTTTGTTGTAGAACAGAGATACCTAGGGGTTCAGGTACATAATTCTTTGAAATTTATGTCACAGGTAGACAAGGTCGTCAAGAAGGCATTTACCATGCTTGCCTTCATTGCTCATGTCTTTGAGTTTCGGAGTTGGGACATCATTTTGAGGTTGTACAGGACATTGGTGAGGCTTCTCCTGGAGTACCGTGTGCAGGACTGTTATAGGAAGGATATTGTTAAAGTGGACAGGGTTCAGGAAGGATTTATTAGGATGTTCCCAGGAATGAAGGGTTTAAGATCTTAAAATAGGCTGGATAGGCTGGGACTTTTCTCACTGGAGCAAGGGAGGTTGAAGGCTGACCTTATAGAGGTTTATGAAATAAGGAGGGGCTCAGAAAGGCTGAATGGCAAAGGTCTTTTCTCTCTGGTGGTGGAATTCAAAACTAGGGAATATATTTTTAAAGTGGGAGGAGAAAGATTTAAAAAGAACATGAGGGGCAACTTTTTTACACAGAGTGTGGTTTTTGTGTGGAATTAACTGCCAGACGAAGTGGCGGATGCAGATACAGTTGGAATGTTTAAAAGACATTTTGTGTAAGTTCATGATCAGGAAGGATTTGGAGGGATATGGGCCAAACGCAGTATAGTTTGGGAACATGGTCAGCATTGACTGGTTGGACCGAAGGATCTGTTTCCATGTTGTATGATTGTATGGCTGTATGGATACCCCAGATTGTTAAACTCCTGTTTGAGAAGGATAAGCTCCTCCTTTATTTACCTACCACCTCAGTCGGCTACAACATGGTTGACTTGAGAAGTGACCCTTCCCTGGTAGAGATATTTCTTATCTCTCAAATGAACTTGTGGTTTAAGAAGGAGTCAGTTTAACCAAGCTTTCTTCAAATAGCAAAAAGAGTGAGTTTATTAATTACTATGTGAGAATATGTACAAATGAAGCACGCATATGCATAGATAAAAACAGGAGGTGAGTTTGAGATGATGAAAATGGTAAAAACACATATATAGATTAGTCTCTAATGTTGCAACTACTGCAATGCTGTTTACTGATAGCATTGATGTTGGGAGTTGAAAAGTTGGTAGTTGTTTCCAGGTCTGTTAGTTGGTTTGAGGTTCTGTATTTCTGATTTCTTTTGACCATGATTGGATTCCAGCATTGAGAGTGAGTGAAGATTTTTACCTGCAACACAGGGATGATTAAGGGATAGTTTTTGTTTTAACTGTGGCCTTCGTGCTAAGCTAATGCTTGAGCATAAGCTGAGAGATTTTGAATTAAGGACTAAAGATTCCCATAGTACTTCGGGGTTCTAACCCATTGATATAACAATATTGACATGCAGCACCTTCAGTTTGTCTGTAACTAAGTATGCGTTACAATCAATGAAGTGTCAAACAGGCCTTTATTGCTGATTGTTAGAACATAACTGTTGAACTAGCAGATGATTTCCTTTTGTCAAAGACATTTAATATTTTACTTGCAATCTTTTTTCTTACAGTGGCCATTTGGTTACGTTAGTGTTGACAACAAAAGCACTTTAAGATGAAGAATGCCTATTCTGCAAATGACTGTTGGCTTTTTTGAGTTACTGAATATGTACCTTCAATATTTTTAAGTCAGCATGATTGAACCAGAAGAAAATAAGAATTCTTTTTCAAAATTGTAAAATATGGCTTTTTCAAAATGCATTGCTCAAATTGTACTTGGTAATGCATTAGAAGTGTAAAAAGTCATAGATTGTGTATGTCAAATTTAATGTGTACTTTGAAAGCTGGAAAGTACGTTAGGTGGTCCAGAGGGTTAATGGTGTCCAGAACCTTGGACAGCTCCAGACGATGAAACTTGTCCAGTGTGTTTCGTTATTCAGTCTGTGTGTTCAACTGTTTCCTGCTCTCTGCTTGAGCCATGACATAGGGTCTGCTGTTTTGTTGTATTCTATTCCCCCAGCTACAAGGGGAGATCAAATGCATTTTGGCATTATTATTTAAAGGATTTGATTTTCAAGGGAAGAGTTTGTTTATTTATGATGAAAAGGTTTCGAGGATGTTTGTATGCTTCGCTCTATTTAACAGGCTTCTCTAACCGCTTTGTTACTGTGGGCAGTCTGGCTTGAGCAAAGGAAAGCAGGTAGATTATCCAGGAAATCAGATTATTGATTTGCAGAAGTCAATCATCAATGTACGTGAGTGGACGAAAAAAAATTGTGACAATTATTTTCAGTTCACAGATCTATAGTCATTGGGTAGTTCACCTAGGAGTCTATTTAAATATGATTAGTATCGGCAGGTTGATGCACTCAGTAGCAATCCAGCCTTGTGTTTCCTCAGAGTTGTATTGCAGAAACTAGTTTTGTCACAGCTAAATACCCAATTTTATTCTTTAAAGTGGTAACCTTTGGGTTGAATAAGCCACATGAACAGTTCCCCAGCAGATTGTAAGAAGAGGATAGTTTTTTTCTCATTCTGCGATGGCTTCTCCTTTTCTGCAAAGTGGTGATAAAAATGTACGATAGGAAATAAAACAGTTAAAGGGGATTAAATATGTGCAGCAGAGATTTTAATCATCAGCCCTTACATGTTGTCTCGTCTTTTTAATGTCAGCTGCTGGTTATGAGAATGTTGTTAAACTGGAGCTGTGAAGGTCACTGCATGCCACAATGTCAAAGTGATTTATCAAGAATAATGACATTTTTCTTTCACAGCTTGGCTTATCTCTGTTTAATAAGTGCTCCTAATGCCAGCATCAGATTTTGTGGGGCTTTCCCCACTCTCTGTTGTCTGCACCTTGAAGAGAAAATGATAATAAAGAATAATGAATTTCTCACCTTTGGCAAAGAATGTCTGAGAGCCAAGCATCTGAGATAGGTGGTGTGCTATCGTGTTAATCATTTTTTGGTATTATTGAATTTTACTGTTGTAATTTTTAAAAAAAAATTGCCGTAAACTGGTGTAATATGTCTGAAGCACTTAATTTGATGTACAGCAATTCATAAGAATGATTATGTTAAAGCAGTTTAATTGAAATGTTGACAGCAATGTAATAATGCCAGCATGGCTCAACTTGTCTGCCAATATTAATTTTAAAGGCGGCACTCAAGAAAGAAATATATAATTTCCATTAAAGATGGTCACCTGTTTTAATATGTCTGTGATTGAATCTTGACAAAATGAATGTGGAATGCAAAAGTGTCTATAACCAGCTGTGAATAGCTGTCATCTCATCTCTCAGGTAGAGGACTTGGGGCTATAGTCTCAGCATAAGGGAATCAGTCATTTGGGACTGAGATGTGGAAAAATTTATTCATTCAGAGTGCTGTGAATTTTTTTGGAAATCTCTACTCTGGGGTCCTGTTCACATTTATTTGTTGAGTTTATCCCAGACTAAGATTGGGACATTTGGGGGAATTAAATGATATGGGGATAAGGTAGGAAATGTGGAGTTAATGTTTAAAGCAAAAAAACCATGTTCTTACTGAATGGTGGAGAGGCTCAACATGCCCTTTGGTGTATAATTGCTCCTGTTTCTTATGTTTTTATGTCAGATGAGTATTGGACCTTGGTATGATTTGCTGCTTTCAGAACCTCTCTTGTACAAATTTATCTCACTGTTGATAACTTATTGTGTAATACTTCTGGATGAACCTAACAGAACCTTGCCCTTCACAGGCTTGGGTTTTTGGAGTTGTTATTATGATTGAACTGCTCAGACTTAGTAAAAATTTCAGTTCGTTTGAAAATATTATAATGTTGTTCATGCTGAATACCTGTTGTAGCCATGATTCTCGAGCTGAGGGCTTTTGTTTTTCTGTTTCTATATGGAGACTTTTTTTTTTGCTGTGGAATAATTTGATTACATTGAGAGCCAAATTCAATTGACATCGGGATGGATCAGGGAAAAGAATAGTGTTAGCATTATACTGCTGATGTTCACAACTGTCTCCAATGATCTGGTGATTTGGATTTTGGTAAGGCAATTTACTTAAGTCTCAAGATGAACATTATGTATGTCATGGACAGTCAAGCGGCCAGGCTCTTGAGAAAGATGGTTAAGAGTAACCTGCTTGAACCAGTAAGGACAATTCACTGATGTTGGCTATGTGATGAGAATACGAGGCAGAGTGTTTGGGAAAGAGGGTTACGCAAGGCGCAATCTCTGGAAAACAGGCACCAGAAGGACGATGCAGTCAACAGCAAAAAAGTGGCTTTTCTATGGGACAGGCATTGGAGACAGTGAGGGCATTGGAAAATATAACTCCATGGAGTAAGGTTGGCTAACCCTCAGAATGAAAAAAGAAGACAAGTCAATTTACTTAATAGGTATTTATCTGATGGTGGCTCATTATAAAAGTGTTTATATCAATAATAAATGCAAAATGTAATATCAGGAAAAACCTGTCATATTGCTCAAAAAGGCTAAATTTGGGAGATTTCTTTGAAATTTGTCATTTTTGCCTGTGTCCTGATGAGTGCAAGATGAAAATCTTCAAGAGCATGTCTCTTTTTTTTTATTCAGTAATACTCATATTCTGTAAATATCCTATTCTCTGTTCTCTAAATTTATGCTTATTGTTGAGCTTTGAGGGTTTTCTAATACAGAGGTGGAGCAACACAATCTCTGATAGATGTTTATCTTCTCAACTGCTCATGTGAACCAGAGCATTTAGTGTCAGGAAACTATCTGATTACACACCAATAACCAACAAGCGTAATCTTACCTGTTTTTTCTCTCTCTAAATGTACCTTCCAATAGAGCCTTTTATTTTTCTCTTCTCCCTTTCCCCAGTGTCCACTTCTGTCCCAAGTCAGAACATGAAATAGAAGTAGACAGGAAAAGCCTTGCTCAGTCATCCGGAAGAACCTATTGTTCAGTATTTCAGGGCTGTTAAGTCTACGCTATTCAAAGTTCCACTTGATCAGCAAAGAATATCTCATTGTTGCTCTAAATCTGTGTTCGACTTTTTAAAAATAAATCAGCCTTTGTCCTACTGTCACAATTTATCTTAGGTTTGCATTTTCCATGCTAATTGTTACTTTGTTTAGCCCTTGAGGATCACCTCCTATTTACCTGCAAGTCAAAGTTGTGGAGCCAACCTTCTTCAGTTGTACCTTGCAGCTGTGGATCAGCCCTGTGCCTTTGCTTGGTATTATTCTCATGAGTCTTGGATTCCAAGGTGTGGTCTGAGCAGAGCAGTTGCAGAGTTCTGATACATGATTTCCCCTGACTTGTACTCTCTTGCTTTGTCTATATAGTTTGTGTTGTTTCTTCTTCTTCCGCAGTATCGGAGCATTTTATAAATATTCCTTGATATCTTTCAGTTTCACCATGTTCTAAAACAAAATGTTGCCAAGATCAATTATGTTTGGTTACAGACCTGGTGCCTTGTAACAATTAACACAGTACTCAATGCCAGTCATCTATTTTGTAGTTCTGTGTTTAATTTGATTTGCATATTTGCATATAATTGTTATCTAAAATTCTAATCTAAATTACAGTTTGGAATTCAGTGGGCCTCTCCTTACCAAATGCTACACAGGCATTTTTCTTTGTCAGTGTTTTCGTTTTTGTCAGTGACTCAATTGGCTGCCAAGCGTACAATGTCAAAATGTAGCCGCACTTTGTACGCATGTGCAGCAAGGTCTGGGCACCACTCAGGCCTGGGCTGCTGATTGGTATGTGACATTCATGCCATGCAAGAGCCATCTCCAACAAGAAAGAAACCAACTATCTTCTCCTGACATTCAGTGGGAATCCCCTGCTACCAACATCCTAGAAGTTACCATTGACCTGGACCACAGAACCAATGAAATGTTATGGTGCAGAAGGAGGCCATTTGGCCCATCATGCATCCACCAGCCATATAAGTACTGCGGTCAGAGATTGCTAATTCTCCTCTAAGCAACTCACCTTCACCATCCACGAGGCACAAGTCAGGAGTGTGATAGAATACTCTCCATTTACCTGGATGAGTAGAGTTCTAATGACACCTAAAAAGTTTGACGTCATCCAGAATGAAGTGGCTTGCTTGATTGGCACCCCAGCTACCACCTTAAATACTTACTGAGTCCACATAGTGATAGTAGTGTGTTATATTGAAAAGAAGCACCACCATAACCCTACTCCCAAGCTTACTTTGACAGCACCTTCCAAGCCTGTGACTTGTATGCCCAAAAGAGTGCAGGCAGCAAGTACACAGGAGCACTATCCCCTGAAAGTCCCCACCCAAACCTTACATCATTCTGACTTAAAACATCACTTTGTTGGGAACAAAATCCTGGACCTCCCTCCCATAACAACATTGTGGGTCAACGTACAGCCAAGTATGGCAATAGTTCAAAATAGCAGCTTACCGTCAGTTTCTGAAAAACAACGAGGGATGGATTGGCCTCGACAAGCTGGTCAAATCCTATGAATGGAAGTTTCTGTATGAAGAACCTTGATGCATTCCTACAGTGCAGCTTATCGTTGGAGGTCACTCGAGTTTTCTATTTTTGGATATCTTCAGGTTTCAGTTTTTAATCCTTTTTGTTTGCTGAGTGATTGTTGCTCCTAAGAAAGTATTGGTAAGTTGCCTCCTTGAATCTCTGCAGCCGTTGGGGGTGTATGGGTATTCACTATACCAATAGGAAGGGAGTCCCAAAAGTGTATGTAAGACTAGAATAAATAGGAACAGGAGTAGGCTGTTTCAGTAGGATCCTTCAGTAATATCATGACTGAACCGGCATTCCTCACATCCATTTACTCACATTTTCCCTGTAATCCTTGATTCCTTGACTGATCAAGAATCTGTCTTTCTCAGCCTTAAATATACACAAGGACTCTAGCCCACATTTTTTCCATCACAAGGAGTTTCAAAGACTCTCAAACCTCAGAGAGAAGAAATACTCCTCATCTCAGTTTTCAATTGGTGCCTTTTTATTCTGAGACTGTGCCCTCTGGTCCTAGACTGTTCCATGAGGAGGAACATTCTCTCAGCATTTACCCTGTCAAACCCATTAAGAATCCAATATGTTTCAATAAGATCACCTGTTTTCTTCTAAATGGCAGTGAGTAGAGTCCCAAGGTGCTTTGCCTTTACCCATAAGACAGTCCATCCATATCAGGGATCATCCTGGTGAAAACTCAAAGAAGTCTTGATGCTTTAAATCAGGAACAAAAACAGAATTTGCTGGAAAAAACTCACCAGGCCTTGCAGTATCTGTGAAGAAAAATCGGAGTTAACGTTTCTGGTCCGGTGACCCTTCCTCAGAAGAGTCTAAGGGTTCTGAAGGAGGGTCAGCAGACCTGAAACGTTAACTCTGATTTTTCTTCATAGGTGTTGCCAGACCTGCAGAGCTTTTCCAGCAACTTCCGTTTTTGTGTCATCCTGGTGAACTTTCTCTGAACTGCCTAACAATGAAATAAAATCTTTCCTTTAATAAAGGGACCAAAATTGCTCACAGTTCTCCAGATGTGGTCTGAACAGTACCTTGTACAGGTGCAGTAAGATTTCCCTCCTGTTATACTCTAACCCCTTGAAATAAGGACCAACATTCCATTAGCATTCCTGATTACCTGCTGCACCTATGTGCTAGCTTTCTGTGTTTCATGCAGAAATCGCCCCCCCACCCCGCAAATTCCTTTTGTGCTGCAGCTTTCTGCGGTTTTTCTCCATTTAAATAATAATTTGTTCTCCCTTCTAAAATGAAAAGCTTCACATTTTCCCATGTTATACTCCATCTGCAAATCTTTTGTCCGCTTGCTTAACCTAACAATATCTCTCTGTAAACTGTTTGTATCCCTCTCGCAACCTGCCTATTTTTGTGCCAAATTTGGCTGCAGTATGTTCACTTCTTTGCTCCAAGTCATTAATATATATTGTAAACAAAGTAACATATAATGAGTTAAAAGAACTGGTGAAAGGGTCTTCGAAAGAAAAAGGGATCAAGAACCTTAACCATAAGATACCCCAAAATAGAATACTCATGTAACCTCCAAGGAAAACGAAGGTGCCATTCACTGCTGATTAGACGGAAGTAGTTATTTACATTGGATCCAACAATTCAGAGCCAGGAACTAGAAGCATCAATTACGAGAAAGCCTTCACAAAAACTCATTATTATCATTCAGACACCATAACATGTCTACAGTGAAGGCATGTGTTGAGATTCTGCATCAGAGCTGAACACCTTGTAATTCCAGGGATGTTAATGCACAATGAGAAACTCTTAAGTAGTGATCTGAACTAGAGGGAAGAAAAACACTTTAATACGTTATTGCCTAGTGACTGAGAAATTCCATTTGATTTCACTTACTTAGCAATAACGTACTATGCATGTGTAAAATTGCTGTGATTTGTATAAAGCCAACCAGATAAAAATGAACAAACACAAATGCATAAGAACCCCACCCTACTCCAATACACATTCCGAGTATTACTACTTAGTTGTGTGTTCCATATGTCATGTAAACTATAGAATTTATATTTTTTAGATATTATTTGTTATAAGATTGGGTTTCTTTTTTTCCGATGGTAACCAGTGGGATTTCTGTGTGTCTGAAGTTATTAGTTAACTTGTAAGTATTTATGTAGCTATGGTGATTTCTTTCAAAACAGTTTTTGGGGCCTGACCTAAGAGGGAATGGGGTTTGTGCAATACTAAGTGACTTTTGATATTCTAGACTATTTTGTGACACAGCAGGTAAATAGCAAGGCCTTAAGATTTGTTAGAGATTTCTGGAACTTGTATTTCTTAAGCTGAAGGCAAACACACAGAAGAGAAGGAATTATTTGGGTTTCAAATTTTGCTTTGAGTTTGTGGCAATCCTGAGAAGTCATTAGAACTTCCTGAGAAGGGCAGAATATATAGTGAACTATGTTCTCTTAGAGTGAGGAGGTGGTGTTAATTCCAGGCCAGAAATGTATAGACAAACTCCTGAAGAGGCCACTTAAAGCTGATTACATTGAAGTTCGATGTATAATAGCTTCTTCCTGGAGCCATCTGCAGTTCCAGTCTAAAAGTTGAAGTCATAATTGACTTAAACCTACTGATGTCCAGGGACTCTGATGTGAGTATTGCATGAATTGTGTTTTGCGTACTGCATCAGGGGTGTGTTTAGAATTAGAATTAGAATTAGAATTAGAATTAGGTTTATTGTTTCAGGTACTGCATAAATACCGTTTTTTTTCTTATCAATTTATAAAAGAGGATTGTGAGATTAATGGGATTATAATTTTACTGCATGTTTAAAACACTTTAAATTTGTATTTTAAGTAGATCGTTTGGTAGATTCTATTTTATCCTCATTTCTCCTGTTAATAAACTTCTGCTTTAGTGTTAAAGAAAATTTGTAACATTGTGTGCTTATGTTTCAGTGAGAGACCATTTTGTTAATTTCTTAGAATCCCTACAGTGTGGAAACAGGCTCTTCGGCCCAACAAGTCCACACTGACCCTCAAAGCATCCCAATCAGACCCATCCCCCTATAACCCACCTAATATACACATCCCTGAACATTATGGGCAATTTAGCATGGCCCATCCACCTAACCTGCATAGCTTTTGTACTGTGGGAGACATAGAGAGAATGTGCAAACTCCATAGAGACAGTTGCCCCAGGATGGAACCAAACTCAGGCCCCTGGTGCTGTGAGGCAGCAGTGCTAACCACTGTGCCACCCCTAAAATCAAAATAAATCAAAATTATGATCTATCAAGTCAAATTCCTATCTGGTATTTGAATTGCCTGTTATTAACATCACCATAGATCATAACACAGGATGAATTCATCTCCCCTGTGTCCCAACTGGTAACCTGATCCTAAATGCATCATGAGTCCAAAGATATGATGTGGAGATGATGGGATTGGACTGGGGTGGATAAGGTCAGAAATAACATGATACCAGGTTATAGTCCAAAAATAGGAATCCCCAGATTGATCCCCGATCTGTGTTACTTTGGGTTTGACTGCTTGCTTGGAGTCTGAGTAAATTTGTCCTGAAAACAAACCTATTACCCATTATTATAGGCTCAATCATAGGAAAATTTTGCCCCTTAGCCTTTTAACCCATTCAAAGAATTTGTGTTTGTACATTGGTAATATATATGCCATCTATTGCCCTGACTCTTTTAGTAGTTTTGGATGTCAAAACCCATTAATCTTGGATCACAATGAACAATTCATCTAGGTTTGTTCACCAGAATGTAGATGAGAGTTCCAAAGTTCCAACAGTCTTTTTAGAATTGGTGTGATTGGTTTCGGTAGATTTTTTAAAAATGTCAAATTTCTCATTTTTCATTTCCCAATTTACCTCTCTGACTCATTTTCTCCTTCTTAACCCTGTTTTCCTATTTGCTGATGTGAAGTGGATCTTTCTGGGTTGGCCAATATTTATTTCCTTTCTCTAATTGCCCAAGAGATAATGGTAGTAAATTTCTTCCTTTGAGTGCAGGGACAGTGGTGTTAGGAGCCTATAAGAAGTGACAGTCTCATGCGTTTTTATTTAACCCTTGTCCATATAGTTGGGAAAGGTTACAGGTCTGGAATTTAGTGTCAAAGGAGCCTTGATGAGATACTTCAGTGTGTCTTGTTAATGGTACATACTACTGCAACTGAGCATCAGTGGTGAAAGATGTTGAAAGTGGTGGATGTGGTGCCAGTCAAGTAGACTGCTTTGTCCTGGATGGTGTCAAGTATCTTGAGCATTTTGAGCATTCTTGAAGCTGCGCTCATCCAGGCAGATGGGGAGTATTCCATCATACTCCTGATTTATGCCTTGTAGATGGTGAACAGGCTCTGGGGGAGTAGAGGGTGAGTTTGGCATGTTAGGATTCCTGACCTCTGACCTGCTATTGTAGCCTTTATGTGGCTAGTCCAGTTCAGTTTCTGGTCAATGTTAACTGCCAGGATATTGATTGTGAGGGATTCAGCAATGGTATTGTAATCAAAACAGATCACAACAGATATTGTGTTGTTGGAGGTGATCATTGTCTGGAATTTGTGTTGTCTGAATGGTACTTGCCATTTATTAGGATATTGCACAGGTCTTTCTGCATTTGGACATGTGGCTAGTCCAGTTCAGCTTCTGGTCACTCTTAGTTTGACTCTTAGCTGGTACCCAAACTGGTCTTAGCAAGCTACACAGTTGTAGTGCCATGGGTCTGGTTGGGGGCATGAACTGGAATTAGTTTGGTATGGGGCATTGAGGTGATGTGGAGAGTAGGTGAGGGTGATGGGATGTGAGAGGTGAGGACTAGAAAGCGTCAGACTGAATAAAACAACTGGGATGAGGCCAGCTGAGACAGGCCATTGAAAGAGCTCAGCACGGCACCCGGCAGATCCTGTGGTTGCCCATGCTTTCCATTCAGTGACAGTCAGCTCCATTCGATCCCACAACCAATCACCAGAAGGAAGGTAGCACTATGAGGGAAAGCTTCAGACAAAATGGGCACTGTGAGCTGGCAAGTTTCCTGACCCAGCGTAACCATCTCAGGAGCAAATAATCTGTGCTATAGATTTGGCAGTGTAGTTTGGCACATAAATGACAAGGACAGATTGGGCTGAGCAACCTGTTGTCTTGTTGCAATTTTGCTGCAATAAAAAGAAAGGCTGCTGGCTCATTAGAGAGAGAGGGGAATGACGGAGATGGTTTAACCTGACGGTCACCACACCCCGGTTGAAGGGAATTGTTGTGAAGGAGAGTCTGCCATGGTGACCTTTGCTTGTGTGGGATGTAATGCAGTTTCATAAATCAGCACAACAGTTGCTTTAAGCAACAGATTAAAGCATTTCTTATTTTAGCATTTCTTTGAGCAATGTGTAACTGAAGCATCACATTCATCAGGAAAGGACATCCATTCTTATGCTAAGCTGCTGGTATGTGGAAGCGTAAATGCACTAGAAAATTTCAAAGGGATGCTGATTCCAATTTGTATCCATAAAGATGCTCCTTTCGTAAAGTTTGAACTATTACAAAAGGAGAGAAAAGACAACATTGAACTTTCATAAATAGTTATTGTTGAGTAGTGGGACATGTTGCTGAGGATTTTCATCTTGCATTCATGAGGACAAACACAAGAATGCCACATTTCAATGATCACAAATTATATCCCATTAGAAAATTACTATACCACTGAGAAAATGGCTGCTGATTGGTTGGCAAGTTGACTGTAATTGGCTGAGGGACCTTGGCCAATCAAGGTAGACTCATAATCAGTCAGGTCCCTTTGTTCTTATCGGGTGCAAATTGTTGTGATCTTTTGAAATTCTGCATTCTTGTATTAGTCCTGATAAATGCAAATGAAAGGCTTCAGCAAAATATAAAGAACTCCTACAGTTGGGACTAGGCCATTCAGCCCACTCCAACCAGCATCCCACCCATTCCCTGTAACTCTGCATTTCCCATAGCTAACCCACACATCCCTGGACACTATGGGAAACTTAGCATGGCCAATCCACCTAGCCTGCACATCTCTGGGAGAAAACTGGAGCACCTGGAGGAAACCCACACAGACATGTGGAGAATGTACAAACTCCACACAGACAGTTGACTGAGGGTGGAATCAAACCTGGGCCCCTGGCGCTGTGAGGCAGCTGTACTAACCACTAAGCCGCTATGCCACCCCTCTTTTTGGCAATATTCAGGTACTATACCACCGAGTGACTCAAATAGTTAGTTATGCCACGACTATTGTACATAGTTTGAATGTGTACAATGGTTACAATGGGTTTGTAGTTGCTAAGAATGCTTTTACAGATGGTGTATGATACTTATGAAGGGAGGCTTGAAAAGCATAAGGAGGTCTCAAGAGGTTAAGGGATGACCTAATGGAGATTGCTAAGGTTGGTGAGAATTATGATAAAGCAAATATAGGTGGGTTGTTAGAACTGGTTACTGAGCACAAGTTTAAGACAATCAAGAAAAGAGTTAAAGGTTGTAGAGAAAATGATCTTGACATCATTGAATTCACCAGCCATGAGAGAATTTGAACTGAGATCCCCAGAGCATTACCTAAGCCATTGCCTTCCCATTCCCAGGTTAGTAATCATGTGTGTTTTCTCCACTTCTGTTGAATCTGGGCCTGTCTAATATATTTTAAAATTGATTTACTTTGAACACTGGCCAAGTTTCCCCTGTGTCTTTTATCTGTGGAGGTTTAATTGAGTCCCTTTGTCTTTTAAGATTCATTTTAGTTAACTTTACGTCTGCAAAATGCGCATAAAATTAAATAACGCACCTATATTGTATATAGTCTTGCATTTCAGTGAATAATGAGACGTTTTGCACTTCCGAATTCCTAGAATTATCAGAAGTTGGTTAGGTGGCATGTTAGCTTGATGTTTTAGGTGAGAGGTAAGCAGCTCTCTATTCAGAGTTCTTTTCCTGACAATAGAAGACAATAAGCCAAAGACTAACACACTGAGAATGATAATATAGTATTCTACGCAGAGCCCTGACAAGGGATTGGACAATTAGTCAGTTGGTTGTTGTTCACTTGAATAAAGCTAATCTTGGGTGGCACAGTTCCTCAGTGGTCAGCATTGCTCCCTCATAGCATCAGGGGCCAGTGTTTGATGCCAGCCTCGGGCAACTGTCTGACTGCAGTTTGCACATTCTACCGGTTTCCTCCCACAGTCGAAAGATGTGCAGGTTAGGTGGATTAACCATGGGAAATGCAGGGTTATGGCAATGGGTGAGTCTGGGTGGGATGCTCTCTGGAGGGTCAGTGTGGTCTCAGTGGGTTGAATAGCCTGCCCCTGCATTGTACGGGCTCTATGAATCTGAACAGACCAGTATTGCTCATCTGTTTAACACTAATACAGGGAGCTCTTATGGTGCAGTGTAAGTATCCCTACCTGTGAGTCAGAAGGATCATGGTTTTAAGTCCCATCTGGTCCAGCCATGTGTCATAATATCTTTGAACAGGTTGATTAAAATGTCTACTCAGCACTATAATAGGGAAGTGGTTTTATGGAGCACATGAGGTGACCTTTGTTACAGTGAGCATGACAACAGGCTTACTGCGTTAATATGCTGTTTCTGTGCATTAATATTCTACAGCTGAAACTCATTTTACATTACAAGAGGTGTAACAGTGATGCTGCTTAGTTTGTCTTCAGTCTCAATAGGACAGCTTCCAGTGTTTGAAGCCAGGCTTAATTGATTATCTTTAAAAGTTTGATGATATGGCATTTAATTAAATCATGTAGATTGGATCAAATTAAGTCCTTTCACTCAAATTCAAAGTAAAATCATCCAGTGCATTCATTGAGGGATCTTGTGGCACAATGGTAATGTCCTTAGCTCTGAGCCAAGAAGTGTGGGTTCCAGTCCCACCTGTTCTAGAGATGTGTGCGTGTGTAGTAACATTTCTGGAGCAGGTTGATTAAAAATGCCTGTAAAATAGGCTATGCAATGTGTTTAGCAGTGTACAGCTTTTATATAACTTAAATAAGTAATAAATGAATGTTTTATAAAAGCAAGTGAAAATGAAATGTGCTCATGTTTTAGCGAAGCACTGCTCACTTTAAAGCAGTGCAGGTTAACCCTGTATTTCACACTGCTATAATCCTGAATTTAACACTGTTATAATCCTGAATTTCACACTGTTGTAAAATAGGAATTGGTTTATGGTTTACAGGCTCACAGATGTCTAGAATTTGGTCCTGACCATTCTTCAGGGAAGATCAAAGTGAGACTTCTTGAAGGAGACAGTTCCTTCACTTGAAACTGTATGCAGTATGACCTCTTACTTTATCCAACCAACTTTACAAACACTTACCAGAAAACGCTATAAACTCCCAGCAGGATGGGCAGTATTTGAGGGGAGAGGGAGAGAGAGGTGCGAGGGGAGGGATGTTGGTGGAGTTGGGGGTGTTATTCTGATAGATCGAGGGCCATCTACCCCTCGATGTCACATGACCTGCTGAACGTTCCCGGCTCTTTGTTTTAATTTTAGATTTCCAGTGTTTAGCTTCCTCTATTACAAAAAAGAGTTGAGTTTTTGCTAAACAATTTATTTGATTTGATTTGATTTATTACTCTCACATACAGAGATACAGCAGAAAGTATTGTTTTACATGCTATCTAGACAAATCATACCTCACATAAGTACATCAGGGTAATAGAACAGAATACAGAATAAAGTGTTACAACCACAGAGAAGGTGCAGAGAAAGATCAGCTTTAAATTTATAAATGAGCCCTGTGTTATAGAGTCACAGTCATACAGCATGGAAACGTGTTGAAATTGTCCATGCCGATCATGTTCCCAAACTAAACTAGGCCCATCTGCCTGCTCCTGGCCCATATCCCTCCAAACCTTTCCCATTCATGTACTTATCCAAATGTCTTTTAAATGTTATAACTGTACCTGTATCCACCGGTTCTTCTGGCAATTCATTCTATACATTAACAACTCTCTGTGTAAAAGAAAGTTGCCCATCATGTCACTTTTAAAACTTTCTCCTCTCATCTTAAAAATATGCCCCCTGGTTTTGAAATCTCCCACCCTAGGGAAAAGACACTTGCTAATCTCCTTATCTATGCCCCTAATGATTTTATAAATCTCTATAAGGTCTTGAAGTGATGGCACTCCCACCAACGCTTAATGTATTTGATATTTATTGACTGTGTACAAATGAACCTCCTAGATTTGAGACCTGACTGAGCCAAGCAGTATAACTCAGATCCCTGAGACTGTGAGTTGACATTTTAGTTTCCAATTTGAGCTCAGCAGCTATTGTACAACTCAACCCAAATGATGTAGCAGTAAATAACATGTACAGAATTGGATGTTCTTCAGAAACATTATCGCTTGTGTATTGAAATAATAAAATGCCATTAATTAATTTTGTGTTTTTAGTATTCTCAGTATAGAGCTTGTAGCTTGATAGCTGCCTGAGCCCCTTCCAATATGAGTGATACCAGGTGTCAAACAAATCTCTCTCTTGTACAGAATAAGAACCAACACAAATAGGTCAATTCCCCTGTCACTGTGAAAAGGTTAAGTCAACGTCTTAAGCATCCCTTGTGCCTCATAAATGTGAAGGAGTAGAGCATGCACGTAGGTGGAAATTACTTCACCATAGACTTTTTAAAAATCTGTTTTGAATTGTAACGAGAATTTTTCCGGCAGCACAAATGTATTCCAGCAGGAAATCCTCTGAGCTTTTGTACTGTTTAATCAGAGTGCTTTGTATTCCACCAAAGCTCCAGATGTCTTTTTTTTATCACTTCCTTGGTTTAGTTGGGCATTCCCATAGCGGACATTGATGTGTTTGAAAGGTACATTCTTACTCCGTGTAACTTTGTGCTCTGTTTGTACCCAACATAATCAAGCGTTACATTCATATCAGAATTGAGAAGTTTATTCTAAATGTAATAAAACACAAAGCTGAAACAAAGTTTGAAAATGCTTGAAGCATTTCTGGAAGTACTTGTGGATTTTAAGTGTAGTCTTCAAGTGTAGATTTTATGCCAAGGAATTTATGTTATTATTTGAAACAAAGTAGGGGCATTCTCCCACCGTCCTGTAAGAATGGCAAACTATTGCAGATGCTGGAAGTCTGAAACAAACACAGAGAATGCTGGAGAAAGTCAGCAGGTCTGACAGCAATAGTGGAGACAGAAATAGAGTTAACATTTTGAATCTGGTTGTTCTGAAGAAGAGTCACACCGGTAATATAAGCAAAATACTGTGGAGGCTGGAAATTTGAATCAAGCATAGAGAAAGTTGGAGAAACTCATCTGGCAGCATTTATGCAGAGAGAAACCAAGTTAATATTTCTGGTATGACCCTTCTTCAATCAGAACTTCATTCTGAAGAAGGGTCACTGGACTCAAAGTGTTAACTCAGTTTTTCTCGACACAGATGCTGCCAGACCTGCTGAGTTTCTCTAGCATTCTCTCTGTTGGTCTTCCACTGACCTGCAGCCACTACTGTGGTCTTCCATCGGGTCCATCACCAGGTAGAAGAGGAAGGACTTAAAAAAAGCCTTGTTGTCCCATTCGGCCTGCCGCAACCAGCCATCTGGTGTCCTCAGTGGGACCCTGTCTGTAATCAGAAAGATTCTGGTCATATACGTACCCCAGTCCCAACTGCGCACTTCACTGTTGCATGCCACTACTGGGTGGATAACCAGTGCAGTCCTAAACAGCCTCTAGTAAGCTTGCTCGCAGTGGGAATACATCAGGTTGAGGACCCAACATATGATTTTCATGAGTTCCCTTTCCATCTGCCTCTAGGAAGGATATTACTAAACTGGAGAGGGTGCAGAAAAGATTTACAAGCACGTTACAGGGACTGGAGGGTTTGAGATCTCGGGAGAGGCTGGATTGGCTGGGACCGTTTTCCCTGGATCATAGGAGGTTGAAGGGTGCCCTTACAAAAATGTTTATAAAATCATGAGGGGCATAGATAAGGTGAATAGCAAAGGTCGTTTCCCTGGGGTAGAGGTGTTCAAAACTAGAGGTCATTGCTCTGGAAGCTCATCTAGACTTGAAATGTTAGCTTGTGCTCTCTCTCTCAATGGATGCTGCCTAAGCCGCTGTGATTTCCAGCATTTTGTGTTTTCAGTAGAGGGACAACTTTTTCATACAGAGGTTGATGAGTATGTGGAATGAACTGCCAGAGGAAGTGATAGATACAGGTACAGTTACAAGATTTAAAAGACATTTGGACAGGTACATGAACAGGAAAGGTTTAGAAGTAAGTGGGCCAAATTCAGGCAAATGGAAACCTGGTCGGCATGGACAATTTGCACTGAAGGGTTTATTTCCATTCTCTGTGACTCTATCACTCCTATTGTGTTGGAGAAGACTTATTAAGTATTGAACCTTCCACCAACAGCTTAGATCTTTTAATTCTGATTTTGTGCTTTTTCATTTTACAGTCTCTGTTGCCTACTACATTTTGTGCAGTAAGATTTATTGGAAATCTATTTACTACTACGATGAATTGAAAGTGTATTGTGGAGTATGAAAGAGAAAGGCAAATTATTTTCCTCTTGTGCAAGAAAATAATTGGAACAATGTCTCCTATCCTACTTCCATTCGAAAAGAAAAGGTGACAATACATAATTTCAGATTTTGTTATCTATGCATACAATTTTTAAACCAGCTTCCAAGCTATATAATTTAGCTGAATACATAGCTATGAAATTTGCAATTATTCTTGTTCCAGATTGCTGCATAAAAATGCAGGGAAATTGAACACATGGGAACAAGACAAAGCGGACATTTTCGAATGATATTTCCTCTTGGAAATACCTGACATCATTAGTATGTGAAAATTAATTGAAAACCTCTGAAAATACGCACCTAAGGGGAGACATATAAAATGTAAGAAGGGTGCATTATTTTAAAGTTAGAACCAGCATTTATTCAGTAGTTAAATCAAAAGGCACTGCTTATAGGGGTAGAAATCTAGAGCTGTCTTTTTGCCCACAAAAGTGTGTGGATGCTAATTTAACTGAAGCCATCATCTCTGATGGGGTGAGCAAAACTTTGGAAGTTGAGGAAAAACTTTACTGCCTGATTTACCATTAGAAGTGCTGTATGTTTCATTTACGTGGCTGCCACTGATGCTGCTAGTTTTTATTGGATCCACCATGATATTTTGTTCTTGGACAACGTGTCCTGAAACTGTAATCATCATTCCAGAAGATTGTCATCTCTCATTTAGTGTAAGGCCTGAGTCTATGGTGCCTGTAACATGTCGCTGACCCTCCGGATGTGTTCCAGGTCATCACAGTTACATGATTGTTTTGATAATGCTGTTGACTATTTGTTGAATGATTGTGACTTTTATTCTGAACAGCATTAAGTCAAACTGGAGTTACAAAAACTGATTGTTTTTGGTTGAAGAGATTAATGAAATTGGCCAATATCCCATCAATAAGTCATTTTTTAAAAATTATAGATCATGCTTGTCCATTCCTCTCAATACAATCTTCCAATTAGCAAATGAAGTGCTATGTGGGAAAACATGAAATTTAGTCAAGCATTTGATTATAGGTCTTTGGAATGCAGTGGGATCTGGTTGTTTTAGTGCAAGAATTACATACGGGTAGCGTGCAGGTACGGCAAGTAATTAAGAAAGCTAAAAAATGTTATTGTGCATTGCTAAGGGAATTGAATATAAGAGTAAGTAGGGTCATGTTTCAGTTATAAAGGGCATTGGTGAAGCTGCATCTGGAGTACTGTGCACAGTCACCTTATTTAAGAACATAAGAACATAAGAACTAGGAGCAGGAGTAGGCCGTCTGGCCCTTCGAGCCTGCTCCGCCATTCAATAAGATCATGGCTGATCTTTTTGTGGACTCAGATCCACTTACCCGCGTTCTCACTGTATCCCTTAATTCCTTTATTGTTCAAAAAAAATCTACCTTTTTTTTAAAAGCGTTTACTGAAGTAGCATCAATTACTTCACTGGGCAAGGAATTCCATAGATTAACAACCCTCTGGGTGAAGAAATTCCTTCTCAATTCAGTCCTAAATCTGCTCCCTCTAATCTTGAGGCTATGCCCTCTTGTCCTAGCTTCACCTGCCAGTGGAAACATCCTCTCTACTTCTATCTTATCTATTCCCTTCATAATACTATATGTTTCTATAAGATCCCCCCTCAAACTTCTGAATTCCAATGAATATAATCCCAATCTACTCAGTCTCTCCTCATAAGCCAACCCCCTCAACTCCGGAATCAACCTAGTGAACCTCCTTTGCACCCCCTCCAGTGCCAATACATCCTTTCTCCAGTAAGGAGGCCAAAACTGCACACAGTACTCCAGGTGTGGCCTCACCAGCACCTTGTACAGCTGCAACATAACCTCTCTGCTTTTAATTTCAATCCCTTTAGCAATGAAGGACAAAATTCCATTTGCCTTCCTAATTACTTGTTGTACCTGCAGACCTACCTTCTGTGATTCATGCACAAGGACACCCACGTCCCTCTGCGTAGCAGCATGCTGCAACTTTTTACCATTTAAGTAATAATTCTTTTTACTATTACTCCTACCAAAATGTATGAAATCACATTTATTTACATTGTATTCCATCTGCCAGACCTTTGCCCACTCACTCAATGTATCTATGTTCCTCTGCAAAGTTTCACAGTCCTCTGCACACTTTGCTCTGCCACTCATCTTAGTGTCATCTGCAAACTTTGACACCCTACACGTGTCCCCAACTCCAAATCATCTATATAAATTGTAAATAATTGCGGTCCCAACACCGATCCCTGAGGCACACCACTAGTCACTGACTGCCAGCTAGAATAGCACTCATTTATCCCCACTCTTTGCTTCCTGTTAGTCAACCAATCCTCTATCCATGCTAATACTTTACCCTTAATGCCATGCATCCTTATCTTATGCAGTAGCTTCTTGTGCGGCCTTAAGGAAGGATGTAAACACACTGGAAGCAGTTTAGAGGAAGTTTACCCAGAAATACCAGGTTGGACGGGCTGGGCATATATCCACTGGAGGTCAGAAGTGTAACATACAACTTGACTGAAATGCATTAGAGTCTGAGGCATCTCAACAGGCTGGAATTGGAAAGAATCTTTCCTCGATGAGAGAATCAAGAGCGATGAGTTTCTGTTTAATAACCCATTTGAAACAGAGACTAGGTTATTTTTATCTTTAAGCAATAATAGTGGACTATTGATTATGGGAATATTGAGTACCAATAGTGTATCAGTTTTGAGTATCAATAGTCCCATTATTGATAGTGTCTGTCACCATCTTTACAGGACAAGAGTCTTGAATATTTTTGAGGCATAGGTAGATATATTCTCGTTAAGTGAGTGAATGGTTATCAGAGTGAGGCAGGAATGTGGTTTTGAGGTTACTTTCCAATCAGCCATGATCTTATTGAATGTCAGAGCAGGCTCAAGAGGCTGAACGGCCCACTCCTGCTCCTATGATTTGTTTGAATGCTTTGTTCCCAACCATTTGTTATTTCTTTGAATACTTGCAGTATTAAATTTGAACCTTGATATGATTGTATTTCTTTGGGTAATGCATATCTTGTCACAAAAAAAAATCAAATTAGCTTCTGAGTTACCATTTTTGCCTTCGTTTTCTCAAAGGTACTTTAAATCTTGTCAGAACATCCATAAATGTTGCAAAGACGCAGATTCCCACTCTTGCATTAGGTAGAAGTTCTACTTAATTTATATTGAGCCTGCTAACCATTCTTTAAAGCTGGTATTAGAATTAAACAGACTATTAAATGGAGAAAAAACTGTAGAAAACTGCAACACAAAGGGCTTGGGAGTATTTGTGCATGAAACATAGAAAGCTAGCACACAGGTGCCACAGGTAATGAGGAAGGCAAATGGAATGTTGGTCCTTATTTCAAGGAAGTTGAAGTATAAGAGTAGGGAAGTCTTATTGCAACTGTACAAGGTGCTGGTGAGACCGCATCTGGAGTACTGCGAGCAGTTTTGGTTCCCTTAGTTAAGAAAATACATAATTTCGTTGGAAAGAGTTCATGGAAGTTCACTAGGATGATCCCTGCCATGGATGGATTGTCTTATGAACAAAGGTTAAACAGGTTGGGACTCCACTCACCAGAGTTTAGAAGAATGGGAGGTGATCTTATTGAAACATATTGGACTCTTCAGGGGCTTGATAATGTAAATGCTGAGAGGCTGGTAGGACCAGAGGACATCGTCTCAGAACAATGGGGCACCAATTTACGACTGACATGAAGAGAATTTATTTTCTCTCAGCTGGTTGAGAGTCTTTGGAACTACTTATAACAGAGAGTTGTCAGGGCAGAGTCTGTGTGCGTATTTAAGGCTGAGATAAGTAGATTCTTGATCAGTAAGTGAGTTACATGGAAAGTGCAGGAAAGTGGATATGAGGAATGTTGGATCAGCCACGATCCACTGAATAGTGGAATAGGCTTGAGGGGGCTGAACAGCCCCCTCCTTTTCCTGGTTCTCAATATTATTGAGGTGGATTATCAGCAATAGCTATGTTGAATGGTAGAGCAGACTCAAAGGGCAGGATGGTCTTTTTTAAAATTCATTTATGGGATGAAGGTGTCACTGGCTAGGGCAGTTAAGAGTCAACCCTTCTGGAGTCACATGTATGCTAGACCAGGTAAGGATGGTAGATTTCCTTCCCCAAAGGGGATTTGTGAACTACAGAGACAACAAGGTGCAGAGCTGGATGAACACAGCAGGCCAAGCAGCATCATAGGAGCAGGAAGGCTGACGTTTCGGGCCTAGACCCTTCATGTGTATTTCCGCTGACAATTGACAGTGGATCCATGATCATCATTAGATTGTTCATTCCAGATTTCCTCCCTCACTGTTGAATTCATAGTGGGATTTGAACACAGGTCTCTAGAACATTATCTGGATCTCTGGTTTAACAGCCCTATGACAACACCACCGAGCTATCACCTCCCTGGTCTACTCTTGCTCCTATTTTCTATGTTACTGTGTAAAGACACAGGAATAATTGACAGATGGGATTTCTATACAACTGCCACATTTTGCATGTCTGGCAACATTTAACCTTTTTTTATATGATTCCAGTCAATAAAAAATGATTTAATATTTTAACCTGCAATTTCCAAATACCTAAGTGACCTCCCATTTTAATTTTATGAAGCACTTATAAAATTTCATTACGATACTTAAATGGAACTACCATCTGATGGACTACTGCCCATTCCTCATCGGCTAATATTTCTATTTCCTCATTAGTACTTTGTCTTTTGATTAATAACACTGAGGTATTGTTCTGTTTCAATTTTTCAGTAGTCTGTATATTGCAGCTCTCCCTTCCCAACATCAGTGTATTCCCATAAAACCGTAAGTTTTAGTTGTAGCAGAAGCTGGCTATTTGGCCACCAATTCTGCTCCGCTATTCAATGAGATCATGGCTGATCTGATCATTCTCAGCTCCACTTTCCTATCTTTTCCCTATAACCCTTAACTCCCTTGTTGATTAAAAATTTGTCTGTCTCAGCCTTGAATATACTTAAATACCCAGCCTCATCAGTTCTCAGTGTAAGGACTTCCACTGATTTACTAGCCTCTGAGAGAAGGCATTCCTTCTCATCTCTGTGTTAAATGGGCAATTCCTTAATCTGAGATTATGCCCTCTGGTCCTAGATTCTCCCACAAGGGGAAACAACCTCTCTGCTTCTTCACTGGCAAATCCCGAGGAGTCATTGTATGTATCAATTAGGTCGCTTATTGTTCTCCTGAACTCCAATAAGTATGAGCCCAATCCACTCAACCTCTCCTCACAAGAAAATCTCTTCATGCCTGGAATCAACCTTGAGAACCTTCACTGAACTGCCTCTAATTCCAACATATTTTCCTTAGAGGAGAGGACCAAAACCATTTGCAATACTCTAGATGTTGTCTTAATAGTGTCTTATGTAGTCTTAGCAAGACAAATTTTCACATCTGCAGATTCATTCTCTTAGAAGCCTATGATCACTTTGGCCTCCTCCTTCCTTTCCTGATATTTAAACAAGCTGTTACTATCTGTTTTTATATTGTTTGACAGTTTGCTGTCATAGTCTTTTTTTCTTCCTCTTTTTATTTTCTTTTGTTGGCTTTGGCATGTATGTTTTTCTCCTTCAATTTGATGCTATTTTTAATTCAGCCTGATTCAGCATGTTTGGGATATCTCCTTTCCAGAATCATTCTTACAAACTGGGATACATCAATGTTGTGAGTCATGAAATGTTTTTGAACATCAGCCATGATCCTTCGACTGTCTTTTCTGCTAAACTCCTTTCCTGGTTCACAGAAACTTGAAGGTAGCATGGAAGGTAGATAAGGAGGTTAAGGAGGCATATGGGATACTTGCCTTTATGAGCAAAGGCATAGAATGTAAGAGAAAGGAGGCTATGTTGCATTTGTCTAAACTTCTAGCTACGCTACACTGGAGCACTGCTTACGGTTCTAGTCACTGCGTTATAGGAAGCGCATAGCTTGTTCCAAAACCCTGTCTATTTGTGTAGTTCTGAGATCTAATCGCAGCACTAGAGAGGGTGCAGAGGAGATATACCAGGATACTGCCTGGTCTGCAAGGTCTGAGCTATGAAGAAAAACTGGATAGGCTGGTGTTGTTTACCTTGGAGCAGTGAAGGTTGGGTGGAGACCTAATTTGCACTCATCCTGGTGTAATTGTCTTTTATTTGAGTGTAACACAATTGTTTCTGATGTAAATTTCTTACTCTCAAACTGAATGCTAAGTTTTACCATGTTATGGTCTCTGTTCGCAAGGGAATCTTTGCTCTGAGATGGTAGACTAAACTTGCCTCTTTACCCATTACCAGATCCAAAATAGCCTGGTCCATAGTAAGATCCACCACATATTGTTCTAAGAAACTATCCTGAATGCCCTCAATGAATTCTTCTTCATGGCTACCTCTTAAAAATTTGACTGCCTCAATCTGTGTTAAGCTTAATGCCACCCTTGATTAATGTACTGCTTTTTTACTGCTTTTTTCACTTGCTGTCATCATCTCTTGATTTATTCTCTGCGCAGTATAGCTACTGTTAGGAGACATGTACACTACTCCCACCAGTGTTTTTCTCCTTATTATTTCTTGCCTCCACCTACATGGACTCTATATTATCTGATCCACATCTTTTCTCAATCATGCTAATCCCATCTCATACTAATAAAGCTACCCCACCACTGTTCCCTTTCTGCCTCTTTTGAAAAGCTGCATGCCCTTGAATATTTTGTCCCAGCTTTGATCACCTTGTAACCATGTCTCTATAATGGCTTTAGATCATGTTATTAACCTCTGTTTTTGCTGTTAATTCATGTATTTTGTTCCAAATGCTAAGCACATTGAAGTAAAGCATAATTTTTATCATTTCTTCCACCTACGACCCTACTTACTGCTTTTCTTTTCTATGTTTGTATACTCTGTCACTTCCTATCCATTTCTGGGTATAGTTATCTAAATAGCTGCCCTGTAATGTGCTGCCAATCCTTTTTATTTCCTGTCTTCTGAACCTTCCTCTTCCTGCACTTGGTTGAAACTTGTCTCTGCAGCCCTACTTATTTGATTTGCCAGGCTATTGGCCCTGGCACAGTTCACCAGAACCTCTATTCTTCCCCAGTCCAGGTGCGAGTGCTCCATGAAGAGAAGTTCATTCCTCCCACACCAATCTTTGAGCCATTCATTTAACCCCTTGACATTCTGTGCCCTCTTGCAATTTGCCCATGGCCCAGTTAGTAATCTCATTGCAGTAATAATAAAGAAGGTTGGCACTTCTTCTTCCATTTTACTTGATTTTTTTAAAGTAATGTCAGATAATGAGATTATACAGAATAAAAGTTGTAATCTTATAAAAAAATTATTTTTGTGCTTGGTAATGAGCTGCTCCATAAACCAGCACAATGGGGGAGGTACTTTCTATTCTGTTCCAGCTCTTACCATTGTGTGTCACAAGATGGTGGATTGCTCCATCTCTGCTCGGGGTGGGGTGGTGAAAGGATGGGTAAGCACAGAGTCCGATCCCGTTAATAGCCTCAATATCCTTTTCCGCATTTCCACGTTATCTCCCTTTTGCATAGATTGTTCCTTTTCCCTGTCTATTTGTGTAGGCCTGAGATCTAAGTACAGCACATTATTGGACAGTTTATCATGTCCATGTATACCTCAAATTAATATTTTCATTTACTGAATCCTCTAAAAGACAAATTGTATCTTCAACGAGCATAAGTCATTGACTTACTCCAGTGTTTCTCAACATCTTTATTGGTTTACCTCTTTTATGTTTTGTCTTCCAATTCAAGTCTTTCATTTCTTTCTCTTGCTCTTTATCCTTTAATTCATTTTAACTTAATCTTAGTTAATTCCAGTGGTGTTGCATCAATTTCAGGTTCCTACTCTTTGAAATCTAAATACTGGCTGATTACTTTCGGTGTCTCAACCTTATGAGATCCTGTTTTAATTTCTACTGCCAACTAACACTCTCAGTTTAATCTTCATCAAAGTTTTCAAATAATCCAGTATCACATCTCCTAGTCCCAGAAAAGAATTAGTTACTCAGAGCCATTTTAACATTACACCATGCTACATACTTAACAACAGTTTCTGTTGTTTTTATCAGTACAACCTCTTCCTCATTTTTGAACATTACAGATGAATCTTAAATTAATTTCAATCCCAGATGAGCCTCCACTTCATGATTCCGACTGATGACAACCCAATGGCCTCAATGTGGACTTTACCAGATTCAAAATCTCACCATCCCCGACCTCATCCCATGACCAACCCTCCTTCTCATCCCTGCCTCCTTGACCTGACACAACCTGTCCATCTTCTCTCCCACCTATCCGCCCTTCGCACCTCACTGACCAATCCCCACCACTGCCTATCTGCACTCACCTATCACCATCCCACCTACCTTCCTTAGTCCACCCCTCCTCTCTCTATTTATTTCAGAGCTCCCTTCCTCCTTCCCCATTTCTGAAGAAGGGTCCCGACCTGAAATGTCAACCTTCCTGCTCCTCTAATGCTGCCTGGCCTGCTGTGTTCCTCCAGCTCCACACTGTGCTATCTCTGATAATGACGATAAGATTGAGATCTGGCTTGGTAGACCCTAAGTATTACTGCTTTTTCTTTCTGATTATCATGCTGGGCAGTAACTGAATGTATTCACAAGAGGCTGACAATGCCCTTTTAACAAAAGATCATAAAAGCTAATTACACACAAAATAGAAAAAACAAACTTTACCCTTCTTACCGCAGCAATAACAGATACTCAAATCTCAGGGAAGGTCACTCTGGACCCATGCTAAAGCTGCATGTTGAGTGGATATGCCTGTATTTGGCATCTATTTGGTATATTTCTGCAGTCACCTGAAGTGTTTTCTTTGGCTAATTTATTTTCCTGAGACCCTTAAAAATGCTGATAATTCACTGTAATTACTACTAGACATAGTTACTTAAGTTCATGTTTTCAACAACTTGTAGGATCCCGTTCCCCTCTAACAACTCCATATCCTTCTGGTGCTGAAACTTTGACAGCACACTGTGGAGCTGGAGGAACACAGCAGGTCAGGCAGCATCAGAGGAGCAGGAAAGTTCAGAGTTCTGAAGAAGGGTCCCGACCCGAAACTTTGACTTTCCTACTCCTCGGATACAGCCTGACCTGCCGTGAAACTCCACTCCACACTGTTGTCTCTGACTCAAGCATCTGCAATTCTTGCTATCTCCGAGGTTCTGAAACTTCTCCTTGATTGACTTCTAAGCAACTTAGTTCTACATTTCAGCCTGTCCTGCTTAGATGCTGTTAATATCAGAACCTCTGCCCTTGGGGTCTCTTCTCACGGAATGAAGTTGCACACTGCTTAACTTCTTCTGGACTGCTTTGACTTCTCAGTTTTTCTGACTTTGTGTTACTGGACTAACAGCTGTTTTCCCTTTTTCTTTTAAGGCACTGACCTGTTTATCTCAAAGATTAAAAGACCTTATTGAAAGGGGTGTAAGGAAAACGAATCTCCGGCCACGCCCACCCCCCCAACCACCACCACCACCCCACGCAAACAAATCTTTAAAGAATCTAGAATACAGTTTCTTATTCTTAACACGTAATTAAAATATAATTTCAAATTAAAACTTTACATTGTTCTTTCAATTCAGAACCCAAGCTCTTCATCACAGAAGCAAATTGGATTGCCTGCTGCAATGTTTAATCTTCCTTGGATTGACAGAAGTCTGGTAACTGCTCATCTCTCATAGTCGCTACTGCGGAATTTCTAATTAATTCATCCTTCAAAGCTCTGCACAGACGTTATCCTGCCAGCTGATATCAATCCATTGAAAAGACCTCTGTTTTTTTCCAGAATTTATGGCCTGTCCTTAGTTGCCCTTGAGAAGGGGGCGGTGAGCTGCCTTTTTGAATGGCTGAAGTCCACCTGCTGCAGATAGACCAACAATGTGATTAGGCAGGGAATTCCAGGATTTTGTTCCAATGACACTGAAGCTGATATATTTCCAAGTCAGGATGATGTGTGGCTTGGAGAAAAACCTGCAGCTGGTGGTGTTCCCATGTATTTGCAGGCTTTGACCTTCTCGATGGAAGTGGTCGTGGGTTTGGAAGGCACTGTCTGAGGATCTTTGATGAATTTCTGCAGTGTGTCTTGTAGGTGGTACATACTGCTGATACTGAGTGTTAGTGGTGGAGGGAGTGGATGCCTGTAGATGTGGTGCCAATGAAGTGGGTTTGATTGGCACCACAACCACAAACATTGATTCTCCCAAACATCCAGATTGCTGTTTACTTCTCATAATTCTACATGTTACTTTTGAGCTAAAGTATGCATCGAATGTTTCACCAATGAATCACTTCCATAGTACATTCTGTCATGCCTTGCCTGACCAGAACATCATCAGGTTTTGAACGTACAGTGCAGACAATGTGTGACTTGAGGTCACCGTCCTCTAAATGTAAGCCTGGAGTAGTTCTCAAGTACTGCAACTGCCATTACAGTGGCCACTTCTGACCTCCTTGTGGACTTTCTACTTCACCTCAACCAGTTGAGAGTGGTCTTTACCAGAACTGCCATCCTTACAGACTATCTGGCTGCAATGACCTGGGTGAGTGCTTGCTTTCTTCCTCTCACTGTCAAAGAGTTCCACCTGTATTTTTACTTGCTGGATTGTTGACTGCTTGTGGTTCAGCTTCAAAGACCTTCACAGGGTCTGCTTTCTGCCCCCGTGACCTTTCTGCTTTTTTTTCTCAGCCTTTAAATTCTTTTGATGTATGCTGTCCCTTTAGAGCCTTCCTTTTTCAGCGATGTCCCTTGGATTCTTTATAACCTCACATCCTGTCTACAGAGATGTTTTACCAAGCTGCCAACTCTGACTTTATCCTGTGCTTTTAGCCGATAATTCTAGCTGCATGTTGATCGTCTGATCTGGAGTACCTAGGTTGTGAACGTCTGCACATACACTGTCCTTGAGGCTGCTTGCTCCTTATCACCAAGAAGGCTTTTCCACTCTTTATCCACAGATCCACTTTATCAGCTCATTCTAGGTTGGTGCCTTCTCTCTTTCTGATATCAGACTCAGATACGAACATATTCAGGTACGAACAAGAAACAGAGTTTCGAGCCTGTTCCACTATTCAATAAGATAATGACTGATCTGATTGTAACCTCAACTCTGCATTCCTGCATATCCCTGATAAGTCTCATTCCCTTCGTCATCAAGAATCTATCTCCCTCTGCCTTAAAAATATTTGAAGATTTTGTAATCGCTGCCTTTTGAGGAAGGAAATTCCAAACGCTCACCACCCTCTGGGTATCCCTTTATTTTTAAGCTGTGGTCCCTCGTTCCACAAAAGGCAACATTTTTTCCACGTCCATCCAGTCAAATCTCCTCAGGATCTTACATGTTTCAATTAAGTCACCTTTTCTAAATTCCCAGAGGAAATTGGCCTAACCTGCCTTGCCTTCTGCATGAGACAATCCACTCTTTCTGCTATCAGTTAAGGGCCTTCCCTAAACTGCATCCAATACATTAACATCCTTCCCTCAATACGGTGACCGGTACTGTACATAGTGCACCCTATGTGTTCTTACAAACGTCCTGTATTGGTGAAGCATAACCTCCTCGTACAAAGGTTCCAGATAACTTTTAGAAATATGATCAGTACGTTGTCATGATTTACATCAGGACTGAGGTTGATGGATTTTCTTTTAGGTAAGGTTAATGAAGTGATAGACAGGAAATTAATTGAGGTGCAGATAAGGCATGATCTAATTGGGTGGAGGAGCAGGTTTGAGGGGCTGAATGTCCTCCTCGCTATGTCACCCTTTGTGATTGTATTCCTTCCAGCAGAGCACCTTTTTAAGATAGGCGCAATCCTATACGTTTAAGCAGGCATTCTGAGTGGATTTTACTTTCCTTCCAGCCGTCGTCTGTTCAAGTAATAAACTTTTCTGTGGTAAGTTGAGTAGTGTTCAGTAATGGGAATGCTGACTATTTAAGTATGAACACATTGGAGTGGATTTTCAGTGAGCTGCCTGGCTGTAAAACTGAAGTTACAGCTTAGTGTTATCGAAACTGCCTGATGAGACATTTGAATGAAATCGAGTGCCTACCATGCTGAGTGGTCAGTCCGAAATGCTACTTTCAGTTGTGGAACCTATCAGGTGGGGTACTCAGAATGTGAGACTATACCAACACATGATGGAACGACAGATAAATTAACCCTCAGTTATGGTATGTTGCTATGAACTGCTTGTAGGTCGAGCTGGCAGTTTGGATAAGTTAAGTTTTCAACTCAATTATTTGGATTGTCAGGTAGGTCATGGATCATTGGTGAATCCACCTGAGCAAATTGAAGGAAGCTTGATTGAATTTTTGTATTTTTTTAACCTATTTTACATCAATCTACTGAGTGAAGATCTGAGGTCAAGATCCCTGATGCACAACATTTTAAATGTTTTCTAGTTCCTTTCTTCAAATTTGCCACTGTCTAGTTATCAGTAGGAAACAAATTAAAGTTTTGTAACAGTATGGTGTATGGCTGTTGTTCAACAAGCAGGACAAGATAGAACAGACAAGTACATAGGTAGGAAAGGTTTAGAGGGATATGGGTGAAAGAGAGCCAAATGGGACGAGTTTAGTTTTGGAAACCTGGTCTGCATGCATGAGTTGGGTCAAAGGGTCTGTTCCATGGGTGGCATGATGGGTCACTTGTTAGCACTGCTGCCTCACAGTGCCAGGGAGCCAGGTTCAATTCCATCCTTGGGCAACTGTCTATGTGGAGTTTGTACATTCTCTCTGTGTCTGCGTGGGTTTCCACCGGGTGCTCCGGTTTCCTCCCACAGTCCAAAGATATGCAGGTTTGGTGGATAGGCCATGCTTAGATTGCCCATAGTGTCCAGAAATGTACAGGCTAGGTGGATTAGCCTTGGGGAATGCACGGTTACAGGGATAGGGTAGAAGAGTACGTCTGGGTGGGATGCTGTTTGGAGGGTCAGTATGAACTTGTTGGGCCAAATGGCCTGCTTCTACACTGTAGGGATTCTATGACTGTATCATCTAGAACATCTTGAAGAATCCAATTACTTTACTTGTCTTCAGCCAGTTATTTTGGAGAAAGGATTCATTTGCTAGCTTTAAGACTTAGCTAAAATGTTTGACGTTTTAGTCGCTGATCATTTTCCTTGACAAGGAGCTGAGAGAAGCATTCCTGTCTCTCTGACTACATTGGATATTTCTGGTTAAATTAAAACAAATGTCTCAACAATTGACTAAATTATTCTAACTTGGAGAACAGGACATATTTGTTGTCTATATTGCAGTTATCAGAGGAAGATTCTTTCAAACCCAAGTGTTATCAGGAAATATATTCTAATCATTAACAATCTATTGTTGACGTGTATGAAGAGCAGGTTGAAAAACAAGTTGTAGTTCTATTCTACTTGACCTAATTGACCGGAGTTATCCATGTACATATCACAAATATAATGAATCAGTGTTAGGATATGATGGTGTTGGTGTTGGACTGGGGTGGACACTTCACTTGATAAAGGGGCTGTGTTCCGAAAGCTTGTGTTTTCAAATAAACCATTTGGACTATAACCTGGAATCTGAGTTATATCAGCCACAGGTACTCAAGGTGGCTGTTTACGCTTTATTCTTAATCAATTTATGGGGCAATAAAAATAGAGGCTTTCACAAGCAGTAGATGTCCCAGAGAACTTTCCAGCCAATGAAGTATTTTTGAAATGTTGTTACTGTTATACTGAATGAAGTGGGACAGTCAATTTGTGCAGAGAAACCTCCCATTCTCTGGGGAAAGATTTCTACAGACGAATGATTATGTGAGGGGAAATAAATTCCCCTTGTCTTCATCTTAAATGGGAACCCCCTTATTTTAAGCTGGTTTTTAAACTCGCTCCAGACTCTCCCACAGGGGGAAACATCAAACTGTAGTGTGATAATAACTGGACCATCTGTTATTTTGTAACACTGATTGACCAGGATACCACTCTTTTATCAAACAGTGCTGCAGGTTTCTTTTACATCCACCTGAGAGGGCACATGGGGCCTTGATTGAACTGCATATCTGTTGGGTAACACCTCCTGCATTGTACCACTCGCTCAGTACTACTCTGGAAGTTCAACCTTCAATTTTTTATGATGTGGAATTGCTGGTGTTGGAATGGGGTGGACAAGGCCAGAAGTCACTCAGCATCAGGTTATAGTCTGACTGGTTTATTTGAAATAACAAGCTTTCGTAGCGCTGCTCCTTCATCAGGTGAAGTGAGGAGAAGCACACAGACACAGAATTTATAGGCAGAGAGATAAATAGGCATTTGACACTTTACTCGCACCTTCTGACACTTTTGATCACCTGCAGAGACTTATTATTCAACCTGTCAACACTCCACTAACAACATTTGTACGATCTTTTGATCTCTCTGTCTATAAATTCTATGCCTTTGTGCTTGTGACTTCAAATAAATCTGTTGGACCGTAACCTGGCGTTGTGTAGCTTCAATTTTCAGAGAGTTCTGGAGGAGATGGTTTGAACCACAGCCTTGTGGATCAGAAGAGAGAGAGTGATGCATGCAACTAAGCCATACTGGAACAAGTAACACAAATAAATGTGCATGATTTACAACTTGGAGCAGGATTCCTTGGTTAACCCACTCATGAGAAATTGCAGTCTTTGTGAACAACAGCCAATGGGTACATCAGTGTTTTGGATCCCGACTATGCTGAAGCTTAACATTTGGCGAAGTAAAGATGAAGATTTTAGCTTCAGGTTGAACTGTACCAGATGGGGTTGAGTGCAGCGTTATAGCAAACATTTGTTTCCATAATGTGATGAGCTTGTTAGCATGCAAAAGAAAATATGTTGCTAAATTTGCTGATGACACAATGATAGGAAAGTAAATTGTGAAAAGGACACCAGGAGCCTGCAAGGAAGTACAGTCATTGAACATAAGTTTGGCAAATTGAGTTATAATGTGGAGAAATATGAACTTGGTCACTCTGGCTAGAAAATAGAAAAGCAACAAATTATTTAACTGTGGAGAGAGAGAGGTTTCACAACTTTGTGGCACAGGTGGATCTGGGTGTCCTGACATATCAATCACAAAATGTTAGTTATCTAAGAAAGAACATCATTGCATTAGAAACGGTTGAGAGAAAGTTGACTTGACTGCTTCATTTGATGGGGGTTTACCATTTGAGAAAAGGTTGGACATGTTGGACCTGTATCCATTAGAGTTGAGAAGAATGAGTGGTGAACAGGAAAGGAGAGGTCACCCTGTTGGGAGTTTTCTATAGGCCTCTGAAAAGTTCCAGAGATGTAGAAGAAAGGATTGCAAAGATGATTCTGGATAGGAGCGAAAGTAACAGGGTAGTTGTTATGGGGGACTTTAACTTTCCAAATATTGACTGGAAACGCTATAGTTCGAGTACTTTAGATGGGTCAGTTTTTGTCCAATGTGTGCAGGAGGGTTTCCTGACACAGTATGTAGATAGGCCAACAAGAGGCGACGCCACATTGGATTTGGTACTGGGTAATGAACCAGGCCAGATGTTAGATTTGGAGGTAGGTGAGCACTTTGGTGATAGTGACCACAATTCGGTTACGTTTACTTTAGCGATGGAAAGGGATAGGTATATACCGCAGGGCAAGAGTTATAGCCGGGGGAAAGGCAATTATGAGGCGATGAGGCAAGATTTAGGATGCATAGGATGGAGAAGGAAACCACAGGGGCTGGGCACAATTGAAATGTGGAGCTTGTTCAAGGAACAGCTACTGCGTGTCCTTGATAAGTATGTACCTGTCAGGCAGGGAGGAAGTGGACGAGCGAGGGAACCATGGTTTACTAAAGAAGTTGAATCTCTTGTCAAGAGGAAGAAGGAGGCTTATGTAAAGATGAGGTGCGAAGGCTCAGTTAGGGCACTTGAGAGTTACAAGTTAGTCAGGAAGGACCTAAAGAGAGAGCTAAGAAGAGCCAGGAAGGGACATGAGAAGTCTTTAGCAGGTAATATCAAGGAAAACCCTAAAGCTTTCTATAGGTATGTCAGGATTAAAAGAATGACTAGAGTAAGATTAGGGCCAGTCAAGGACAGTAGTGGGAAGTTGTGCATGAGAGCCTTTGGCTTTGATCTTTATGTCATCATTGTCTACAGGAATAGTGCCAGAAGACTGGAGACTAGCAAATGTTGTCCCCTTGTTCAAGAAGGGGAGTAGAGACAACCCTGGTAACTATAGACCAGTGAGCCTTACTTCGGTTGTGGGTAAAGTGTTGGAAAGGATTATAAGAGATAGGATTTATAATCATCCAGAAAGGAATAATGTGATTAGGGATAGTCAACACGGTTTTGTGAAGGGTAGGTCGTGCCTCACAAACCTTATTGAGTTCTTCGAGAAGGTGACCAAACAGTTGGATGAGGGTAAAGCGGTTGATGTGGTGTATATGGATTTCAGTAAAGCGTTTGATAAGGTTCCCCATGGTAGGCTATTGCAGAAAATATGGAGGCATGAGATTGAGGGTGATTTAGCGGTTTGGATCGGAAATTGGCTAGCTGTAAGAAGTGGTTGATGGGAAATGTTCATCCTGGAGTTCAGTTACTAGTGGTGTACCTCAAGGATCTGTTTTGGGGCCACTGCTGTTTGTCATTTTTATAAATGACCTGGATGAGGGCGTAGAAGGATGGGTTAGTAAATTTGCGGATGACACCAAAGTCAGTGGAGTTGTGGATAGTGTGGAAGGATGTTGCAGGTTACAGAGGGACATAGATAAGCTGCAGAGCTGGGCTGAGAGGTGGCAAATGGAGTTTAATGCGGAAAAGTGTGAGGTGATTCACTTTGGAAGGAGTAACAGGAATACAGAGTACTGGGCTAATGGTAAGATTCTTGGTAGTGTGGATGAGCAGAGAGATCTCGGTGTCCATGTGCATAGTTCCCTGAAAGTTGCCACCCAGGTTGATAGGGTTGTTAAGAAGGCGTACGGTGTGTTAGGTTTTATTGGTAGAGGGATTGAGTTTCGGAGTCATGAGGTCATGTTGCAGCTGTACAAAACTCTGGTGCGGCCGCAGTTGGAGTATTGTGTACAGTTCTGGTCGCCGCATTATAGGAAGGATGTGGAAGCATTGGAAAGGGTGCAGAGGAAATTTACCAGGATGTTGCCTGGTATGGAGAGAAGGTCTTATGAGGAAAGGCTGAGGGTCTTGAGGTTGTTTTCGTTAGAGAGAAGAAGGTTAAGAGGTGACTTAATAGAGACCTACAAGATTATCAGAGGATTAGATAGGGTGGACAGCGAGAGCTTTTTTCCTCAGATGGTGATGGCTAGCACGAGGGGACATAGCTTTAAATTGAGGGGTGATAGATATAGGGCAGATGTCAGAGGTAGGTTCTTTACTCAGAGTAGTAAGGGCGTGGAATGCCCTGCCTGCAACAGTAGTAGACTCGCCAACTCTAAGGGCATTTAAATGATCATTGGATAAACATATGGATGATCATGCAATACTGTAGGTTAGATGGGCTTCAGATTGGTTTCACAAGTCGGCGCAACATCGAGGGCCGAAGGGCCTGTACTGCACTGTGATGTTCTGTATTCTATGTTCTATGTTCTAACTTATTGAAATCGTTAAAATCACAAAGGGGTTTAATACAATGGATGTTGAAAGGATGTCTCCACTTGTGGATAGACAAGAACCAGGGAATGCAGCTTAAAATAAGTTTGGTGGCGGCTTCTATTTAAAATGGAGTCATGGAGAATTTATCTTCCCTCACGCAATCCTTAACCTGTAGAATTCACTCCCCAGAGAATGGTGGAGGTTGAGTGATTGAATACTTAAGGCAGGGGGTAAATAGATCTTGACTAACAAGGCAGTCAAAGGGTATGGGGTGGATAGGGGAACTGAGGCCACAATCAAATCAGCCATGAATCCTATTGAATAGTGGAACAGGTTCAACGGACTGCATGGCCCACCCAGCTTCTGTTAGGGGGAGTTGACGGTATTATTGCTGCACTGTGTATCCAGAGATATAGTAATGTTCTGGGGAAACCAAAAGAGACAAAAGTAGAAATTGCTGGAAAAGCTCAGCAGGTCCGGCAGCATCTGTGGAGAGAAATCGGAGTAAATGTTCTGAGGAAGGGTCAACTCGACCCCAAAACGTTAACTTTAATGTCTCGCCACAGATGCTGCCAGACCTGCTGAGCTTTTCCAGCAATTTCTACTTTTGTCTGTTAACGTTCTGGGAACCTGGCTTGAATCCCGCCATGGCAGATGATGGAATTCAAATTCAATAGAAATCTGGAATTAAGTATCTAATGATAACCATGAATCCATTGTTGATTGTCAGAAAAACCCATCTGGTTCACTCATGCCCTTTAGGGAAGGAAACCACCATCCTTACCTTGTCTGGCCTACGTGTGACTTCTCACCCACAGCAATGTAGTTGACTCTTAACTGCCCTCTGGGATGGGCAATAAAATGCTAACTTAGCCAGCGACGCCCTCATCTAACAGATGAATGAAAAAATTTGTACGGGTTATACTTTGCTGGCTTCTCTTTCTTAAACAGCTGTTTTATTGAATTATTTTTGATTATCTCATGACCTAACGGGCCAAGGTCAGAGATTGGAGTAAGGAATATCTGCTTACTTCATCAGATACTTTGTTGAACAGACTGGATTTACCACAAACTCCTCTGAGAGAGGCAATGGGAAAGGTTATACAGCTGTTTTGTAAATATCTGATGATTTTTGCATGTTCCTGGCACAAAACAGATGCTGCTGTTTAATTTGAAATTGGCTTTTTTGTGATCAACTTTTCTTTGGGTGTTGAAAGAAACCCATAAAAATTATTTCCAAAGTCCAGGTAGTTAGCACCTAGCAATATTATTCGTGATATCAGCGATCAGGAAATTACTTGATGTGCCGCTTGTAGTCATTTTCAAATTTAGTCAATGATATGTCCGATAGGAGTAAATGGAATTGACCAATGAATAATACATATTTTATCATTCAAGCCAAGAAACCATTGATACTCCTCTGATATAAGCAGTTTATTATGAACCATTTCAGCAATAGAAACTCGATATATGTTCATATGATGTCGCATTTTCGCTAAAACTGCGTCATTGTTTATTGTAAAATAGCGAAAAACATGGATCAAGATTTTGTGGTCAGTGGCAAAGAAACAGTCATTCACTGTACCTTGTTAATAGGCTTGTGCCCTGTGGTTTAGGGAAATTGGAAATCCAAAACACTGATACATCAAAACTAAGACCTGTACCAAAGGGCACGCAACTGTGTATATCCTTAACCGATGCGGTTGAAAAAACGGTCCTGATGCATGCTGTGTCTCGACAGAAAGTGCCAAAATACTTAATTCACAGCAAAATACTGTTCATGTAGTTTAATAGAGAGGGAGAATGATGAGTTTGAAAGAGACAACATATGATGTGAGAAACACGACTTAAAATCACCAACAAAAATTGAAACCTGAGAATCTTATATAAGTGAGTTTTCAGTACTAGAGATTGTTTGACAGTATTTTATCACACTATTAAAAATCAAACGGACAAACCCTAACCTGGTTGTGGTATGTCTCATGTCACTATACATCTAAGGGCCTTGGTTATAATATCAATGTCATATCATATGCCCGGAGGTCCATCCTGCCTCGAAGCTCAAGAAGCATGACACTACTGGATATTTGCACCTCTGGTGTAAACTGATAGCTCAATAGGAGCCTAGATGCTATTTGCTGAAGATTGTGATGTTTGTTTACTGTACTTAGTTGTAACAAATGTCTGTTGGATGATGTAATAACACAGTGTATCCTCTCACAGTTATGACTGGTCCCTGGCTGAGGGAATCCAATTCTCATGATTCTGGATGAGATGCCCCCAAATGGTCCTACTGCTGGAAGGGGGGAGAGAAACTGCCTTCACTTCTTTATTCAACTCCTCCCTTGGGTGCTCATAACATGCCTATTTTTTTAAAAAAAAGAGACGCATGCACACGCACACACACATGCGCTCACAAGCACGCGCACACACGTGCACACATGCGCGCACATGCACCCGCACGCACACATGCGCGCACACACACACGCACGCACACGATAGGAATGAAAGGCAAGTCCAAAGTAGATAACATCACTGCTTTTGGCTTGTCTGTGATGAATGCATTGTGAAACATTGTGGTCCTTCAGGAGGATGATTCTTGTAGTACTGAATTTGGCAGATAAGTGGTTGCTTCATGATTCTTGGTTTTGCAAGTAGCTGAAAGGATTCTGTACAGCAGTGACATTGTTAACCTAACTTATTCTCAACAGTCAGAGAGAGAGAGAACAAGACTTTATTTCCTTTAATCTGAGTGTGCAAGGGCATCAAGGGGATGTTCTCTGCTGTGCCCCTGAACAGCACACATGAGCACAGTGAAATATCAACCACAAGTTTGCATTCCAGCACAGCAGCTCTCTATCACACTGGCAAAAGAGACCCGGGGTTGCGATTGGTTTTTACTTCTTTTGCTGTGGATTCTTGAAAGGGTGAAATAGAAATATGCTTTGGTTCAGGGAATACAGCAGGCCAAGCAGCATCATAGGAGCAGAGAGGCTGACGTTTCAGGCCCAGACCCTTCATCAGAAAAGGGGGAGGGGAAGGGGGTTCTGAAATAAATAGGGAGAGAGTGGGAGGCGGATAGAAGATGGACAGAGGAGAGGATAGGTGGAGAGGAAACAAACAGGTCGAAGAGGCGGGGATGGGGCCAGTAAGGTGAGTGTAGGTGGGGAGTTAGGGAGGGGATTGGTCAGTCCAGGGAGGACAGACGGGTCAAGGGGGTGTGGCTTCCTCTACATCGGGGAAACCAAGCGGAGACTCGGGGACCGCTTTGCAGAACACCTACGCTCGGTTCGCAATAAACAACTGCACCTCCCAGTCGCGAACCATTTCAACTCCCCCTCCCATTCCTCAGACGACATGTCCATCCTGGGCCTCCTGCAGTGCCACAACGATGCCACCCGAAGGTTGCAGGAACAGCAACTCATATTCCGCTTGGGAACCCTGCAGCCCAATGGTATCAATGTGGATTTCACAAGTTTCAAAATCTCCCCTCCCCCTACCGCATCCCAAAACCAGTCCAGCTCGTCCCTGCCTCCCTAACCTGTTCTTCCTCCCACCTATCCCCTCCTCCCACCTCAAGCCGCACCTCCATCTCCTACCGAC
>NC_063339.1:10420633-10422707 GCF_021869965.1 Rhincodon typus | reverse complement strand
GGGGGAGGGGAAGGGGGTTCTGAAATAAATAGGGAGAGAGTGGGAGGCGGATAGAAGATGGACAGAGGAGAGGATAGGTGGAGAGGAAACAAACAGGTCGAAGAGGCGGGGATGGGGCCAGTAAGGTGAGTGTAGGTGGGGAGTTAGGGAGGGGATTGGTCAGTCCAGGGAGGACGGACAGGTCAAGGGGGTGGGATGAGGTTAGTCGGTAGGAGATGGAGGTGCGGCTTGAGGTGGGAGGAGGGGATAGGTGGGAGGAAGAACAGGTTAGGGAGGCAGGGACGAGCTGGACTGGTTTTGGGATGCGGTAGGGGGAGGGGAGATTTTGAAACTTGTGAAATCCACATTGATACCATTGGGCTGCAGGGTCCCCAAGCGGAATATGAGTTGCTGTTCCTGCAACCTTCGGGTGGCATCGTTGTGGCACTGCAGGAGGCCCAGGATGGACATGTCGTCTGAGGAATGGGAGGGGGAGTTGAAATGGTTCGCGACTGGGAGGTGCAGTTGTTTATTGCGAACCGAGCGTAGGTGTTCTGCAAAGCGGTCCCCGAGTCTCCGCTTGGTTTCCCCGATGTAGAGGAAGCCACACCCCCTTGACCCGTCTGTCCTCCCTGGACTGACCAATCCCCTCCCTAACTCCCCACCTACACTCACCTTACTGGCCCCATCCCCGCCTCTTCGACCTGTTTGTTTCCTCTCCACCTATCCTCTCCTCTATCCATCTTCTATCCGCCTCCCACTCTCTCCCTATTTACTTCAGAACCCCCTTCCCCTCCCCCTTTTCTGATGAAGGGTCTGGGCCTGAAACGTCAGCCTCTCTGCCCCTATCATGCTGCTTGGCCTGCTGTGTTCATCCAGCCCTGCACCTTGTTGTCTCGGATTCACCAGCATCTGCAGTTCCAACTATCTTTGGTTCAGGGAATTCCTTTTTTTTCAACTCATCACCAGTCTGGCACATAAGCCACAGGAGATCACAGCTCAGTGTTTGGAATGGCACCTCTCACAGTGAAGGGTTGTTGTCTGAAGTTCTCCTAACACTCTTCAGGTGCAACATTTCATGGTTTCTCTAACTTGGAAGAACCTTCGGTGTATTCCATGCAGGGATTTTCACAGACAGCCACAGAATGTACATCCTTCGCCATCTTTTTTGGCTTGTATCTTACTCTTTAAAAGAAAAAAAGTAATTTACTCGAAAATTACATTTCCATGAGTGGTTTGTATTATGATCCATTGTCATGACATGGAAGATAACGCAAACGTTGTTGCATTAGATAAAACACCCTGTTGAAGGCAAACAGTTGCAAAATCTTTCTGGCATATTTAGTGGATAAAATCTGCTCAGTCTCCATGTATTGGCATAGTCTCAGAATAAATGAGCACCAATTTAAGACTGAGATAAGGAGGAACTTCTTCTCTGAGGGTTGTGAGTCTTTGAAACTCTTTGCCACAGACAGCTGTGGGGGCAGTATTCTTGTGTATGTTTAAGGCTGAGAAAGATAGATTCTTGATCAGAAGAGGAATCAAGGTATATGGGGAAAAGGCAGGAAAGTGGACATGAGGAATGTCCGATCAGCCATGATCCTATTGAATTGAATGATTTATTGTCACATGTATTCAATGTAAAAATACAGTGAAAAGTGTGTACCTTCGCCGTACATACATGGCACCATTCACATTTACTTAGAATAAGATAAGAAAACAAAGATAACTTAAGAGAGTCCAACTTTCCTTTCCACTGCCACAGTCCCACTCCAGGCTATCCAGCCCTCTCCATGCCTCCGCTAGAGTCCCGCTCTCACCGCGCTGCCTCACCGGCCCCGCTCTCGCCGTCGCTGCCTCACCGGCCCCGCTCTCACCGTGCTACCTCACCGGCTCCGCTCTCGCCATTCCTGCCTCACCGGCCCCGCTCTCACCGCGCTGCCTCATCGGCCCCGCTCTCACCGTCACTGCCTCACCGGCCCCGCTCTCGCAGCCCCTGCCTCACCGGCCCCGCTCTCACCGTCTCTGCCTCGCCGGCCCCTGCCTCACCGGCCCCGCTCTCGCCGGCCCCTGCCTCACCGGCCCCGCTCTCGCC
>NC_063339.1:10373141-10420623 GCF_021869965.1 Rhincodon typus | reverse complement strand
CCGGCCCCGCTCTCGCCGGCCCCTGCCTCACCGGCCCCGCTCTCGCCAGCCCCTGCCTCGCCAGCCCCAGCCTCACCGGCCCCACTCTCACCGTCACTGCCTCACCACCCCTGCCTCACTGGCCCCTGCCTCACCGGCCCCTGCCTCATTGGTCCCGCCCTCGCCGCCCCTGCCTCACAGACCCCGCTCTCGCTGGCCCACTCTTGATCCACTGTCGCTGTAGGACATAACCTGCACATTCGGCTTCAGCCACATGGTTCCTAGTCGTGACCCGGCTCCTTCCCGACTCCTAGGTAGGTAGTTAAAAGGGTTGTGGGGTTGGGGGGGGGGGGGGGGGGGAGGATAGAATTATGACAGAAAGAGAGAGAAGAATTGAGAAAAAAAAAGGACAAGAAAGCAAGAGAGAGACAACTGGTGAGCAGATTGGAGCTCCGAGTGGAGCCATTTACCCTGCTGCCATCTTGCCAAAGTGGCAGAGCAGTCTCAAGGGGCCCTCTCCTGTTCCTATTTCTTATGGTCATATAGCCTTATAGTGCAATGCCGCTTTTGTAAGAGCAGGGCTTCTGATTCTTTCTGATTTTATTTGTTCAATGTGAGCTACACTGGGTAGTCGAGCATTTATTGCCTATCCCTAATTGCCCTGGAGAAGGTGGTTCATTTTATTTGTGAAATTATACTCTTTGAAGTGTTGGTTGATGGCTAGAGTCACTAGAGTAAACAGCTTTTGAAGCCTTGGGTTTTTTTTTTAAAAGGTGAAACAATGAAAGCAGCCTGAATGGGTGGGGTCAAGCTCCCACAGACCAGGATTTTTAGTTTTAGTATTTTAGTAGTACTTGCTGAGGTCTTTAAACTGGGTTTGGAAGCTGCGGTGCACCTCTCCCTGCTACACTCTCTGAGTTTTGTCTTGTTTTTTCTTTGGACACCTGGACTAGAGAATTGCCTATGAGTCAATTTATTTTACTGAATTTGCCTTTGCCAAGGGTGTGTTCATGGGATGTTGCTATATTGGAACAGATACTGCTTAGTAATTAAATAGGCTATTATTCTGTTAAGTTTTCCAATACAGTTCAGTTATTCCACTTTTATTTGTTGTGTTTTAACTGTGCTGTATGAATAAGGTGTGTTTTGCTTCAAATCTGGTAGTTTGACCAATCGCATTGCATCTGAATCGCAGTGCCTGGCACCTGCCTTTAAAATAAGAAAAAATTAGGGTCTAGGCTATCTTCTAAATTATTTTGAGGGAATTTGGTCTGTCACTGCATCAGTGGTAAAAGGAGTGAGTATTGAAGATGGTGAATGAGCTGGCAATCAAGCGGGGTGCTTTGGCTTGGATACTGTCAAGCTTCCTGAGTGTTGATGGAGCTGCCCCCATCCAGGCAAGTGGAGAATATTCCATCACACTCCTGACTTGTATCTTGTAGATGAAGAGACAAGAAGTGAATTACTTGTGCAGACCTCCCAGCCTCTGACCTGCTCTTGTAGCCACAGTATTTATATTGGTGGTTGGGTTCGGTTTCTGGTCAAAAGCACCTCTGATGATAGTGGGGGATTCAAAGATGGTGATGCAATTGAATATCAAGGGCCAGTAGTTAGATTCTCTCTTGCTGGAGAAGGTCATTGCCCAACACTAATGTGCACAATTGTTACTTTCACTCAACAACTGGGTTGTCCAGATCATGTTGCATTTGGTCATGGACTGCTTCAGTATCTGAGGAGTTGCAAATGATGCTGAACATTGTGCACTCATCAGCAAATACCTACACATCTGCCCTTATGATGGGGCAAAATCATTAAGGAAGCAACTGAAACTGATTGGGCCAACAACACTACTCAGAAGAACTTATCCAATGATGACCTGGAGCTGAGATAATTGACCTCCAATAATCCCAACCATCTTCCTTTGTAGTAGGTATGAGTCCTTCCAGTGGGAACCCTTTCCCTCCCAATTCCCTTGATTCCAGATTTTCGAGGGCCCCTTGATGCCACACTAGTTTGAATGCTGCCTTAATGTGAAAGGAAGTTACTCTCATCCCCATCTCCCAAGTTCAACTCATTTTTTCCACTTTCGCCCAAGACCTGAATGGCCCTGGTCTTGAGTGACCCTGGTGAAATGCAAACTGAGCATCAATGAACTGGTTATTTTGTTGCAAGTGCTGCTTGATATCATTGTCGATGATCCCTTTTATCACTTTGATGTTTGAGAATAGAATGATAATCACTGTATCAGGTTTGTCCTGCTTTATGTGTGTTGCTTCATCTGCTGAGTGGGACCGGTAGATTATAATCAGCAGGAGGTTTCCTTGCCCAAGTCTGACCAGATGCCATGGCACTGCACGGTGTCCAGAGTCAATGTTGAGGACTCCCAGGGCAATCCTTTCTGACTGTGTACCATTGTTTCACCAGCTCTGTTGGGTTCACCTGCAAGTGGGGCAGGGTATACCCAGGGATAGTTTTTGTGAAGTCTGGGACATTGTGAGCTATGAATCTGAGTATTACTATGACAGGCTGTTTCTTAACTACTCTGTCTGACACTGTTTCCAATTTTGGGGGAAAAAACCCTCCAGATATGGGTCTTACAACAGCACTGTGTTTACTGTTGCCTTTTCCAGTGCCTAGGCTGATGCTGTGTGGTCCTTTAGTTTCCTTCCTTTGTTTAGACTTTGTAGCAGTATTATACAACTAAGTTCCTTGCTAGACCATTTCAGAGGGCAGTTAAGAGTCAACCATATTTCTACTTTTTTCTCTATCACATGTAAAGGGATTAATGTAAGTGATGCTTCAACTCCTTTAAGGAGGGTCTGATAGCCTCCTCCTTGAGTCTTCATGCAACTAGCTTAAATTTTCTCAGCTTCACATAACCCCTTCCTCGTTTAAACCTCGTTTAAACTTATGATTTGAAACTTTCAAACTAAACACTTTACACTGTGGTAATATTTCTTAACAGTTCTCAACTATCTCCCTTCCTTAGGAGCAAGTGTCTTACACATCTAACTTAAGGCAAGATTTCTGCAAACAGAAACTAAAAGGATTTCCTAGCTATGTATTTTCCCATATGCCAAAATAAGGTATTTCTAGAAACTTCTAACTGAAGCCTAATGCTTTATGTTTACTTCATTTGCTCAGGAAAAGGAAAAAACTGTTCCAATCAAAATAAAACTCCGTTACTCTCCAGGAAGTCTTTTTCTTATACTTTGTTTTAACGGAAATCACCATGGCTACAGAAATACTTATCAGTTAGTTATGAAACCCGTTCTCATACATGCAAATCAAATACCACATGTCACTAGATCAAAATCCAAACTCTCAAACAAATGGTATTAAAACACATATATATCGCACACTTTATATCACAGTGGATCTGGAGTTATATGTTGGCTTGACCAGGTAAAGTTGACAGATTTCCTTCCTTAAAAGATATTGGTGAACCAGAGATAGTAGAAACTGCAGATGCTGGAGAATCTGAGATAACAAGGTGTAGAGCTGGATGAACATAGCAGGCCAAGCAGCAACAGAGGAGCAGGAAAGCTGACATTTCGGGCCTAGAACCAGATGTGTTTTTCCAACAGTTGGCAATGGCTACACCATTGTCACATAGATCAATGTTACTTCCAGATTTTATTGAATTCAAGTTTCATCATTTGCTGTAGCGTGATTCAAATCCGTATCCACAGAAGATTAACCTGGGGTTCTGAAACAAAACAGAAATTGGTGAAGAAAGGTCACTGGATCTGAAACATTAACTTTGCTTTCTCCCCTCGGATACTGCTAGACCACCTGTGTTTTTCCAGCAATTTCTGGTTTCATTTCTGATTTCTAGCATTCGCAGTTCTTTGGTTTTTCAGTCTGGAGTTCTGGATTGCTAGGACAAAGGGCCTTGCCACTATGATGCTGTATCCTGTTTTAACTGCAACTCTATGAATACTGAAAGTGAATGACCAATGTACCTATTAGTGGTGAACATCATCATTATTCTTACTAAAATCCAGACTATGATCTAGTAGTTGCAGTCACTGATCACAGCTGGTACTCCGTATTGTAATAAGAAAACAGCCGGCATTCTAATTTACAGATTTCTGCAGATAATATAGTAGTCATGAGTGACAGTCAACACAGATTCTGGAAAACAAAAAAAAAAAATTATTTAATTTGCTTGAACTTCTGTGTGAAGAAGTTAAGAGGTTTTCTGAGAGATCTTGCAGCACAGGGATAGAATCCCTACATAAAGGATGAGAATACACCAGTAGGGAATGATTACTTAGTCCTTTAGAAAGTGTTTGATTAGTAAAAGTAACATCACCATAGTCCTACCAGAGCATAGGACTGATGTCTCAGAGAGAGAGAGTGTGAGAGTGTGAGAGAGAGAGAGTGTGTGTGAGAGAGAGAGAGTGTGAGAGATATGACTGACTGGTGGGAATTTAACCTGAGGGTCACATTGCTCAGCTGAGTGGTGAAGTAGATTTCATGGTAGCTGAAGTAACTCCACAGAGGTTGGTATCCCGTCACCAAGTCATCCTTCATTTACACGTGCATAGTACTTGACACTGGTCCAGCTTCCTCAGAGCCACCTCTCAGTGAACAGAAGCAGCGACACTCCTGTTTACATTGGTCAGCCAGGGTTCCCTGATTGGGGCTGTTAATGTGGTCCAGTCAGGGAACTCATATTCAATGGTGTCCACCTGGCTGACCTCATTACAATCACAACAGTAACCTCAGCGAGTACAGGAACTGAGCCCATGCTGTAGGCATCACTCTACATTGCAAGCCAGCCAACTGAACAATCGAGCCCAAATGTACATTTGCAATTCCTTAATCTGCAAAATTGAATCATGTGAAGTCAGTGTGATTGCTTCAGTGGATTAATAATTGGCTTCACTCAGTTCATATCATTTAACACAAGACCCATCATTTGGTAAGATATTGATTTGACCAGATTTAGAATGCTATGCCCAGCCCCCTCATTGTGGGCAATATATTCGTGGCAAGATGTTGGAGAGCCAATTTAAAAAAAATGTCCACCAGCTTAAACAACGTTTTGAAGAGCTTTAAATGCTGGTTTGTTCATATTTTAGCAACACAAGGTGATGCGAGAAGTGGTGGTATAGCGGTAATATCATTGGACTAGCATTTCAGAACTTCAAGTTAACGTTTAGGGTTTTGGCTTCAAATCCTATCACGGTGAAAGTTTGAATTGAATAAGAATGTGGAATTAAGAATACAGCTACCCTAAATGGGGTGACTATGTAACCACTGTCAATTTCCATGAAAGCTCATCCAGATCACTGATTTCCTTTAGGGCAGAAAACATGCCATCCTCATCTGGTTGAAATAACTGCACAGGGACCAGTATCCTATCAACAAGTCACCCTTTATTTGTCTGTGCACAGTACACTGGCTGTGGCCAGCCAACCTGGAGTCAGTCTCCTGTTAATGTTGGTCAGCCAAGGCTTTCCTGATTGGCCCAGGTTGACAACCCCAATCAAGAACCTCATAGTCAACAAGGTCCACCTGGTTCCAGTCACTGTACTGGTCTGGCCTACATGTGATTCCAGACCCACAGTAATATGGTTGATTCTGAAATGGCCCTGGTAAGCCACTCAGTTCAGCGCTTTAGGGATGGGTAACAAATACTGGGCTTGCCCACATATTGGTAGAAGTATCATAGTTAAGAAAGCTGTACATGTTTACACTGATAGCCTGAGAATCGCGCAAATATATTACACAAGGCTGCTTTATTTCTATGCTTACCTAAGAGGAGTAGCCAGAGAGAAATTTTCGAGACACTTTTTACCTTCTAATGCGTTGCTATTTTTGTTTGTAATCTTTGGCTCCTTAAAGGTGCTTCTGTGACTGTGTTGGTATTGGACATCTTGACACAGCGCTTTGACCAAGAGGGTGGGTGGACTAACTGGTCAGGTTTGCACTTTCCTTTGTTCGAGTCAAAACATCTTAAATGCCTGGACTCGTTGTACCCTTACTTGCCTTTGACTCGTGAACCTTCCAATTCTGTTGCAGTCGATCTAACTGTATATTAAGCTAAATTATTGACATTTACTTCATGCAAAAATGTCCAAAGCAGTAACAAGGTATTTTGTTTGCTTGACATAATTTATAATTAAATCATATGGTGAGTAGCATCATGGAGATTGGCGTATCACAAAATCACAAAATTGCCACCGTACAGAAGAGGGCCATTTAATCCATCGTGTCTGTACCGATCCTCCAAATGAGCATCATGCCACTTGGTGCCAATCTCCTACCCAGTAATTCTGCACATTGTTTCTGTTCAGGTAATCACCCATGTCCTTTCCAATGCCTCAATTGAACCTGCTTCCAAAACACTTCCAATTTGTGTAGTCCAGATCTGAACCACTCAGTGTGCAAAGAGGTTTTTCCTCCCGTCATGTTTGCTTCTTTTGCAAATCAGTCTTCAAGTCTGTGCCTCGTATCATGGTCCTTTTTACGAGTGAGAGGAAGTTCTCCCTGTTTGCTCAGTCCAGTTCTCTCATTACCTTGAAGACGTCACTAAAATTTCCCATGTTTTTCCTTAAAATTGATCAACTCTTCAGAATCCCTACAGTGTGGAAGCAGACCATTCAGCCCATCAACCTCACCCCAACCCTCTAAAGAGCATCGCACCCAGGTACATCTCTCCTACCCTGTCCCTGTAACCTGACATTTTCCCTGGGTAATCTACCTAGCCTGTACACAATGGGTAATATAACATGGCCAATCCACCTAACCTGCACATCTTTGGATTGTGGGAGGAAAGCAGAGCACCCAGAGGAAACCCTTACAGACACAGGGAGAATGTGGAATCTCTACACAGACAGTCGCCCAAGGGTGGAATCAAACCCAGGTCCCTGCTGCTGTGAGGCAGTAGTGCTAACCACTGAGCCACCATACTGCCCCAGTTCTTTAGATTATAGAAGAAAGTGAGCTAAACTAAACCTTTGTTCTTATTAAACAGTTGCTCAACTCAGTGGTGTGTTCTGAGACAGAAGCCTGTGGATTCATGCCCTGCTATATGCCCTCTGGAAAAATGTGAGGTAATGCATTTTGGAAGGTTAAGTACAGGTGGAAATTATACAGTGAATGGCAGAAGGCTTAGGAGTATTGATATGCAGAGGGATCTGGGTACGCAGGTCCACAGATCACTGAAGGTGGCAGCATAGGTTGTGAAAAAGGCCTATGGCATGCTTGCCTTCATTGGAAGGCACATTGAATATAAGGATAGACAAGTTATGCTGCAGCTTTTGTTGCCAAGTTGAGTAGAGTAAATGTGGATTGGGAGGCAGGAAGTTAGAATTTGGTGTTTGTAAAATGCTAAGGGGCAAAGCATTGTGTGACCCCTTTAAAAGATCATGTACTGTTACACTGCTTAGAAATTTAAAATGGATGCCTGTGAGGAGCAACTTGAAAGTTTGCAAGTATACAGAGAGCACCCAAATTGAAACAAAACATTTGTATTGAGAGGCCATATAGTTAGCAGGCCAAGTAGCAGTTTTCTTTTTACCAAGACAACAGGGTTTTGAATTTAGCCAATGAATTTGAACCAGGTACTTAGATACCAAAAAAACTATTAAATTTAAGTCTGATGGTTTTGACAACCTAGGGCCGATCCTATTGTAAGAAACATTGATACGTCATCAAAGGTATAAAAAGAAGCGGGCAGTTGGATAAAGACCCCAGAGCTAGCTGCCATCCGCCCTCAGCTTGAGAGAGAATCATTGGTTCTCACAGCCTCCTCTATGTCTTAGAGAAAACACCATCTAAATAACAATGGTACCAATGGCACAACTGGTTAATATTCCTGACAGAAGAATCAGTGGAGCAGGCACAGAACATTCTGGAAGACATGTAACCTGGCTGTAATTTTGCGGGTCTAAACTCTTTTGTTTTATATAAATGGGACTTCTATTTGTTGGAACAGCATACCATTAGAATCTTGCTTTATTTGGGAAAAGTTAGAAGGTAGAAGGGATCTATTCGGTTTGTTAGTAGTTTAGTTCATATGTTCACTGTTTGAGTTTGATAAATAAATTGCTACTTGTTGATTTTAAAGTGAGTGCCAGGGATTTATTTTATTTTAACCACTAGAAGTTGCTGAAAAGCAAGTAACGCCACTTTTCACACTCCTTTTACAGATTACGGGGCGAGGTGCTTCTCTTTGGGTGTTTCAATTTTAGTTCTCAGAGTGGGGTCAAACTCTGCTTTATAACACTTTACAGAACTTTAGTTTGGCCACACTTGGAATATTGCATACAGTTCTGGTCACCACACGACCAGAAGGATGTGGATGCTTTGGAGAATATTCAGAAAAGGTTTACCAGGATGTTGCCTGGTATGGAGGATTTTAGCTATGAAGAAAGGTTGGATAGACTGGGTTTGTTTTCACTGGAACGCAGGAAGGTTGAGGGGTGACCTGGTAGAAGTTCATAAGATTGTGAATGGCATGGATAAAATGAAAAGTATGGTGCATTTTCCCAGTATGGACGGGTCAATTACTCGGGGACACAGGTGCAAGGTGCGAGGGGAGGGAAGTATAAAAGAGATGTGTGAGACAAGTTTTTCATATAAAGGGTGATGAGTGCCTGGAATGCATTGCCAGAGGAGGTGGTGGAAGCAGACACAATAGCAACATTCAAGAAACACCTGGATGAAAATATGAATATGAATATGAAGAGAATAAGAGAGATATGGATCCTGTAAGTGAAGACAGTTTTAGTATGGAAGGGTAAAACATGTTGCACAGACTTGAACGGCCGAAGGGCCTGTTCCTATGCTGTATTGTTCTTTGTTCTTGCTACAGGAACTGAGCACATTATTTAGATGCATTGCTGAAGAAATACTGCACTGTTGGTGATACAGTCTTAGCGTCATAAACCCAAGTACCATCAACCTATTCAAAGTGTTTGCAGAAGATCCTTTGGTGCTAACTGAAGAATTGCAGGGAAGTTCTCCTGATAACCTGGTCCCGATTTATTTCCTCAACGAAATGCAAACAAAAGTAGGTTAAATAGTTATTTATCTTGTTGCTATTTGTGGAGCCTCACTTCTTACAAATTTTCTGCTGTGTTTGCCCATTTGGCCACAGTTAATACATTTCAAAATGTAATTAAATTTGAATTAATTTGAAGCATTTTCAGACATCCTGAGGACACAAAAGAGGTTTAGATAAATGCAATTTTTTTCTCTGAATATTACTCATCTTAAAGCAGCTGCAAAATATTTTGCAGACCTTATAAAAGATTGACTGTAATTTCCTTGTAATTATTACGTTGCAGTGCAACATCATATATTAATTCTGATTACAAATAAATAGTGGGTGGCTGCTCAGTCCATTTTGATAAGTTAAAAGAAAGGTTTTCATGAGTTTGAGTACGAACTTCTGAACCGTGACAATAATGCATGAATTGTTGTGCTTTAAAAAATGAGTAAAACTGTTACTGCACTTAGGATTCCAATGTAGACAGTGCATTTGGATCTCAAGTAGGAAAAGATATGTCATAATTTTCATAGATAACAAGGTACAGAGCTGGATGAACACAGCAGGCCAAGCAGTATCAGAGGAGCAGGAAAGCCGACGTTTCGGGTCTGGACCCTTCTTCAGAAAAAGGATCTTTTCTGAAGAAGGGTCCAGACCCAAAACGCCAGCTTTCCTGCTCTTCTGATGCTGCTTGGCCTGCTGTGTTCATCCAGCCCTACCCCTTGTTGTCTCAGATTCTCCGGCATCGGCAGTTCCTACTATCTCTCATGATTTTCATAAACTTGAAAGTAATTAATTTACTGGCATGGGCTTCTCTAATACTATGCTTTAACTCTCTACTTGTTGGCACATTTGGACCCAGCAAGATAGAATCTTACTGTAAATGTGAAAAATATTCTTGTCTTGCCTGTTGCAAGGTGCCATTGAGACCATATCTGAAGTATTGGGACCAGTTTTTGGTGCCCTTATTTAAAGAAAGATATTATTTCATTGGAGGCAGTTGGACAAAGTTCACAAGGATGATTCTGAATATTGACAGATTGTCTTTTGAGCAGAGATTAAACTGGTTGGGCCTCTGCTTATTGGAATTTAGAAGAATGAGAGGTGATCTTATTGAAACATCTAGGAGTCTTAAGGGGCTTGACAAGGTAAATGCTGAGAGGATGTCTCCCCACCTGGGAGGCTCTAAGGCCAGAAAGCATAGTATAAGCATAAAGAGACTCCAGTTTAAGATGAAATGAGGAGGAATTTCCTTTCTCAGAGGGTTGTGAGTCTTTGGAACTCCTAGTCACAAAAAGCTGGGGGGAAAGAGTCCAAGAAGACTTTTGAGGCCGAGATAGATAGATTCTTGATCAGCAGAGGAATCAAGGGTTATTGGGAAATGCAGGAAAGTGGACGTGAGGAATGTCAGACCAGCCATAATCCTATTGAATGGTGAAGCAGACTAGAGAGGTTTAACTCCTGTTCCTATTTCTTCTCGTATGTTCTTAATGATACTGCTCAATGCTCATAGATTTTAATCTGGGAGAGCAAAATCAGCATCTTAAAGAGAAAGCTCACAATTTGGATGTAAAGCCATTCTTGAATCATCAACTTCTTTAGTGTTCTTCCTTTTGAATTTGATTTAAGCTCTCCTAATATTAATAGCTTCTTTTGGAAACAGTTCTTTGGTTTTTAAAAATTACAAGCCACCGCAGCGCAAACTTGAACCTGAACAGTCAGCAATATTCCAAACGAGTTAGATTTGAAACTTACACCGAAAATAAAGCAAAGTTCAGCAGAGTTAAATTAGAATTGTTCATTGTGTCAGCAATGCTTTCAGAAGCGATAACAAATAACTTCCAGACAAACCAAATCTTCCCGTCGTTGAACTTCAATTTCTTTCGTGCGATTGTACTTCTTTAGAGATTTGACATTTACGGTAATTTGATGCTGTCTGTATAAACTAGAAGGTGAATGAACTCCAGTTACTGAGCAGCAAGAGCCACAAACCATGTGCACAGATACATTATAAATTTCACTGGGTCAAGCCACTTAATTTTGTACAAGATTGCTTGCTCATTTTCCAGCACTACTTATGGGTTCATTTTTGAGGAGTCAAGATGTGAAGGGGTTTAGAAAAGTTTGGGAGAAGGGAGAAAGATCGACTTGCGTTAGTATAGCATAATCTTGCACATCCTCACATTACACCTTTAGTCGTAGTTGAATGTAGGAAATGTGAGCAGACACCCTGCGCATGGCAAGCTCCCAGAAGGAGATGATGACCTGATATGTTTTGTCAATGAAGTTTAAGGCTAATATATTGGCTAGTGCACCTTTGATAACTCTCTTACACTTCTTTGATGTCAGGTAATGGGACCTTTTTATCTATTTAGTAGACTGATGGGGCTTGAAAGTCTTAGGTGAAAAACAACACCTGTAACATTGCAGCATTCCCTCACTAAAGCACTGGGAAAGGCAGTGTGGATTTCTGTGCTTCGGAAGTGGGAATTGAACCCACAGAGGTGCTGTTTTAGAGTTAGGCTTTTTACCCACTGAGCCTCAGCAAATGCTAAACAACTATTAGTCAAATATTTGGAATTTTAAAACAAAAATCAATCCTCCAGCTCCCACTGTCCACACAGTGCCCATGCCCCATCTATGCCAACGCTCCACTCATGGACCCTTGACCTTTCCTTACCAACCTAGGCTCATCTATCTTCCTTCCTTGGCTCCTGTTGTGATCTCATTATGGCCCTGTAGCTTTCCTTCTGTAAAGCATGGGGAGGCGATGGCCTAGTGGTATTATCGCTAGACTATTAATCCAGAGATCCAGATAACATTCTGGGGACCAGGGTTCGAATCCTGCCATGGCAGATGGTGGAATTTGAATTCAACAAAATATCTGGAATTAAGAATCTAGTGATGTCCAGTAATCTGTTGCTGATTGTCAGGAAAAACCTGTCTGGTTCACTAATGTCCTTCAGGGAAGGAAACTATCATTCTGGTCTGGCCTACATGCAACTACAGATCCACAGCAATATGGTTGACACCCTCATCCCAACTTCCTGCTGTAACAGACAAATGAGAGCTTCTACACCAGCTTCAAGCGCCCAGCAACTGCAGAAAGCTAAAACTAAAAATCCTGGTTCTGTGGGAACTTGACCACATCCTTTCAGGCTGCTTATATTTTTCCAACTTTCAAAAAACCCAAGGCTGCACAAGCATTTTACTTTACTGGCTTTGAGCAGACCGCTTGATGCCTGTGTCCCAACCTTTCTTCATAAGAAAATACAGGACAAAATACACCTCTTTAAGCCATGGTATCATCACAGTAGGAGAGTCTAGGACCAGAGGGCATAGTCTCAGAATAAAGGGTTGTCAATTTAAAACTGAGATGAGGAGGAATTTCTTCTTTCAGAAGGTTATAAAACTTTGGAACTTCTTGCCATAGAGAGTTGTGGGGGAAGAGTCCTTGTGTAGGTTTAAGGCTGAGATAGACAGATTCTTGATCAGTCGTGGAATCAAGGGTGATGGGGAAAGGGCAAAAAAGTGAATATGAGGAACTTTGCATTAGCCATGATCCTATTGAATTTTGGAGCAGGTATGAAGGGCCGAATAGCCTTTTCTGTTGCTACTTCATATGGTCTGGTTGGACTGTGATGAATTTATTTTTACCTTTTGAATTGAATGCAAGTTACTTTTCTCTCCGAGACAACAAGGTGCAGGGCTGGATGAACACAGCAGGCCAAGCAGCATCATAGGAGCAGAGAGGCTGACGTTTCGGGCCTAGACCCTTCATCAGAAAAGGGGGAGGGGAAGGGAGTTCTGAAATAAATAGGGAGAGAGTGGGAGGCGGATAGAAGATGGATAGAGGAGAGGATAGGTGGAGAGGAAACAAACAGGTCGAAGAGGCGGAGATGGGGCCAGTAAAGGTGAGTGTAGGTGGGGAGTTAGGAAGGGGATAGGTCAGTCCAGGGAGGACAGACAGGTCAAGGGGGCTGGATGAGGTTGGTCGGTAGGAGATGGAGGTGCAGCTTGAGGTGGGAGGAGGGGATAGGTGGGAGGAAGAACAGGTTAGGGAGGCAGGGACGAGCTGGACTGGTTTTGGGATGCGGTGGGGGGAGGGGAGATTTTGAAACTTGTGAAATCCACATTGATACCATTGGGCTGCAGGGTTCCCAAGCGGAATATGAGTTGCTGTTCCTGCAACCTTCGGGTGGCATCGTTGTGGCACTGCAGGAGGCCCAGGATGGACATGTCGTCTGAGGAATGGGAGGGGGAGTTCCCATCCCCGCCTCTTTGACCTGTTTGTTTCCTCTCCACCTATCCTCTCCTCTATCCATCTTCTATCCGCCTCCCACTCTCTCTCTATTTATTTCAGAACCCCCTTCCCCTCCCCCTTTCCTGATGAAGGGTCTAGGCCCAAAACGTCAGCCTCTCTGCTCCTATGATGCTGCTTGGCCTGCTGTGTTCATCTAGCCCTGCACCTTGTTGTCTCGGATTCTCCAGCGTCTGCAGTTCCTACTATCTCTGATTTACTTTTCTCTCCTGTTGCTTTTCTTCTGTATAATTCCTTTTTACTTTGGATAGTCAAAAGCAAACTGTTGAACATGGAATTTATCTCTTGAGTTATTTTCACACTAAATGCAGATTGAGTTGAAAAGGTTCCATTTGTCAGCAGGATAAATGCTGCATTGTTTAGCTCAGTTCTCTTGCTGCATATTCTTGTTATTTCCCTATAAAATGTGACAACTCCATTTTATTGTTTTATGAATTGTGCTGTAGTCTGAACTGCAGTAAACATCATAGCTACTTAAATACCGTCCGTGTCTTTGGTTGTTATATATTTTATACCCCAGCCCCCACTCCTTGTTTTCTTAGAAAACCATTACTGGAAATTAAGTTTGGCAGCTATGTGCAGTTAGAGTACTGACAGGCGTGTAATCTATGAAAACAAGTTACACAATCTTTCTACATATACCTGGAAATGAGCTACATGGTTAAGACCATAAGACCATATGACATCGGAGCAGAAATTAGGCCGTTCAGCCCATCAAGTATGCTCCGCCATTCAATCATGGCTGATAAGTTTCTCAGTCCCATTCTTCCATTTTCTCCATGTAACCCTTGACCCCCTTGACAATCAAGAACCTATCTATCTCCATCTTAAATATATTCAATGACCTGGCCTCCACAGTCTTCTGCGGCAGTGAATTCCATAGATTCACCACTCTCTGGATAAAGACGTTTCTCCTTATCTCTGTTCTAAAAGGTCTTCCTGTTATTCTAAGGCTGTGCCCTTGGGTCCTAGTCTCTCCTACTGATGGAAACATCCTCCCAACAGCCACTCTGTTCAGGTCATTCAGTATTCTGTAAGTTTCAATTAAATCTCCCCTCATCCTTCTAATCTCCATCAAATATAGATGCAGAGTCCTCAAACGTTCCTCATATGTTAAGCTTTTCATTCCTGGGACCATTCTCGTGAACTTCCTCTGAACCCGCTCCAGGGCCAGTACATCCTTCCTGAGATATGGGGCCCAAAACTGCACACAATACTCCAAATGTGGCCTGACCAGAGTCTTATAAAGCCTCAAAAGTATATCCCAGCTTTTAAATTCAAGACCTCTCAAAATAAATTCCAAAGTTGCATTTGCCTTCCTAACTACTGACTCAACCTGCAAGTTTACCTTGAGAGAATCCATAGAGCCCCTACAGTGTGGAACCAGGCCATTCTGCCCAACAAGTCCACACCGCCTCTCCGAAGTGCATCCCACCCAGCACCATCCCCCTGTCCCTACATTTCCCATGTCTAACCCAACTAACCTAAACATCCCTGGACACTATGGGCAATTTAGCATGGTCAATCCACCTAGCCTGCACATCTTTAGACTGTGGGAGGAAACCGGAGCACCCGGAGGAAACCCATGCAGACACGGGGAGAATGTACAAACTCCACACAGACAATCACCCGAGGGTAGAATTGAACCCGGGTCCCTGGCACTGTGAGGCAGCAGTGCTAACCACTGAGCCACACATGCCACCCCAAATCCTGGACTAGAACTCCCAAGTCTCTTGGCACTTCAGACTTCTGAATTTTCCCCCCATTTAGAAAATAGTCCAGATCTCTATTCTTCTTCTCAAAGTGCATGACCTCACACTTTCCCACATTGTTCTCCATCTGCCAGTTCTTTGCCCACTGTCCTAACCTGTCCAAATTCTTCTGCAGCCTCCCCACATCCTCAGTACTACCTGTCCCTCCACCTATCTTTGTATCATGTGCAAGCTTAGCCAGAATGCCCACAGTTCCTTCATCTGGATCATTAATGTACAAAGTGAAAAGTTGTGGTCCCAGCACTGACCCTTGTAGAACACCACTTGTCACCAGCTGCCATCCTGAGAAAGACCCTTTTACCCCTACTCTCTGCTTTCTGCCGGACAGCCAATCTTCTATCCATGCTAGCAACTTGCCTCTAACACCATGGGCCCTTATCTTACTCGGCAGCCTCCTGTGTGGGACCTTGTCAAAGGCCTTCTTGAAGTCCAGGTAGATAGCATCCATTGGATCTCCTTGGTCTAACCTGTGCGTTATTTCCTCAAAGAATTCTAACAGATTTGTCAGGCATGACCTCCCCTTGATGAAGTCACGCTGACTTTGCCCTATTTTACCATGCACTTCCAAGTATTCAGAAATCTCATCCTTCACAATGGACTCTAAAATCTTACTCACAACCAAGGTTAGGCTAATCGGCCTGTAATTTTCAGTCTTTTGCCTTACTCCCTTTTTAAACAGGATGTCATGTTAGCGATTTTCCAGTCCACTGGAACCCTTCCTGATTCTAGCGATTCCTGAAAGATCACCACTTATGCTTCCACTATCTCTTCAGCCATCTCATTAAACCTTGGGGTGTAGTCCATCTGGTCCAGGTTTATCCACCTTCAGGCCACTCATGGCCACCATACTCAGCTCTGCCCCTTGACTGTCTCGAATTTTTGGGATATTACTCATGTCTTCCACTGTGAAGACTGATGCAAAGTAATTATTCAGTTCCTCAGCCATTTCCTTGTTCCCCACTACTATGTCTCCAGCATCACTTTTCCAGCAGTCCAATGTCCACTTTTGCCTCTCTTTTGTCCTTTATGTATCTAAATGAACTCTTACAGTCCTCCTTTATATTACTGGCTAGCTTACCCTTGCATTTAATCTTCTTCCACCTTATTTCATTTTTTGTTGCCCTCTGGTCTTTGTAAGCTTCTCAATCTTCTGGATTCCCACTGCCCTTTGCCACATTATATGCTTTCTCTTCTGCTTTTATGCTGACTTCCCAAGTCAGCCATGGTCGACTCATCCTCCCTGTACCATGCTTCTTTTCCCTTGGGATGAATTTTTACTGTGTCTCCTGAATTACTCCTTGAAACTCCTGCCGTTGCTGTTCCACTGTCTTTCCTGGTAGGCTCCTCTTCCAGTCAATTCTGCCCAGCTCCTCCCTCATGCCTCTGTAGTTGCCTTTATTCAGCTGTAATACCTTTACCTCTGATTCCATCTTCTCTCTCTCAAATTGCAGAGTAAATTCAATCATATCATAATCACTGCCTCCTGAGGGTGCCTTCACCTTGAGATCCCTTATCAAGTCTGCCTCATTGAAGGGTCTAGGCCCGAAACGTCAGCCTTTCTGCTCCTATGACGCTGCTTAGCCTGCTGTGTTCATCCAGCTCTGCACCTTGTTGTCACTAAATCCAGTATTGCCTGTTCCCTAGTGGGCTCCACCACAAGCTGCTCCAAAAAGCCATCTCATAGACATTCCACAAATTTCTTTTCTTGCAATCCACTACCAACCTGATTTTCGCAGTCCACCTGCACATTGAAATCCCTCATGATCACCGTAACTTTCCCTTTCTTACACACCTTTTCTATCTCCTGGTGTATCTTGCACCCCAGCTCCTGACTACTGTTTGGAGGCCTGTACATAATTCCAACTATGGTATTTTTTTAACTCTGCAGTTCCTCAACTCTACCCACACAGATTCTACACCATCTGACGCTACTTCCTTTCTTACTACTGATTTAATTTCATTTCTTACTAATAAGGCAACCCCACCCTCTCTGCCCACCTGCCTATCTTTTCGATAGGATGTATCAAGGAATTTTTTTTCTCATCATAAAGGGTTTAGAAGAAACAAATAAAGAGAAAATTTATTCCAGTAACTGTTGGGGCCAATAATCACCAGGCACAGATCTAAAATGTTGCCCATACTATGATAAGATGTCGGATCCAAAGCAGGCCATTCAGCCCATTGAGTCTGTTCTGCTATTCAAGGAAATCATAATCCTCAAATCTATTATCTTGGCTATGACCCGGCCTCTGCACTCCCTTGCAGTAAAGAATTCCACAGATTCATTAGCCTCTGGGTAGAAATTCCTCCTCATCCCGGTCTTAAAAGGGTGAACCCTTATTCTGAGATTATGCCGTTGTCGTGGCTGCAACGAAGTCAGCCGAGTTGACCTCGTACCGTATGAGTTCCCTGATGGGGGCTGTTAACCTGGTCTAATCAGGGCGCTTTGGCTGATAGGTATAAACAGGAGTGCCAAATGTTCTGTTCACTCTGAGAGCTGGCTCTGAGGATACTGGTCCAGTGTCAACTACAATGCACGTGTAAATAAAGGGTGACTGGGTGACAGGATACCGGCCTCTGTGGAGCTATTTCAGCCCTCTTATCCTAGATTCTCCCACAAGGGGAAGCAACCTTTCCACATCAATTCTGTTAAGTCCTCTTAGGATTGTGTATCCTTCAATAAGGTTGCAGCTCATTCTCAATGAAATTACTTTTTTACACAGTGAGTATTTAGGATTTGGAATGCACTCTGTGGTAGGTTTGGGGAAACAGACTCAGCTGCTCAAATGTTCATTGAATAAGTCCTTGAGAGCAGAAAGAAAAATTGGATGTGGGAATCGAGTTGAGTGGTACAAACTTGAATTGCTTCCCAAAAGGGTCACACTAGTCTCAGTGGGTCAGATAGCTTCCTTTTGGTGCTGCAGTTAGCTGCTGTAGTTCTGCAGAAGGAAATGCAGTGAACTCACTGGAGGTTCTGTGATTAACTCTGTACCTGCAGCTCTTGCTGTATGTGATTTCTATGATCAATCAGTCTGTCAATGTTCATGATCAAGCCTCTAGTATGAAAAATAATCCTTGGGCAAAGTATGAGCAGGTGCCCAACATGTATACAAGCATACTTCAGTAGAGGAGAAAATTGAATAAATGTTTTTTAAAAAAACCTTTTTCTCCCCATGGCATTGCATTGTGTAGAGCCTTTTATCTTTACACCTTTATAGTGCTTGGTATTGAAGCTCCCCACAACCTATTTGATATTTCTCCGTCTTGAACTATTTGGTTTGAGATATTCTTGCTTTATCAATGAGCATCATTGGCAGAAATTAGGATACAGTTTAGATTTTAGCCTTTAAAATGGGGAAAATGGAGAACCTCAAGGCAGCCATATAGCAGTGTATCATAAAACACGGTTGAATATGCTAAGCATTCGAATCAGGGAACTGACTTGTGTGTTAGTATCTGTCTGCTGTTACCAGGCTCTGATGAGCCATAAAGCACCTCTTTGCACAGAAAATAAAATTTCAGGAGCTCTGTGTTTCCACTGTATGCCTGAAAAATTGAAAAGAGCTCCCAACTGAGTAGTTTGCAATTTTGGCTTTTGTGCATAGTGGGACAACATGCAAATAAACTTGATCCGAAAGAGATCACCTCAAGCAGAGGGGCGCATTGAGTTGGGCAGAGTGCACTTTCAGGTACTTTGACATGACTGGTTAACTGAGCAGGCAGTGTGAAGAATTCAAAGGCCAGTCCTTTGGCGTCTGCATGGACAGTGTGTACATTTAATAGCCGTGATCGTCCTTATTTCAGCAGCATCTAATGTTTCATATTAAGGTAGCTGAGGGATTAGTTGAGCTTTTCCCCAGTTGTATTAAGAAGGGAGAATGATTGAGCCGCTGAGCTGTTTGCTAAACCTTTGATCATTGACATTTTTTCATCAATATGAATTTTGACATTTGAATAGGATGTGAACTTTTCAGTTTCAGATTGAGTTGAATACCTTTCATCAGTTTTTGTGGTGAAAATTAAGCACGCTCCACAATACAAAAAAAGTAGATGAATGTAATGTCATGAAATAGATGAAGGTCAGTGAGGCAGACTGTGCATTTAGTTTCTGGTAACCATTATTAATTATGACACAGCATTGGGTTATTCATAAATTGTTGTCTCTGAAGTTGTCAGGGTCCTCTGTCCAGAGAATAATCACCCTAAAAACAGAACAATAAGGAAACACACCAATTAGGTTCCAGCTGAAGGAATGTGTTCAACTAGAATGAAGCACAAAGAGCAGTACAACACAGTAACAGGCGCTTTGACTCACCATGCCAGCACTGACATATGATGCCTTTCTAAGCTAAAAGCCTTTTGTCTCTCTGTGGTTCATATCCCTCTATACACTGCCTATTCATGTATCTGTCGAGATGTCTCTTGAACATTGTTATCATATCTGCTTCTACTGCCTCTTCCGGCAGCACATTCCAGGCACTTACCATTCTCTGTAAAACACCTTGCCTCTCACATCTCCTTTAAACTTCCCTCCTTTTACCTTAAACCTATGTCCCCTAGTAATTGACAGTTCTATCCTGGGTAAAGCGACTCAGATTATCCATTCTATCCATGCCTCTCATAATTTTGTAAACTTCTATCAGGTTGCCCCTTAGTCTCCAATGTTCAAGTGCAAACAAACCAAGTTTGCCCAATCTCTCCTCTTAGCTAATATCCTTCAAACCAGGCAACTTCTTGGTAAACCTTTCCTCTCCAAGGGCTCTACATCCATTTGGTACTGTGGTGACCAGAACTGTACAATGTATACAATACTCCAAATGTGCCGAACTAAATGTTTATACAGCTGCAAGATGACTTGCCAATTTTTATACTCTATGCTCCGACCGATGAAGGCAAGCTTGACATATACCTTCTTGATCACCTTAACCACTTGTGTTGCCACTTAGTGGGAACTGTGGACCTGCACACCTACATTCCTCTGTATGTTAATGCTTCTAAGGATTCTGCCATTCATTCTTCTGGGCGTCCTGGCCAGGCATTTTTAAGAGATGGGGTTTTCCTTCTCATCACCCGCAAGAGTTATAGCAGCCATTTAACACTGCGATGAGTGTTAATCGCATGAGACTGGGATTTTAGTAATGCCCTCCCTCGCTAATCAGGAGGATGTCTCACCTCAGTGGCTAGTTCTGTGGGTCCAGCAGCATCAGAAGTTGTAAGCCGACTCTGGAACAAAGGTCTGTGAGCCCTAGACCCAGGTGAGTGTTAGGATCTTGGGTTAGGAGGTGAGGCCTGGGTGGTGGATGGTGAGGGGAGGCTAATGTTGTGGGCAGCTCATGGGGGTGTGGGGCAGGGGGAGACCCCTCGTTTGGGGGATGGAGAAAGCAGCCATTGTTGAAAGAAGAGTATTGATCAATGCCTCCATCACTTCCATGTTAGGCCTGAGCAGGGTCAGTCTTTGGCCTTCTCCACCAAAATCTGCCTCAGAGGCCCTCCCGCCAACCTGGAAATTGAAGCTGTGCAGGAAATCACCCTTGTGGTTACTAATTACTTACTTAAGGGCCTCAATTGGTACGAGGAAAGGTGGACCATAGAATCATAGAATCCATACAGTGTGGAAGCAGGCCATTGAGCCCAGTGAGTCCACACCATCCCTTCGAACAACATCCCTCCAAAACCCAATCTCCATCCTATCCCTGTAACCCCACATTTTCCATGGCTAATCCAGACACATTCCTTGACTCTATGGGCAACTTAGCATGGCCAGTCCACCTAACCTGCGTATCTTTGGACCGTGGGATGAAACTAAAGCACCGGGAGGAAACCCGTGCAGACACGGGGAGAATGTGCAAACTCCTCACAGACAGTCACCTGAGGCTGCCATCGAACCTGGGTCTCTGGTGTTGTGAGGCAGCAGGGCTAACCATTGGATCACCTCTGCTGCCTGTTCCACTGTAAAGTCCCTCAAGACATGGGTGTTGATGGGAGGCTGGTGGGAAGGCTGGCTGAGGAGTTTTACTGGCCTGAAAACTCTCATGCTTACTCATTCTCCTAAATTCTAATGAGTACAGGTCCAGATCCCAGTCCAACCTCTCCTTATAAGACAGTCCCTCCGGACCTGAAATCAGTCTAGTGAACCTACTCTGGACTGCCTCCAATGCCAGTATCTCTAACCTTAGATAAGGGATCCAAGCTGTACACGGTATTTCAGCTGTGGTCTTGTTTGTCCCTTGTACAATTTTAGGAAGACCTTCCAACTTTTATATACCAATCACTTTGAAATAGATATCAAATTAAGAACAAAATCCCTCTTTGCCTTGGGTCCTTTTGCAATGCAACAAATTGTGATGTGGAATATATTGCCTGAAAGGACAAAAATCAACAGTAATTTTCAAAAAGGAATTGGATAAGTTCGCAAAAAATATACTTATTACTTCAGGAAAGTGGGGAAGGAAAAGTGGGGATTGGGACTTATTGAATGGTTCTTTCAAAGAGCTAGCATATGCATGAGAGACCAAATGGCCTCATTCTGCAGGACAAGATTCTATGAAGCATGAAAACAAAAAATGCTGGAAATCACAGCAGGGCAGGGTTGCACCCATAGAGAGAGAGTGAGAGAGCAAGTTAATATTTTGAGTCTAGACTCAAAATATTAGCTTGCTCTCTCTTCATGGATGCTACCCTGACCAGCTGTGATTTCCAGCATTTGTTTTGTTTTCAGTACAGATTCCAGCATCTGCAGTAATTTGCTCCCATTCTGTGAAGCATGTTTTGTTCAGAAGATTAAGGAGTGGATTTTCAAGCCAATTTGTAAAATATCACAATAGCACAAAATTAATGAATGGACTTGTTAAGGTGCTGATATGAATATTATCCTTAAGCATGTTGACAGCAGGATTTAATTTGTTTTTCTCCCCCAGTTTATATTTTCAGCAAACACACACTATGTTTTATTTGGTACAGATGCTTCCTGATGTTTTAAACAATAGCGTGATTTTTGAGATTTGTCTTTTGGTGTTGTGCTTCTTGCTTTGCATTTGGAGAAGATTGTTGCAGCATTTTTATAATTGTCAGTAAGTTTTCAGTAGCCCCAAATGAATTATTCACAGCTTCTGGAAAAAATTACCAGGACATACTCTTTTCAGCCCAATCTCACTATATTCAAAAATGTAACGGGATAAAAAAAATCACTTGACTGCACTGTGAGATGGTTTAACAGAATTGTCAAATGATGAGGTGTAGAAATTCCACCACTCCAAAAGGCTTATCATTGCAAATAGAAAAGATTTAATGTCCAGATAGACATTATCCAGGATCTGTTGGAATCCTATTCCACCCAGAGTTGTTATTGCTGCAAAATACCCTTGCATGGATGTATGCACATGCATACATGAAGGTTGAGAAGTTGAACTTCCAACAAAAATTCTACCTTTGATCTTGCTTAAGTTTCAAACTGAGGACAATGAGTCAGTTTGCCAATCTATGTCGAATGAGGCCACAAGTTTAGATTACTTCAACCATCTATGGATTTTGTTTAATCTTTCAAAAATGTATTGTGCAATATAATGAGGATACATATGTTATTGATACATATGTAATGATATAGCTCTGAAATCAACAGTTACATGCTGTCCACATTTTGCAAAGAGAGAAAAGAAGAACTGTACTGGGGAACTATAAAAACCAAAATTGTTATTCTGCATTATAGACTGCAAATAACAAAGTATATGATTGCAACTACACTGAATATTCACTGTTGGATAATGCAGAAACAGAGACGCTGCAGACTCAAAGCAGGAGATTCTCCAAAGCTCCTTCGACAGTGACTTCTAAATCTGTAACCACTTCCATTTAGAAGGACAGGGGCAGCAGATATATGGGAGCACTACCCTCTGAAAGTTCCCCTTCCGAATCACTGTCCATCTTAACCTGGAAATATGTTGCCATTGCTTCACTTGCTGGGTCAAAATCCTGGACTTCCCTCCCTAATGGCATTGTGTGGCTAGTGAATGCATGTGGGCTGCAGTAGTTCAAAAAAGCAGCTCGGCACTAATTCTCCAGAGAAGTTACGGATGAGCAATAAATGCTGGCCAAACCAGTGAAGTCCGCATTCCCCGAATGAATAAAAAAAACACAACAAGTGTCAAATCCAGGAGTGCAGCCTCAACTTTGCAGGACTGAACACCGATACTCAGACCCCATGAAGCCCGGAGTCCATGACAATAGAGCAACTTGGGATCCATGGAGGTAGATCAGTCCATCGTATCAGCTTAAACCATATCATCCTCCTGTAAACACAGAGGATTGCTAATTGTCTGAAATCAGCCCTAGAAGTTTTACTGTGAGCAGATCAAGAAGACCTGAGTGACACTCCAGCGGCATGCAACGTCACTAAACTTGTCTTAGGGAGAAAAACCTACTCCCCTAACATGAAGATTTTTTTCCTCCGCTTTTACTAATAGCAGATGAAATATGCCACCTCTTGTATCCCAGTACATCTTAGTGAATGTCACAGGATGAGCCTAAGGGGTCTGGTTGCATCCTGTGTAGAAACATTTATCAGATCGTGTTTGGAAGTTTGGTGCTTGGGAGCAGTAATGTCTACATTAACTGCAAGTAATTTATTGACCTTTCTGTATTTTGTCTTTTGCTGATTTGTGGCATGGCATTTTCAAATTATTGGTAATTCTCTTTGTATTATATTGAGCTGACCCAAAAGAGTCAGCACTGGGAGATAAGATGTGATTTGTGACCTTGTTTACTTTAAATTTATGTAATATTTATTTTATTTCATTCTATGCCTCTTTTTGATATTTATTCAGAGAACAAATCGAATAAAAACCTGCAAGTGTGCAACGTTTCTTTTTCCCGCACTAGCATGACAAGGTGCACTTCGGTATCTCACCCAGGTCTGTTAGACAGCACCTTCCAAACCCACAATCCCTGCTACCACATTGGACAAGGGCAGCAGATACTTGGGAATACCACCATCTGAATGTACACAGTCTAAGAAGAAAGGGTAAGCCATTCAGGTCTGAGGTGAGGAAGGATTTCTTCACTTGGAGAGTTGTGAACCAGTGGAATTCTCTACTACAGAAAGCTGTTGGGGCCAGTTCGTTAGATATGTTCAAGAAGGTGCTGGATGTGGTTCTTAACGGCTAAAGCGATCGAGGGGTATGGAGAGAAAGCAGGTGTGGGATACTGAAATTGCATGATCTGCCATGATCATATTTTATGGTGGTGCAGGCTTGAAGGGCTGAATGGCCTACTCCTGCACCTATTTTCTTTGTTTCTATAATCTCATCCATGCCACACACCATCCTGACTTGGAACTGTATTGTTGTACCTTTATGTTTGATGGGTTCTTTCCTAGAAGTGGGTGTTTCTACACTCCAAGGACTGCAGTGGCTCAAGAAGGCAGCTCACCACCATCTTCGATAACACAGCAGGCCAGGCAGCATCAGCGGAGCAGGAAAGCTGACGTTTTGGGTCTGGACCCTTTTTCACAAGTGGGGGAGGGGAAGGGGATTCTGAAATAAATAGAGAGAGAGGGGGATGCAGATGAAAGATGGATAAAGGAGCGGATAGGTGGAGAGGAGACGGACAGGTCAAGGAGGCGGGGATGGAGCCAGTAAAGGTGAGTGTAGGTGGGGAGTTAGAGTGGCGGTTGGTCAGTCCAGGGAAGACGGACAGGTCAAGGAGGTGGGAATGAGACTGGTAGGTGGAGGTGGGGCTTGAGGTGGGAGGAGGGGATAGGTGGGAGAAAGGACGGACGTGTTAGGGAGGTGGGGATGAGCTGGGCTGGGTTTGGGATGCGGTCAGGGGTGGGGAGATTTTGAAGCTTGTGAATTCTACATTGATAGCATTGGCCTGCAGGGTTCCCAAGCAAAATATGAGGTGCTGTTCCTGCAACCTTCGGGTGGCATCGTTGTGGCACTAGAGGAGGCCCAGGATGGACATATTGTCCAAGGAGTGGGAGGGGTAGTTGAAGCGGTTTGCGACTGGGAGGTGCAGTTGTTTAGTGTGAACTGAGCGTAGGTGTTCTGCAAAGCGGTCTCCAAGCCTCCGCTTGGTTTCCCTGATGTAGAGGAGGCCACGTCGGGAACAGCGGATACAGTATACCACATCAGCAGATGTGCAGGTGAACATCTGCTTGATGTGGAAAGTCTTCTTGGGGCCTGGGATGGGGGTGAGGGGGGAGGTGTAGGGGCAGGTGTAGCATTTTCTGCGGTTGCAAGGAAAAGTGCCAGGTGTGGTGGGGCTGGAGGGGAGTGTGGAGCGGACAAGGGAGTCACGGAGAGAGTGGTCCCTCCGGAAAGCAGATAAGGGTGGGGAGGGAAAAATGTCTTTGGTGGTGGGGTCGGATTGCAGATGTCGGAAGTGTCAGAGGATGATGCGTTGGATCCGGAGGTTGGTGGGGTGGTACATGAGGACGAGGGGGATTCTGTTTTGGTTGTTATTGCGGGGAGGGGGTGTGAGGGATGAGATGCGGGAAACACGCGAGATGTGGTTGAGGGCGTTTTCGACCACTGTGGAGGGGAAGTTGCGGTCCTTGAAAAACGAGGACATCTGAGATGTCCAGGAGTGGAATGCCTTATCTCGGGAGCAGATGCGGTGGAGGCGAAGGAATTGGGAATAGGGGATGGCATTTTTGCAGGAAGGGGGTGGGAGGAGGTGTATTCTAGGTAGCTGTGGGAGTCGGTGGGCTTGAAATGGATATCGGTTTCCAGGTCGTTGCCAGAAATGGAAACAGAGAGGTCCAGGAAGGAGAGAGAGGTATCGAAGATGGACCAGGTGAACCTTAGGTTGGGGTGGAAGGTGTTAGTGAAGTGGATGAACTGTTCGAGCTCCTTGTGGGAGCACGAGGTGGCGCTGAAACAGTCATCAATGTCACGGAGGAAGAGGTGGTAGATAAGGCCAATATAGCTTCGGAAGAGGGATTGTTCCACGTAACCTACAAAGAGGCAGGCATAGCTTGGGCCCATGCGGGTACCCATGGCCACCCCCTTGTAGGAAGTGGGGAGAATTGAAGGAGAGTCTTTTAACCTCTCATCAATCCCCACCTCACCACCATCTTCTCTAGAACAATTCAGAATGGGTACAACACTATCATCCCTTGAAGGGATTAAAAAGGTAGCCTTCCACACAAACTACAAAAGCATTTGTTTCCATGACAGTATTAGCAATCATTTTTTCAAGGACAATCTAGAGAAATCTGCAAAAGGAAACAGTCACCATCCAACATTTGGAATCTTCAAGGGCCATCTTTTTGATTATTTTCTTTGAAAGATCCTAATATTAGGACTACCATCACAGCAGTGGTTTCGTCAGTGCTAACCATATAAATGTTGGTAGGGAGTCAATATTTGTCTTTATGCCGACATGACTAAGGCAAAGTTAAAAACAACAGTACTTACATTTTATTTTAAGGTAGAGTGGCTATTCAGCACAAATGAGCATCATCACCAGGACTGTCCTTTCAGCTAGGATCTGCTTAAGACTGGCATAGACTCATTTCGTTTGGAGTCTTTGCAACTTTGAAGAAGGTGAAGATTTGACGCTGGCTTTTATCGCATCAGCCAATTTTCGTTTCAAAGAAGTACTGGGTGCAAACTTTTCATCAAGAGTATCAATGAGATGGGTGGGAACAGGATATAAATGTGCAGCCAGAATTCAGGGAATGCAGTAGAAAATTGGCAGGCAGGACCTTGTAAGTAATGATCTCCCGATTACTCCCAGTGCCACGTGCAAGTGACTACAGAGATAGAGTATGACAGATGACTGCGTGGCGAGAAAGATGGTACAAGAGAGAAGGTTTTAGATTGCTGGCTACGGGTGAGATGGCCCCTCTATAAGCCTGACCAGTCACGTCTGAAGAGACCTGGATCTGAGTTCCTTGTGGGATATTTTCCTTGTGCTGCTGGGGAGGATTTAAACAGCAGGAAAGAATATCAGAAGGGAAGATCAGGTTGCACAGAATACTGGGACAGACAGACAACATTAGACTAGAGAATAGTCTGTCAACACATAGAATAATGGAGAAATGAAAACTTTCTGGATCAGGGTTGTAGTGCGTGTATGTAAATGCATGGAAATGTTATGCATGGAAGCAGTGATATGGTTGAGGTATTAAATGAATACTTCGCATTTGTCTTTACAAGGAAGCATATACTACACAGGCCCTAATGACAGGGGAGGACATTCAGTCAGCAGAATGGTTCAGAACTGATAAGGAGGAAAAAGCAGATTGAATTTGCAACAAACCAGAATTGAATGAGATGCATCCAATAATACTGAAGAAACTGAGCGTGGAAATTATGGTGACATAATCTCTCAGTCTTCCACATGGCTATCTACACCCATCACTCACCAATTTTATTTGAAGTGATTTACAGAAGAAGGGTGGCACGGTGGCTCAGCAGTTAGCACTGCTGCCTCACAGCACCAGAGACATGGGTTCGATTCTACCCTCGGGCGACTGTCTGTGTGGAGTTTGCACATTCCTCCCCCGTGTGTCTGTGCGGTTTCTGCTGGGTGCTCCAGTTTTCTCCCATGCTCCAAAGATGTGCAGGCTAGGTGAATTGGCTATTCTAAATTGCCCGTAGTGTTCAGGGATGTGTAGATTAGGTGTGTTAGCATTGGGAAATGCAGGGTTACAGAGAAAAGTTAGGGGGATGGGTCTGGGGGGATGCTCTTCAGAGAGTCAGTGTGGACATGTTGGGCTGAATGGCATGTTTCCACACTGAACAGAATTTTATGAAGTGAGTGTGATGTGAGAATAAGCATTTTCAAACAGTAAATGATTTGGATCTGGAATGCACTGCCAGGAAGAATGGAGGTAGGAAGAGTTAATCAAAGCATTCAAGAGGACATTTATGAATATTTGACTGTAAGCACCGTGCAGGCTTACAGGGAAAAAGCATAAGAATAGTACAAAGTTAGAATGCTCAGTCAGAGCGCTGATGTAGACATGATGGGCTGAAATGGCCTCCTTCTGCACTTTAATAATTCTGATTCTGTGAAGTTCATCTCCCTGAAAGGTGCAGCTAAAAATACATTGACTTTCTCATGCAGTGTTATCCTTTTCATAAGGATGAGGCATTATTTCTGCCAGTTTTCTGCACTCCATTCCATCTCAGATTACACCGAGAAGGCAGTAGAATCATGGTTCAACATTACCTTATTGGATAATGGAACTTGATGATACTATTGTGTCTGAACAATAAGCAGAGGCCAAAATGAGCAAAATATAATGTAATGGACTATATTTTGTTAGAACAGTGCATTGCAAGACCTGGCCAATTAATTAGACTTGTTCGTGAATGGTTAGGCTTCAGCAAAATGTTACCCACTATCATGCCAGATTAATGATGTACAGTGACACATGGAGGGCAATACGGCATCTGGAACATTGGCAGAAAATTGGCAGAGGAAGTCTCTCCTTAGATTGCAAAAAAAAGGAACTCTCTGTCAACAGCACTGGGGATCAAGCCACAGCATGTGAACTACCGCAGTTCAAGAAGGCAGCTCACCACCACCTTCTCAAGGGCAGCTAGGGACGGGTAATAAATGGTGGCCCAGCCAGGGATGTTCATGACCCATGAATGAATGAAAGAAATAAACAAAGAGGAGGGTCGAAGATGAAGAAGTGGGCAAATTTAAAAACAAATCATGTACAGAAACAGAAATTAAAAGGACAAGAAAGATCACATTGAGAAGAAAAGAAGCTGAATGAAAAGGAGAAAAAGAAATAAAGTGACATTTTTTAAATTCCAAAGTAATTCACAACCTGAGGGAATTGGACATTTTCTTGATGTGACTTTGCTGGCTGGACCAGCATTTATTTCCCAAATTGCTTGTTCACTTTATGGCAAGAGACGGTAATTAGTCTTTATCAGTTATTGTATTGTTAAAATGATACTTGCGTTGATAGCTACTAGACTTAATTCTCTGTGGTCTGTTTACTGGCTCCGTATGAAATGAGCAATGAAGACGTTGGGGATCCTCTACTTAAAGCGCTCACTGAAGGATGTGACCACAGGCTCAGTCCAAGATAATTTTTTGTTGTTATGGGATGTACCCATTGCCTGAAGCCCCTTTGCACAAGCCAACAGCTGCATGATACACATGACATTAAAATCATAGAGCCACTTGTGAAGACACCTTTTGCTCTATCTACACTGTGTGCTGACCTATCTACACTAGTACCACATTGCAGAACTTGGCTCATAATCTTGACACATTATGACATTTCAAGTGCTCAGCCATCTTTTTAAAGATTGTGAGGCTTCTGGCTTCGGGAAGCTTTGGGCTTCCTACCCTCCCAGAAGGTGCATTCTAGATTCCCACCACACTCTGGGTGAAAAGTTTTCTTCAAAACCCCTCTCGCACCTGACTTCATTTCTCAGTGAAACCCAGGGGCATTTCACAAATTCAAGCTGAAAATGAGACACTAACTTCGTCCCAGCAGGTGAGGCTCGAAGAAATACTTAGGACCATGTAAGTGAGATAAAAGCAACAAGGTTATTGCATGAACTGAGCTGTTCTGTCTCCAGACTACTGCACCTTGGAAGGACTGGCCAAGGTGGCTGGCAGTTCACAGCCTTCTTCGTGATGTTGGAGATGATGCATGTTCCTCTGTGGGTCATGAAGGGCCCGCAGGTAAGGGAGGTGATGGCCTAGTGATATGATCACTAGACTGTTAATGCAGAGACCTCAGACCTGGGGATTGAAGTTCAAATCCTGCCACAGCAGATGTTGGAATTTGAATTCAATAAAAAATCTGGAATTAAGAGTCTAATGATGACCAAGAATCGATTGTTGATTGTTGGGAAAAACCTAATGTCCTTTAGAGAAGGAAACTGCCATCCTGACCTGGTCTAGGCTACGTGTGACTCCAGACCCACAGAAATGTTGTTGACTCTCAACTGTCCCTGAGCAATTAGGGATGGGCAATAAATGCTGGTCAGTGATGCCCTCATCCCATCAATGAATAATAAAAAAAAACATTTCAGACCAGACTGACTTCAGGAACCAGGAAGAGCCTGTGCACGACTAAAACACTCACTGTGAACGTCTTCACATTGGAGCACAGGGATATGAGGGAGAGATATGTCACAGGAAAGTGCCACTGTTTGAAGGAGCATATACCAGTAGCCTCTGTATTAGTGAGTAATAAGATATCCCCATTTTAGCCAATGATGCCTTCAACTGTCCTCAGTTGAGATACTGAACAGTTGAGCAGTAGATGTGAATCTTGGGGAAGGATGTTAAGCCAAAGAGATGTTTGGTGGGTAATTAACATGAAGTTATTCATTAAAATCATTGGGAGACTAATAGAGTGGGCCATTGTTTTCACAAAGCTAATGGTGGAGTGCCGCAAGTCTGCCAACAAATTGTTGGTTTTCACAGTCACATATTGCTGAGTCCTCGTTATGAGTTGCTGGCTGATTAATTTGTTTATGACAGCATTCACCATGATGCTTTGTAATAATGGGGTTGAATTTGCAATAATGAACAACTTGCATTTTTAGCATATTGTGTCCTTAGGTTAGCTTAGTTGGCTGGACAGCTGCTTTGCGATTTTGCGATGCAGATTTACACCAACATTCTGGATTCTGTTCCCACACTGGCTGAGTTTACCATAAAGGCTTCAACCTCTCTCCTTGCCTGAGGAGTCGTTACCCTGAGGTTAAACCACCAGCAGTCGCCTCTGTCTGTAAAGAGAGAGCAGTCCCTATGGTGCTCGTAAACTATGAGAACTTTACCATTGGGTGGGGGTGAGGAGCACAGAGCACATAGGAACACTATAAGGCCATTCAGCCCCTTGAGGCTGTTCCACCATTCAATGAGATCATGCTTGGTCCAGACCCCTTAATACCTTTTGCTTAACAAAAATTTACCTATCTTGGATGTAAAATTAACAATGATCCTGCATCCACTGCCATTTGTGGAAGAGAGTTCCAAATATCTACCAATCTTTGTGGAGTGCTTCCTAACATCTCTCCTCAACCCTCATTCTCAGATTATGCCTATAGACCTAGAATCCACAGCTAGTGGAAATAGTTATCTACCGTGACATTTCCTGTTCATGTGAGTTGAACTGTGAGTTTTTGTGGGTGTTCTTGTCTATCAATTGATTTAATTTATGTGATAGAGAAGTACTTTGCTTAAATCCTGACCTTTTTCCATGTACTGGATTAATTCAAATAGATTTGTCCAATTCCTCCAAATGTAGGGCATTGCACTAGTTTAAGCACTATTTAGTGCCTGCTGCATCTTTTTAAAGTCAGTTAACATTTTTCCTTTAAAGAATTCCTAGTCTTTGTTTCACGCTGTTTAACTGCTGTGATTGTGAATTGTGTTCGAGTGCTGCATATTGCTTCAAAGTCATTATCTAAAAAGTGAAAACCAAAATGCACTGCAGAATGCTCGTCCCTTTAACTTACATCCAGATTCTAATGTTAAATTGATTGAATGAAAACTTTACTTTTTTTTTAATTTTCAAAACTGCAGTACGCATTACAATTCATCTGCGTTACACAGGCAAGCATATAATTAGCTTGAGGTTAATTAGGGAGATGTTTTCATGCCTGATTGTGGAAAGACATATTACAAAGCTAAAACATTGATGATTTTACCTGCAAATTTGTCAAAGAAAAGCCTGCATTTCATATAAATAGTGCCTGGGGGCTTGTTAGCTAGTTTGCCTGACAACTGATACAGGTAGTTCTCCTATAATACGATACTTGCAAACTTGTGCGATCTTGCGCTACAGAAAATTGCCATAAAAAATGGTGTTATAGGGAAATCGCTACAGAAAATCACTAGACTGTACAGTAGAAAGTTCACGTTATCCAAACAGTGTCCACTATTCATCAATTGCGTTAAAGTCAATTCGAGTTGTCAAAACATACGTTACAGAAGAAATACCTGTACATACCATCGAATTAGCACAAACAGCGCAGGGTTCAATCCCTGCTCCAGCTGTGCTAGATTTGGGGCCTGACCCCTCTCCCTACCTGTAATTAAAAAAAAATTAATGTGGCTTGGTGTGCAATTGCCAAAGATCTGCCCTCAGACAGAGAACTGAAGATGAATGTGATTACGTCATTCAAATTTATCAAAGCATTTCACATCAAATTTATTTGTCAGTGTTATGTGGGATACTGCAAGATCTTGCCAGCAGCAATGAATTGGATAACTATTTTAGAACACTTTCTTGACATTTCTAATGCAACAGAAAGCTAGAAATTCAAATCTACAGGAGAACTGAACTTTGTTTAATGCATTTAGCATAACTTAACTATACTGAACCTCTTCTGTGAATTTCTGCTGTACACATTGATGGAAGTTATTGTGGGCTCTCCTACTAACACAAATTAATATGAAGTACTAACTTTTGCCATTTATTTTAGCATCCTTTCCTGTGAAAGAAATTTCTGGAATCCTTATTGTATTAGTAAAAATATAACTAGCTGAAACAGTAAATTTGATAATAAATTGAAAATACATTGCTATCTGCTGGAGAGAATATTTTAACCCACAATTATTTACATTTGTGCTCAAACTACAATTTTTGTTTCTCCGAACCTATTACGTTAGTTATTTGAAAGACCAAGTCTATTTAATTAACTGCTTATCTTCAGTCAACAGTGGATGGTATTACTTACCAAGTTGTGTACCAAAGTTTAACATTTAAGATGGCATGTTCAACACAAAAGATTAAATTTATTGATTCAGTTATTGGCTCAGATTTCCAAGCTAATGGCAAAGTAATTTTGTTTTCTCTTGATCTCAAAGTCAGCTGTCCACAAAAATCTAATAATCTTTCTGATGCAGGTTTACTGTTGATGCCAATTTCAATCTAGTGCTAAGCCAAGAGGACCTCTAGGCATGCCGTAGCAGTGTTTATGGCAAACTACTTTAGCAACCAACCACACTGAAGTAGTCTCACAGGCATCAAACCAGGAAGTGAAAACCTGCTGAATTTATTACTTTCCCTCCAGATTTTACAGGGAATTAAATAAATAATATACAATTAAATTGAAGTTGAAATGCTATAAAAAAGTTTTTTTTTACTTTCACAGATGGAGAAATTTGAAATTTTACAAGTATTAAACAGAAATTGCTGGTGAAACTCAGCAGGCCTGGCAGCATCTGTGGGAAGAAAGCAGAGTTAATGTTTAGAGGAGAGTCTGATGAGGAGTCACCAGGCTCGACATGTTAACTCTGCTTTCTTCCCACAGATACTGCCAGACCTACTGAGTTTCTCCACCAATTTCTGTTTTTGTTCCAGATTTCTGACATCCGCAGTTCGTTGTTTTTTTTTATATGAGAAATTTAGTGTTACTGTCATGTTGACAGCCACTGGAATACAATGGTCATCCGCCTCTTTAGAACAGAAATTTTGCTCCAACAGATGACACCCTATTCAGTGCCAGCACTGAGACTCGCCCATCTGGCTCTAACCTGGTCTCATGTGACTTCTGACCTTATTCTCAGAATAACATGGGAAGATAGACCTTGTTGTTAGTGGTGCTATGCTTCATCAGAGGTTGCATTGTTGAGGCCTTGTTCCATCCCCCCATCCCCAAATCCCCCACTCACTGCAAACCACATTCAGGTAAAGTGAATTAGGATGATGAGAAAGAAAAACAGAAATTGCTGGAAAAACTCAGCAGGTCTGGCAGCATCAGTGGAGAGAAAATAGAGTTAACATTCCCGGTCCAGTGACCCTTTTTCAGAACTCTTCAGAAGCTGATGAGAATTTTTGCTCTTATACTTAGTTTTTTTTTCCCCTCAAAATCCCTAAAACAACCAGGTATAACTAGGTTTTTAATTGTATATTAACTTTATCATTTCTGCTAATTAATCAGTCGCCTGAAAAGATTGAATTTATAGTTGTACAGTATCAAATTTCTCCATAATAAATCAACCATATTTTTAAAAAAAGTCTATGGTTTAGAAAATTTTTTAATCTTTACTTTAGCTTCTATCTTAAACCAATCATAACCATTTATTTTGCTCGCTGAAAATTTAAATCAAAAGTGATGGATTATTAAATGCTTTTAATTGCTTTGCCATCTGTGAGAAGACTTTAGTGTGATTGGCTGCCTACCTTGCTCATTGACATTATTACAGCTGAGGGAGCCAAGAACTCCCCCTGACCTGACCAGAAGACTCTAAGATATAGGAGCAGAATCCATTGAATCTGCTGTACTATTCGATCCTAGCTGTTATGTTTCTCAGCCCCATTTCCCTGCGTTCTCCCCGTAACCTTTCATTTTAAAAGTATGTCGGGAATGTAGAGGGCCAGCGGTCTGTGAGCACCTTTCTTCCAGGCCAGCAGCAAGCAACCTTATTTCACTGAAACTGCAAAATAAGGATCAGGACTGATAAGGCAACATTGCTTTCGACACAGCTGATTTTGAAAAATACTAAGTTTTATTGATATTCACCTTCGAAGGAAAGTGAAATGAATCAGCACAAAGCACTTGCCCTGCAAAATATAATGGTGCTTTTGAGTAGAATACCGTAATGGTGCAACCTGAGTGGTTTAGATGATATCTTTAAAAGTTCAAGATTAAATGTCAAATGCTCTGCAATTGCACCCTTGATTTCTCGGCAATTTTAGTCTCATCTCCTGATGTCTACGATCTACCTTAGAATAACATATTTAATATTTGGCTGTTAAAATTCCTTTCTGTGAAAGAAAGAATGTTTGCAAGAGTCCCGGCTGTCCTCAAAGAAGTCTATAAATTCTGTAATGAGTGATATGCGCGTTTTACTGTTTTCTGGTGGCATTAATGCAGATTTTCTGTTAAACAGGTCACAGCATGGTAGTAATAAGGAACTATGTTGTGCATTGTAACTGCATCAGTCACCAAAATGACTGGTCAAAAATTAGAACTATCTGATAGAATACCAAAGTTAACTCTGACTGTAGATAGAGCAGGAGCTTCAGCAGAATAACAATAAAACCAATTGAAATTTGCTTCCTGAATGTAAATTTGACAGAAGAAAATACTTGGGGACCATCAGATTTTTCCTTACAATTGAAAGATTTATATTGGAATTTTAATTCTGTATCCTGCTGAAAGAATCAACATAATAATCATTTTAGTTGTCAATATTGGAAATAGTGTACACAGTTAGAAATAGCATCAACACTTCATACATTTTTTTAACTTGTCACATTTTAGGATCAAATAAACTACAAGATTACACTTGTACAGTTGTTACACTGTAAACCACAAAATAACACTTCTACAAATAAGTCCATCAAATTGATTCATTCCACAGGTGGTGTTATAGACCTAAAAACAGGTCCGAACTAAATTGTGTCTCGAGACATTCAGAGGTAGTCACTTACATTAATTATATTTGACTGTGGACATGTGCCAGGCATTAACAAGGGATTCACTTGTGCCCCTACAAGTAAACATGTCACTTCAAGTTATTGACTTTAAGGTTTAGTTCATTTTGTTATGGTGAGGTTCAGTCACCCCTTTAAACAGGGTGCTTAATTAGTAATAGCTTGCTTGGGAGAGTTATAAGCAAACACCGATTTAATCGCTGGTGGTTGGATTAGAATTCCTTGCTTGTTATCTGTAATTCAGTAAACACATGCTTATAAGTATAAATGTTGACTCCACCTATGTCCTTCTGGAAAATGAAGCATCAAGCAGACTTGATCTGGAGTCCAAGTATGATTCGAGAAAGGACCTTTTTCTTGTTCGGCTTACATTATCCTGTTTCGTTCCAGTTTCTGGGAGCACAATGCCATGGGGAGCAAACTATGTTACTATTGAAAAAAAAGCCACACTCTGTCAAAGATTTTCACCTGCACTTAGAGCTTCAATATGGAGGGTGTCAACAACGTTGGAGTTTGCCTAAGAAAAAATAAACAAACAGCGAAATTCACAGCTGACCTTGGAGAAATCTGTGTGGGGAGATCACAGCAGGGGAGCAGCTAAGTGGCTAGTTTTATTTGTAAATCTACAATATGAGTAGAGTGGGTTTTTTTGATTATATGTTTAGAGGTTTCTAAAAACATGAGGGGCATGGACAGGGTAAATAGGCAAGGTTTTTTTTCCCTGGGGTGGGGGAGTAAAAAAACTAGAGGGCATACGTTTAAGGTGAGGGGGGAAAGATATAAAAAGGAGCTAAGGGGCAACTTTTTCACGCAGAGGGTGGTGCATGTATGCAATAAGCTACCAGAGGAGGTGGTGGAGGCTAGTACGATTACAATATTTAAACGGCATTTGGATGGGTATATGAATAGGAAGGGTTCAGAGGGATATGGGCAAAATGCTGGCAAATGGGACTAGATTTATTTAGGATAGCTGGTCAGCATGAACAAGTTGGACCGAAGGGTCTGTTTCTGTGCTGTATGTTACTATTACTCCATGACTCTATGACTCAGTGCTACCAAGCATCAGTTGCTCAGCAAAAACATACTCAGTGACACCCAGTTTGCCACTAGTCAGCCCAAGCCTGGATATTGTCCAGATTTTGTTGCATTTGAACATGGACTAATTCAGTACCTGAGGAGTTACAAGCTGTGCAGAACATTGTGCAATCATCAGCAAACATCCCCACTTTGTATTTATGATGGAGCTAAGGTCATTGATGAAGCAGCTAAAGGTGGTTGACCCCTAGGACATTACGCTAGGAACTCTTGAATTGATATCCTGGAGCTGAGATGACTGATCTCCAACAATCACAACCATCTTTCTATGTGCCAGGTATTGACTCCAACCATCAGAGAGTTTGCCCCCTGATACCCATTGTTTTGAGTTTTGCTAGTGCTCCTTGATGCCACATTCCATCCTGATGACAATGGCTATCACTCTCGCCTCAACTCTGGAATTCTGTTCTTTTGTCTATGTTTGAACCAATGAGGTCAGGAGCTGAGTGGCCCTCAGGTGGAGCCCACCTGAAGGAGCAGCGCTCCATAAGCTTGAGATTTCAAATAAACCTGTGGGACTACAACCTGATATTGTGTGACTTCTGACCACCTCCTGTTAGTGAATAGTGATTATTGTTAGGGTCTCAGTTATTCACACTATGTATTAATGACTAGGATAATGGCAAAGAAAGTCATATATCCAAATTTGCTGATGACACAAAGTTAGGTGGCACAGTAGATAGTGTCAACGATATCATAGAATTACAAAGGGATATTGATAGACTAAGTGAATGGGCAAAACTGTGGCAGATGGAGTTCAATATAAGCAAGTGTGAAATTGTCCATTTTGGACTGAAAAAGGATAGATCAGGGTACACTCTGGAAGGTATGGAGTTAAATACAGTGGATGTCTAAAGAGACTTGGGGGTTCAGGTACATAGATCTTTAGAGTATCATGAACAGGTGTGGAAAATAATCAAGAAAGCTAACGGAATGCTGGTCTTTATACCGAGAGGACTTGAGTACAAGGATACAGATGTTATGCAGCAGTTATACAAAACCCTGGCTGGACCCCATTTGGATACTGTGAGCAGATCTGGGCACCACACCTTAGGAAAGATGTATGGGTCTTGGAGGGAATTCAATGTAAGTTTACAAGAATGATACCTGGACTTCAGGGGTTAATTGATGAGGAGAGATTACATAAATTAGGCCTGTTTTCCCTAGAATTTAGAAGGTTAAGGGATGATCTGATTAAAGTCTTCAAGATTCTAACAGGAAAAGACACTGCCAGGGGTTTCTGGAACGAGGGGCATTGCCTTAGAATTAGCACCAGACTATTTAGGAATGATATTAGGGAGCACTTCTTATACACATCAGTGTGCATTCTACAAACAGCAGTGGACTGAGGCTCAGTTGTTAATTTTAAGTCTGAGGTAGATAAACTTCTGTTAAGCGAAGGCATGAAGGAATATGGGCCAAAGGTAGTAGATCAACAAAGACCACAGGTAGCTATAATCTCATTGGAGGGCTGATGGCCTTCTCTTGTTCCCAGCTTGCACTCATTAGGACAATCCTCAAGAATACCAATTTAAGGAGAAAACCAATACAAGATTTGAGAGGAGAGTGCTGATTGGTTGGCAGGTAGACTGATAGATTGGTAGAAGCATTGCCTCATTGAGAAGATGTTTCCAACAGATGTGAATGAATTTCTTCTAGAAGATAAAAAATGCCTGTAAGTTCCTATCCCAGAGAGTTGCGGAGACTAGGAGCAAGTTACTGCAGGTACTGGAACCTGGACTGAAACCAAAAAATGCTGGAAATCACAGCGGGTTAGACAGTATTCGATCACCTAAAGTAGTTAAAGGGGAGGTAGATAGATTTTTGAACAATTGGAGACTTCAGGGCAATGATGAGCTGTCACAAGAGAGGAGTTAAAGCTTGTGATGATCAGCCATGATCCGGTTGAATGGCAGGGCAGGTATACGGGATTTTCTTGTGTTCAAATGGAGAATGCATCCATTTGTGATTATTGACAGTTAATTGAGCTGTTGGAATTTGAACCTGATTCTCTGGATCGATACACCAAGTCACTGGATTATGTGTTCAATAAAATGACTGTTATGCTCCTGTACCCTGTGATAGAAAGGTGACTGTGGAGAATGAAGCAGATAAACCCTTTACCCTAAAGGAAAAGATAAGCCATTCATGATTTAATGTTATGCAATTGCTTAAAATGAGTATTGGCCTCGTGTTGCTCATCAGATAGGAGGATGAGCAAAGTAATAAATTACTTCAAAGTGAAGATGCATTGATAGATAGGCTTCAGAAGGCAGTGTACAGAAAAAGAAATAAGATCCAAATAGAAAAATGCTCTTCTGGATTGCCAGAGATCCCAACAAATTGAAAATAAGCAATTGAAATTGCTTATTGGACAACTTAAGAATGTCAGTAATTGCTCTGGTCTTTCTTTTTATTCATTTATAGGATGTGGGCATCACTGGCTAGGCCAGCGTTTATTGCCTGTCCCTCATTGCCAAGAGAGTAATTAGCATTGCTGCGGGTCGAGAGTCACATATAGGCCAGACCAAGTAAGGTTTCCAGTTTCCATTCCCACAGGACATCACTGAATCATATGGGCTTTTCCTACAATGAAAAATGGTTTCATGGTCATCATTTCTTGATTTCGATTTTTATTGAATTCAAATTCCACCATCTGCTGAAGCAGGATTCAAACCCAGGTCCCGAGAACATGAGACAAAATTAAAACTGAAAGAACTGCAGATGCCGTAAATATGAAACAAAAGTTGTAAAAGCTGTAAAATCTCATCAGTTCTGGCAGCATCAGTGGAGAGACATCAGTTAACGTTTTGGGTCCAGGGAACCTTCTTCTGAAGAAGGGTCACTGGAACCGAAACGGCAACTTTGAAGAAGGGTCATAGGACCTGAAACATTAGCTCTGATTTCTCTCCACAGATGCTGCCAGACCTGCTGAGATTTTCTAGTAATTTCTGTTTTTCTTCCCCAGAACGTTACCTGGGTCTTTGGATTAATTGTCTGGCAGCAACAGCACAGTTCCAGGAAAATGTCACGTAGGGTTTAAGGACCTGCCCGGCAGCTTCCTATAAATGTTGGCAATCTTCCCCAAGGCTGAGGCAGCCTAAATAACGTGCATTTCCCATCTACTGAAAATATTCTATAGGGGCCTGTGCAGTAGTTTCAGGTGATTGAAACAATAGGAGACAAGTGATGAAATGAATCTCTGGCAGAACAGTTCTGAAAAAATACTCTTTAAAAAAAGATTAACTCCATTATCTAACATAGTATGGAGATTGGTTACAGAATTGAAGGAGGCCATTCAGTCTGTGTTCGTGCTGGCCCCTACCATTTCCTGCAAAGTTTCTGTCTTCCGCCAGTTATCAAATTCCTTACTGAAAGGCTCGATTGAATCTGCCTCCAATTCACTCTCAGGCCGTGCATTCCAAATTCTAACCTCTCCCTATATTTAAAAAGTCAAAAAGAGGTTCACCTTGTGTCAGCACTGGTTCTTTCATCAGTCACCTGAAATCTGTGAGCTCTAGTTCTCCTCTCTTCCACCACTGGGGACAGTTTCTCGCTATCCGTTCTTTCTACGTCCTTCATAATTTGTAAAACCTGTATCAAACCTCTTCCGAGGAGAACAAACCCAAATTCACTCACCTCTACGTGTAAATTAAGCTCCTCTTCTCTGCAACCGTTTTCATAACTCTTTTCCGCGTCGGCTCATCGTTCCCAAAGTGAACAAAAATTTGATGCAGTTGTCAGTTCAGATTTGTTATGGTTTCCTTCCTTTTGTGCGCTGTTTGTTTTAAATTCTTGCACGGCATGAAAATGTCAAAGGCAAGACCAGCATATCTGACCCATCTCTAATTGTCATAGAATCCCTGTGATGTGGAAGCAGGCCATTCGGCCCATCGATTCTACACCAACCCTCCGAAGAGCATCCCACCCAGACCCACCCCACCTACACTATCCCTGTAAACCTGCATTTCCCATGGCTAACCCACCTAGACTGCACATCTTTGGACTGTGGGAGGAAACCAGAGTGCCTGGAGGAAACCCACACAGCCACAAGGAGAATGTGCAAACGCTACACAAACAGTTACCCGAGGCTGGAATCAAACTCAGGTCCCTGGTGCTGTGAGGTGGCCGTACTAACCACTGATCCACCATGCCACCCCATATCCTTGAGATGAATGGCTTGCCAGGCGTTTGCAGTGGACAGTTAAAGAGCCAACCACATTGCTGTGGGTCTGGAGTCACATCAGGCAAGACTAAGAAAGCATGACAGCTTTCCTTCCCTGACGGAACCAGTTGTGTTTTTAATGGCAATCAATGATAATGCCATGGTCACTATTACTGAGACTAGCTCCCAATTTTGGATGATTTTAATTGAATTTAAAGTTCACCAGATGCTGTGGTGGGATTTGAACCCTTGTTGTCCCAGAATATGAGCTAGATCTCTGGTTTGCTTGCCCAGTGACATTAACACTACAGCACTGCATCTTTAGCTCAACTCCGAATTATCACAGTGTTAATCAATAATTATTAGAATAACATACTTGAATTTATGGTATGCTTTACCATGTCAGAATATTTAATGTGACTTTGTGCAGCAAATAATTTTGGAAGATTAGCGACTGTTACTTCAGGAATATCATCAACATCAACACCCTGCACTGAGATCATTGGCCAGTTCATTTATTTTTCTTTGGCTGAGGAAGAACTTCCTTTGCGTATCAATTTTGATCTCATTGAGCTGCAGTAGGACATTTTATTATGTTACGAGGTACAAAGAACAAAGAAAATTACAGCACAGGAACACGCCCTTCGGCCCTCCAAGCCTGCACCGATCCAGATCCTCTATCTAAACCTGTCGCCTATTTTCCAAGGATCTGTATCCCTCTGCTCCCTGCCCATTCATGTATCTGTCTAGATACATCTTAAATGACGCTATCGTGCCCGCCTCTACCACCTCTGCTGGCAACGCGTTCCAGGCACTCACCACCCTCTGTGTAAAGAACTTTCCACGCATATTTCCCTTAAACTTTTCCCCTCTCACCTTGAAATCGTGACCCCTAGTAATTGAGTCCCCCAGTCTGGGGAAAAAGCTTCTTGCTATCTTTGTACATGCAAAGTACTGGAGTACTGACTCCCTTAATGAACCTAACCACTGAACTTGATCTAGGCCATTCAAAAATCACTTTTAGACACAAGGGAAAAGTGATAATTTGGATCTACGTTCTGTAAGATTGGGTGTCAATTGAAATTTTAGAACTGAGATTGTGAGAACTTTGTTAAGGTGCTGTTCAACCATGGTCCTGTTTGATAGTGGAATAAGTCTGAAGGACTGAATGGTCTAAAATTGTTTCTATTATCACAGATCAAACTGGGATTTGTTTAATGTTGTAAAATGGGAAGGAAATGACAAGTTAATATTCTCTTCTACATCACTCACCCAGTGTTTATTTTCATGCTACAGGTAGAACCACTAGCACCACAAAAACACTGGAGTTTGCATATTTTCTGACTGTCAAAGCATTCCCGTTATCTGCACTCGTCATATTGCCACAAAAAAGATTGTCTTACTCCCTCAAATTCCCTTGTAACATGAGTGTCTTTAAATGTCAGGTCACATTTGACATTGACGCACATACAAAACAGCCCCCTTTCATTGTAATTGTAAAAATCCTATGGATCAGATACTGGCAGTCAGTCAGCAGCAGATATTTTTCTACGTTCATCCAGTTTATTGCTGTGTATCTTGTAAACTTTATCCCTATTTTCCTTGGGACTTTAATAGTAGTAATAGATGTCAGTTTTCTTCCCATGCAAGGCTGTGTGCTTCTCACGTTAGAAAAGTACTGAGCTTCACAGTGCATCAGAACATTTTTTATACTTATAGAGGACACTCTACATAGAATTATGAAGGAGTTAATCTACCACGCAAGGAGACTATTCAGACCATTGAGTTTTGTGTCATCTCTTTAGAAGTATGTTACAGTATGTCCTGTCCCTCAGCTCCTTCCCTGTACACCTGCAAGTTTCTCCTCATTTGAAGAGAAGCATCCAATCACAGAATGGTTAAGCACACAAAGTGACTGTTTAACTTGTTGTAATTGTGCTGGCTGTCTGGAACAGCGACTTTTCCTATCCCACTTTAGTGGCTTTTCCTTAAAAAGTCTTTGCTTCAGATCAGGATCCAAATCTCTTCTGAAAGTCTAGTTTCTCTAGCAGTGTATCTCTAAGTCTTAGTCGCTCGCTGTGCACAGCTTTTCCTCATGCTTCTTTCGCTAATCCGTCTTAAATGGGTGTCCTCTGCTTCTCAGTCCTTCCACCAGTGGGAACTCCTTGTTCACTCCTTGCCCTGGCCAGACCGCTCATGATTTTGAAGACCGCTATCAGATTTCCACTTGGTCTCCACTTTTCTAAGGAAGCAGCTTCTCCCCCATGCAATTGATGTTCCTTACGGCTGGAACCAATGTAATGAATCCTTGCTGCATCCTCTAATGTCTTTGGATCCATCCAAAAGTATGGTGCCCAATCTTCCACGTGAGACCAAATCAGTGTTTTTTGCAGGTTCATTGTAACTTGGTTTTGTGCTCTGAGTGCCTATTTATAAAGTCCCAGATCCCTAATAAACATAAGAACAGAAGAAACAGAGCAGGAGTAGGTAATTCAACCCCTCAAGCCTACTCTGTCATTCATTATGATCGTTGCTGCGCACATCTTGGCCTCAATTCCACTTTGCTCCCCACTCTCCACAGCACTTGAGGGGGCAGCTCAGTGGCTAGTACTGTTGCCTCACAGCACTAGGGATCTGCATTCAATTCCAACCTCAGGCGACTATCTGTGTGGAGTTTTTACATTCTCCCTGTGCCTGCATGGGTTTCCTCTCAGTCCAGAGAAGTGCAGGTTAGGCGACCATGCTAAATTGCCCTGTAGCATCCAGAGATCTGCAAACTAGGTGGACTAGCCATGGAAAATGCAGGGATAAGGTGCAGGATGGGTTTGGATGGGCGGCTCTTTGGAGGATTGGTGTGGACTTGATGGGCTGAATGGCCTTCTTCCATACTGTAGGGATCCCATTAAAAAAGCACTTCAAACCATTACTAATTAACCATTTGTTCATGTCCTGTTTAAATTTACTCAATGTCCTGGTATCCACCCACACTCTGAGGTAGTGAATTTCGCAGATTACCGACAGTTTGAGAGAAGAAATTTCTCCCCATCCCTATTTTAAATCTGCTACCCCTTACCCTAAAACTATTACCTCTCATTCTAGATTACCCCATATGAAGAAACATCCTTTCTACATGAAATTTGTCAATCCCCTTTAGAATCTTAGATATCCTCCCATTCTTCTTAACTCCAGAGAGTATGGGCCTAAAGTGCTCAATTTCTCTTCATAAGACAAACATCTTATCTCTGGAATCAATGATTTATTAACCACTTTATTTTTCCCCATAACTTCAATTTAAAACAAAAATTATTCATGGAATGTGGGTGCAATGGCAAGGCTAGAAATTATTGCCCATTCCTAATTAAATTGAATGACTTGCTTGGCTATTTCAGAGGGCAGCTCAGAGTTAACCACATTGATGTGGGTCTGGAGTCACGTGTTGGCCAGACCAGGTCAGGATGGCAGATCTTCCTTGTGAAAGGACATTAGTGAACTTTGTGGGTTTTTGCAACAATTGACAATGCTTACATGGTTGCCTGATATATTATTGAATTCAAATTTCACAATCAGGGTGGGAATTGAATCCATATCCCTCAGAGTGTCAGCCTGGGGTTCCAGATTACTAGGTCAATGACATTATCATGGAGCTCCAGCTCCAATCTAAAATCAGATTTTGCAAAATCAGAACTGAGGAAGAGTCACCAGACCTGAAATGTTAACTCTAATGTTTTTTTCACAGATGCTGCCAGACCTGCTGAGCATTTCCAGCAACTTCTGTTTTTGTAACTGTTCATAGTAGTTCATTTTTCTATGCATTTTCTAATTCCCCGAACAACCTTTGGAAATTATGAACCACACAGATGGTAAAAATGTTTTGCCTGCTTCCATTTTAAAAGTGTACGTGCTGTTAAATTTTAATGGCAGTGCTATTAGACTGACGGACGCACAAATGTTGACGTATTAGGTCAACCAGAAAAACCTCTTGGATGGTCAGGCTTGAGGTAACAGCTCCCACGAGGAGCTCGAACAGTTCATGCACTTCACTAACACCTTCCACCCCAACCTTAAGTTCACCTGTACCATCTCCGATACCTCTCTCTCCTTCCTGGACCTCTGTTTCCATCTCTGGCAACCACCTGGAAACTGACATCCATTTCAAGCCCACCGACTCCCACAGCTACCTAGAATACATCTCCTCTCACCCACCTTCATGCAAAAATTCCATCCCCTATTCCCAATTCCTTCGCCTCCGCCGCATCTGCTCCCGAGATGAGGCATTCCACTCCCGGCCATCCCAGATGTCCCCGTTTTTCAAGGACCGCAACTTCCCCCCCTCAGTGGTCGAAAACGCCCTCGACCGTGTCTCTTGCATTTCCCGCAACTCATCCCTCACACCCCCTCCCCGCAATAACAACCAAAACAGAATCCCCCTCGTCCTCACGTACCAACCGACCAACTTCCGGATCCAACGCATCATCCTCCGGCACTTCTGCCACCTACAATCTGACCCCACTACCAAAGACATTTTTCCCTCCCCACCCTTATCTGCTTTCCAGACGGACCACTCTCTCCGTGACTCCCTTGTCCGGTCCACACTCCCCTCCAGCCCCACCACACCCGGCACTTTTCCTTGCAACCGCAGGAAGTGCTACACCTGCCCCTGCACCTCCCCCCTCAAACCCATCCCAGGTTCCAAGAAAACCTTCCACATCAAGCAGATGTTCACTTACACATCTGCTAATGTGGTATACTGTATCCGCTGTTCCCGATGTGGCCTCCTGTACATCGAGGAAACCAAGCAGAGGCTTGGGGACCGCTTTGCGGAACACCTATGCTCGGTTCGCAACAAACGACTGCACCTCCCAGTTACGAACCATTTCAACTCCCCCTCCCACTCCTTGGATGACATGTCCATCCTGGGCCTCCTGCAGTGCCACGATGATGCCACCAGAAGGTTGCAGGAACAGCACCTCACATTTCGCTTGGGAACCCTGCAGCCCAATGGTATCAATGTGGATTTCACAAGCTTCAAAATCTCCCCTCCCCCGACCGCATCCCAAAACCAGCCCAGCTCATCCCCACCTCCCTAACCTGTCCTTCCTCCCACCTATCCCCTCCTCCCACCTCAAGCCCCACCCCCGTCTCCTGTCTGCTAACCTCATCCCGCCCCCTTGACCTGTCCGTCCTCCCTGGACTGACATATCTCCTCCCTACCTCCCCACCTACACTCACCTTTACTGGCTCCATCCCCGCCTTTTTGACCTGTCTGTCTCCTCTTCACCTATCTTCTCATCTATCCATCTTCTATCCGCCTCCCCCTCTCTCCCTATTTATTTCCGAATCCCCTTCCCCTCCCTCATTTCTGAAAGAGGACTCTAGACCCGAAACGTCAGCTTTCCTGCTCCTCTGATGCTGCTTGGCCTGCTGTGTTCATCCAGCTCTACACCTTGTTATCTCAGAATCTCCAACATCAGCAGTTCCTACTATCTCTCTAACAGTTTACAGTTGTGTCTCTAATTTAAATGATTGACAGCTTTTGCTTCTGTAGCACCTTTAGTGCAATAAACCATCTCAAAGCACTTCACAGAAGTGTTGTAAAATAAAGCACGACGCCAAGGAGACACTAAGTCAGGTGATCAAAAGCTTGTTCCAAGAGGTAGACCTTAAAGGAAGAAACCAAGGTGGAGAGGTGTAGGGAGGGAATTCTGGGGCTTAGGGCCTAGGCACCTGTAGCTATAGCCACCAATTGAGTATTCATTTGATTTGATTTATTTATTGTCCTATGTATTTTGTTACAAAATATAGTGAAAAGTATTGTGTAGTGTCTCCAATCTCGGGTGCCATTTTAAAACACAGAAAAATAAATGTGTTGTACAATAGAGCTGAATGAGAGAAACACAGACATCTGAAGATTGTGGGGGCTGGAGTAGCTGGATAGCTCTTTCTGGAGCCAGCAAAGAAGCGATGGGCTGAATGTACTGTAAAATTCTCTGATTCTATGGAGGAAATCACAAAGATGGGGGAGAGGGAAAAAACAAGAATGTGAACTTTGAAAACAAGATGTTACTTGACTCAGAGCCAGTGAGGGTCAGTGAATGCAGGACTTGCAGGTGAGTGGGACTTAGTGCAATTTAATACATGGGCAGTTGATTTTGGATGGCCTTGAGTTTACAGACAGTGGAATGTGGCAGAGGTAGAGGTAATGGAGCCTTCAGCAGAAGATGAGCTGAGACTGGAATGATGTTGGATGATACTACAAAGGTAGAAATGAACAGTCTTAGTGAAGGTGCAAATAGGAGGTGAGATGCTCTCCTTGCAGACAGATGTGACACTAAGGTTCTGAACTTGTTCAGTCTATTACTGGGGAAAGGAGTGGAGTCTTTGACCAGGTAGTGTAGTTTGGAACAGAGACCAAACACAATGACTCATTCTGCCCAGTAATCAATTGGAGGAAATTATCCAGCTCGATTCAAAGACATTAACTTTCTATTTCTCCCTCTCAGCTGAACTGCAAAAACAGTGAAAAGTTAGAAAGTGTAAATTTAGCCCTGTGTTGGAACTGCCATTTTGCCGTGTGTCTGTGCAGTCCCACATGACTGCTAGCAGTCAGCAATTGTCTCAGAAGCCCTAGATGCAGCAACAAATGTGATCGGTTTACTGCAGTGTCTTAAAAGTTATCACAACAGGACAGGTTCTTCAAATGTGAGCATAAATCTTCCATTATAGAGATAACAAGGTGTAGAGCTGGATGAACACAGCAGGCCAAGCAGCA
>NC_063339.1:10309127-10358141 GCF_021869965.1 Rhincodon typus | reverse complement strand
CCTCTCTGCTCCTATGATGCTGCTTGGCCTGCTGTGTTCATCCAGCCCTGCACCTTGTTGTCTCGGATTCTCCAGCATCTGCAGTTCCTACTATCTCTGATTCGAAAAACACAAGGCTGATGTTTTGTTCATTTGTTTGTTCTTAATTCACAATGCACAAAAATGGTGCATGATTCTCCTTCTCTCATATGAAAACTCTTTTCCCATGAAAGTAATATTTCCCAAAAGCCATCAGATACTTTGGGCAGGCTATATTTCGTTACAGATAGAGGTGCTATTTATATGTTCATTTTTTCAGTTGCAATATACTGATTAACTTTTTTTGGGAAACTCAGCAGATCTGGCAGCATCTGTGGAGAGATAAACAGAGTTAACATTTCAAGTTCAGTGATGAAGGGTCACAAACAGAAGAAGGGTCACTGGACTTGAAACATTAACTCTGTTTCTCTCTCCACGGATGCTGCCAGATCTGCTGTGTTTCTCCAGCAATTTCTGTTTTTTTCCTGAGGAAGGTTCACTGGACCCGAAAAGTTAACTCTGGTTTCTGTCCACAAATGCTGAGCTTTTCCAGCAATTTCTGTTTTAGTTTTTGATTTCCAGCATCTGCAGTTATTTCCGTTTTATATTTCTATTTTTTTGTTTGTTTCAGGTCTCCAGCATCTGAAGGTCTTTGTTTTCTTTTATTTTATGAGCTTGTTCTTTAGTAAGTTTGTTCTGTGGTACTTTAATTTACAAGTGCAAAGTGTTCTAGGCAGGTCTGTATTTGCTTTTCAAAACATTATTGATTTTAATTAGCGCTGTACAATTGGTTTATTAGAAAGTATCTGTTATAGAGTGCAAAGTAAGATGGATGTGAAATACTAAACGCTGAATTAATTTAAAAGATTAATTTTTAAACAAGCACTAGCAAGGGCTCAAATGTCTGCCATAGTTCACGCCTCAAAGTAGCTTGGGACCACATGTATGGGGTCATGGCAGTGTAGTTGTTTCAAAAAGCTCATGATAGGGCTTAGATGAGTCTAAATATAGCAAAGTGTTTCTGACACATTTGCCGACACTTTAGTCTGAACAAAAGGAAGAAGGGTGACATCAGTACTCTAAGAAAAATAAGATGTTATTGTTCTATAAAAGAATTAATAAAACTGCCACTGTCAACTTTTAAAATTTCACTGGTGTCAGACTGCAATTGTGTCAGTCTAGGAAACTTCCATCATAAATGTAGATACAAGTATTTACAATATAAGTAATAATAAAGACAAGATAGATGCCTTTCTTTTATTCATTCATGGGATGTGAACATCAATGACTAGGCCAGCATTTATTGCCCATTCCTTAGAGGGCAGTTAAGAGTCAACCACATTGCTGTGGGCCTGGAGTCACATGTAGGTCAGACCGGGTAAGAATCACAGATTTCCTTCCCTAATAGGCATTAATGAACCAAATAGGTTTTTCCTGACCATCAACAATGGTTTCATGGTTGCACTATTTAGATTTATTTTATTGAATTTAAAATCTACCATTTTCCATGGCAGGACTCAACCTCCGGCCCCCAGAATATTACCAGGCGCTGGTTTAATGCAAACCAAAAGAACTGCGGATGCTGTAAATCAGGAACAAAAACAAAGTTGCTGGCCCCATTAACAACTATTCACCATCCCAGCCTGATCGTTAGCAACTCCTTTGTCTGTCCAACTGTCTTTCTCTCTCTTCGGGCTCTATCCTGTCGTTTACTCCCTACCCCACCCACCTCCCTATTTTCTGCATATAAACTGACGTTTTCCCAGCCACCACCAGTTCTGAGGAAGGGTCATCGGACCCAAAATGTTAACTCTGTTTTCTCCTTCACAGATGCTGCCAGACCTGCTGAGCTTTTCCAGCAACTTTGTTTTTGTTGCTGGTTTAATGGTTTAGCGATAATGTCACCAGGCCATCGCCTCCTCTTGAAATCAAGTCTGACCCAGGTCCACAGAATAAAGCTATTTTAAAATTCAGTCATTTTGCATGGGTACTCACGGTAAAGAAAAAAACTAAAATCTAAATTAAAAATATTGCTGGGCAGTCTTATTGTTTGAGGGTGAGGTTAGAGAATGGACATGCATGTTGTTTTCTCTCAATGTCTCACATTTACAAGAAATCAACATTTGGATACTAGGCTGTTAAGGCTGGATTATACACTGATTGTGGGATTTCAGCCACCCATCATAAATGTTGCAGGTGAGACCCTTTCCATTGGCCAACTCATCCCACTTTAATGTTTTGGGTGGTGACCCTTTAATTATGATGAGTTGGGTTTTCCATCAGTCTCCAGGTGGAAATCCTGCTTTGTGAAGCTTCTGAAAATTGGAAGCTCATGACTTCGCTGATAGCAGTGCAGGCAAGCACACTACTGGGACTGCTGGTAGGACAGGAGGTCCTTCCCTGGGGAGCTGAGAGCACTTGGATTATTACAGCTGGTGCTACAGTACATATAAAATGCCACAGCCAACTCAACTTCATCTTGTGGGACTGATACACTGTCAGCAAGGCAGAGGGCCCGGTTTCCATCACTGTGTTCGACCAGCCTACCTTTTGGGCGTGGGTGGGAGTGGTACGGCGATGACTTGGCGCAAGCAGTTCCCCCTACATTATGACAGTAACGTCTGAGAGTCCAACTTTGTGTCAGTCTCTGGCACAAAAGTGAACCAAAGACCAGTTTTTACACTTCAGTTCCGAAGCATTTTATTGTAGGAAGAAAATAATTTCAAAAGCAGGGAGGTGATGGCCTAGTGGTATTATTGCTGGACTATCTGGGGACCTGGATATGAATCCCCCCACAGCAGGTAGAATTTGAATTCAATAAAAAAAAAATCTGGAATTAAGAGTCTAATGATGACCATAAATCCATTGTCGATTGTTGGAAAAGCCCAACTGTTTCGTTAATGTCCTTTAGGGAAGGAAACTGCCATTCTTACCTGGTCTGGCCTACATGTGACTGTAGACCCACAGCAATGTGGTTGACTCTTAACTGCCCTTTGGGCGATCAGGGATGGGAAATAAATGCTGCCTGGCCAGCGTTGCCCTCATCACGTGAATAAATAAAAAGAAAGTCTGTAATCTTGGGGGAGCAACATGGGAGCCAGCATGTCATGAGCCAGTGTAGTTTACTCATGATCAGATATTGTCAGAGCACAATAATAAAAATAAGAGGTTTAAAAGCACTTCCCTAAAATTAATTCTAGACTTGTTTATGCCGACCACCATAATTCAAGATTTCTGCAGTAAATAAATCAGTATGCATGTTTAGAATCACATTTGAAGTTACATACTGAAACCAAGAATTGTTTGAGGAAAGAAGTCATTTCAGTAGTTTTTCCCATGATGTGGCAAATATCAATAGTGAAGTCAAGGGTAACTGGAGGGAGCTCCGAATGATCTGCTGTCAGTTTTCACAGTACAAATAATACCTGTGGTTGAAGAGTCCGCAAGATATTTTCATCTGACGTTTCGCAAGTTGTGTGCTCAAACTGTGGGATGTGTCAATTTAGACAACCATTCTTATTTAACAAGATCTCCTAGCGTCAGGCATTTTTGATGCCTTTAATGCCAGAGCTTACACCAGGCTTCCTCTGTTTCAAAGAAAGCAAAGCCTTGCTGAGCCAACAAAATTATCAAAAATCTAGATTTACAATAAATGATAGAAAGGGCGGGATAACAATTGTATGCAACACAGTCTCAATAATGTGCAAAAGTGGCTAAATCAGTCACTAACATGGAATTATTTTTGCATTAGTTCAATCTCTGATTAATAGTTACTCCTGTCTCCTTCAATGAGAGTGTGACACTTCAGTTTCCTGTGGCACTTGTGTCTGTAAGAGTTTTAGACTTGGTCCGCAAACCTAGCCAGCAATGTCTGAGATCACTTGACCTGTTGGAGTGTGAGGTCGTTAAAAGCACTTGTGGGGTAAGGTCGAGAAAAAACTGTTTCCTCAGGTGTGGAAGGTCCAGCGTGATGGGTCATAACCTTAAAATGAGAGTGAGGTCGTTCAGGCATGATGTTAAGCAGCATTCTGCACATAACGAAGTCGCGAGAGAGCTATCTTCAGCTAAAAACAGCTGAGCTAGGGTCAAAGTGGAAATTTCAAAGCTGAAATTTAATTTTTTTTTTTAGCCAGGAGCTAGAGTGATGCATTTTTGGTATTGGAAGATGTGAGTGAGGGGTGTGGTGAGGAAACCAGTGAGCCCTATCATCTGGTTAACAGACTGTCTGGTATTGACTCTTTCCTGGCAGGTGACCAGTCATTCTGTAGCTATAAGGAAAGAGAAGGGAGTGGCAGTGTGCATTAAAATATATCAGTGATTCAGTCCCAGGGACATCAATGCAATGCAGGACAAGGTTTAATGATCTGTCATGCGTTGTCAAGAATGTGAGTTTGTCTTCAAAATCGCATATTCAATCAGCTGCACCTTAAACTTAGTCCATGGCTCAATTTACTTGTAGTCAGCGAGTAACAAAAGGTACTGTTCAGAAGCCATGTCCCAAATTTCAACAGCCTTCACCTGGTGGAAACACAATTGAGATGGGCAGATGGAATTAAGGTGCTGATTATCCATGACCAAATTGAATAGTGTATCAGACTCGTGGGGCGGAATGGTCTGCTCATTTTCCTTTGTTTTCCAGTCCCATCAGTTCAAACAAAACTTGATCCCAGATCCTCGAGATGAAATACTGATGCGCTAACTGACTTATTCCCTCGGGAGGACTTACTTTGATTACTGTTTTTAATTATAATGAAATTTTAATTTACGTGGGTTTTTTTTATAATCTTGATTTTGATGTATTGTTCATTCCAGGGTTTGTGTATGGGGTATTATCTTGCAGCATGAGATTAATCCCTCACAGACCAACTGGTGCTATTGTTAAAACAGAAACAGCATATACCATTACCATGTGTGACAGACTGAAATTGAACCCATACTATTCTAGTATAAATAGTGCAATTTAATTGCAGGAACCGATGGTAGAGAGGCTGAACGTTTACAAACAGCAAAAAAAAAACAGTTTGGAAATTGAATAAATATTTAGCCACAGCTCAGTTGGCATCGCTCTCATCTACAAGTTAGTAGCTTGTGCGTTCATATACAGCACCTTATGCAGAAGTATTCATTTAATTCTCTCCAGATGACTAAGAGCGACAGTAAATGCCAGGATCTTCCATTTAGCAATATGCCCAGTTTTCTATAACCATAGAATCCCTACAGTGTGGAAGCAGGCCATTTGGCCCAACGAATCTACACTGACTCTCTGAAGAGCATGCTACCCAGACCCACCCTCCTATCCCTGTAACCGTGCATTTCCCATGGCTAACCCACCGAGCTTGCACATTCCTGGACACGATGGGCAATTTAGCATGGCCAATCCATCTAACTCGCACATCTTTGGATTGTGGGAGGAAACTGGAGAACTCGGAGGAAACCCACACAGACACAGGGAGAATGTGCAAACTCCACACAGACAGTCACCCGAGGGTGGAATCAAAGCTGGGACCCTGGCGCTGTGAGACAGCAGTGCTAACCACTGAGCCACCATGCCCACCAGAATAAAAGCAGGATACAAAAATATCTCTGTCGCACTGAGATCATAAGACTATAGAAACTAAACAACACAGAAGGAGCCCATTTGACCTATTGCATCAATCCTGTTGCTGGTAGACCATATCTCTGCAGTTAATAGCACATCAGAATGAGTATCCAAGTGTTTATTTCATCAATGTGATAAGCATTTCAGCTTCGACTATCCTTTAAGAGAGTACTCATTGCCAACTTCTGGTTCAAATGTTCTGTTGATCTCTGGTCTAGTCCTTCCACCAGTTAATTTAAATCTTATATCTCCTGGTTATTTACTTCTCTGCTAATGGAAATAGACCTTTTCTATCTATCCATGGATGCCTCTTATAACTTTGTAAACGTCAATTATATCTCCCCTCAGCCTTTTTTATGTTCTTGCACAGGACGTGAGCATTGGTGGAAAGGCCAGCATTTCCTGTGCTTCTGCAATTGCTCTGAAGAAGGTGGTGGTGAGCTGCTTTCTTGAACCACTGGCAGCTAGTGGTGCTATAGGTTGACCCACAATGCTTTAGAAAGGGAGTTTCAGGGTTTTGATTCAGTGACAGTGAAATAAACATGATATAGTTCCGGTCACACTAGTATGTGGCTTGGAGGGCAGCTTGTTCCCGTGTGTGATAAGAGATGGATGGCATGCTGGCTCAGTGGTTAGCACTGCTGCCTCACAGTGCCAGGGACCTGGGTTGGATTGGGGAGTTCATGAGAACTTTTGAACCAGAAGGTGGTGATAGTCACTTAATGGGTAGTAGAAGCAGAAATGCCTTCCACATTGATTAAAAAAAAATTGGGTACGGATTACCTGCAGAGGTGCAGACCACTGGAAAGTGGGATGAAACAGGATGGGCCAAACAAACTCCTTCTATGCTGTTTAGTTTCTATATTCTTATGATCTCTTGGGTGACTGTTTGGAGTTTTTATGTTCTTCCTGTGTCTGCGTGGGGTTTGTTCTGGTTCTGGTTTCCTTCTGCAGTATCCAGGGATGTGCAGGCTAGTTGAATTAGCCATGGGAAATACAGGGTTATGGAAATGGAATAGGGGGTGGGTCTGGGTGGGATTCTTTTTGGAAGGTAATTACAGACTTGATAGACTGAATGGCCTGTTTACGCACTGTAGGGATTTACGATTCTGCGATGAACTGTAGGGTTTCCATGTGTAATTATTAATATTAGCTGCTGTATGCGTGGATTTGAGTTAGTATCTCTGAAGTTAATAGTTAATTTGTAAGTATTTCTGGAATCAAGGGTGATTTATTTTGAAAACTGTTTTTGAAGCCTAGCTGTAGAGTTAGTACACTCATGGCGTTCTGTTTGTCTTAGATTATTTGTAACCGAGCATGATAAATAATGGGGCCTCAAAGTTTTGTTCGAGAATTTTGGAATTTTTTTTAAGCATAATGGAAAGGTCCATAGCTGAAACAGAGAGACTTTTAGTTTCACTTTTGAGTTTTAGCAGTTTAGTCCTCTGGAGAACTTGAAACAGGATAGCTGGAAAGAACAGTACTCCTGAGAATGAAATGATAGATTTGGTGAATTAGGTTACCTTGATGTGAAAGGTGAGTGTTAGTCCCAGACCAGAATACTTTGGGATAAAAACCCAGAAGTAGTTATTTAAACTGAGAACAATGAAGATCAATGTAGGATTAAATTACTGCAGATGCTGGAATCTGTACTGAAAACAAAAAATGTTGGAGATCACAACGGGTCAGGCACCATCCATGGAGGGAAAGCAAGCTAATGTTTTGAGTCCAGATGAGTCTTCATCAGAATTTCTGGAATAGTTTGGGGTGGGGTAGGGGTTATAAATGGGGTGGGGCAGGTGGAGTGCTTGGGAAGAAAGGATGTTGATAGCTGGGTGGTAGCTCCAGGAAGAATCTATTTGTACTTCCAGTCTACAAGTTGAAGTAATAAGTGGCCTCAACTTAGTTGATGTACAGGTGCTCTGGTGTGAGTGTTGTACAAGTGGTGTTTTTGGGAACTGCAACAGGAGTGGTATTTTCACTGCTATGCAGGAATTGTTTTTTCTTTTCAATTTTATGAAGGAGTGTTTTGGCATTAATGAGATTATACTTTTACTGTGGTGTTTAAAATCTTTGAATTTCTTTTGTAAATTGATAGTTTGCGTTATTCTATTTTATCTACATTTCATTTATAATAAACTTCCATTTTAAAGCAAAATAGACAACATTGCATTCTTATGCTTCATCAAGAGACCACTTTGTTAAAACCAAAATGAATAAAATTATTATCTGTCAAGCCAGGTTCTCATCTGGGATCTTAGCTCATTCAGCAGTAACGTCAGCTGGGGTCATAACACATGTCTCTGCTAACTTTTCCTTCCAGAGTGTGGCAATCACAGATTCAGGAGGAAGACTAGTGAGTTGCAGCAGTGCATCTTGCAAATGGAAGATTCTGCTGCCACTTTCCACTGTGATGGTGGGAACGAATGTTTAAATTGGCATATGGGGTGCCAATGTGATGGGTTGCTTTGTCCTATGGTGTTAAGTCTCTTGAGTGTTTTTGGAAGACCCCACTCATCCAGGCAAGTGGTAAATGTTTCATCATTCTCCAGGCTTGTGCTGTGTTTTTGGTGGACAGACTATGGGGAGACCGGAGTTACGACAGAATTCTGAACCCATGGCCTGCTATTGCAGTCACAATGTTCATGTGACTGATTGAGTGAGTTCTGTTTCCAGTCAATAATAAGCCCTAGGATGTTGACAGTTGGGAATATCAACAATGGTGATGCCATTGAATGTCAAGAGGCGATGGTTGTTTTCTCTCTTGCTGGAGATGGTTATAGTCTGGCATTAGTGTGACATGAATGTTACTTGGAAGTGACCAGACCAAGACTCAATGTTGTCCACACAAACAAGAAAATAGTCTCACTGCACATGGACTGCTTCAGTATCTGAGGAGATATGGTACTGAAGACTGTGCAGTCATAGAATCCCTACAGTGAGGAAGCAGGCCATATGACCCATCGAGTCCATACGGACCCTCTGAAGAGCATCTTACTCAGACCTTTCCCCTACCTCTGCATATCCCATAGCTAACCTACCTAATCTACACATCCCTGAACACTGTGGGCAATTTAGCATGGCCAATCCACCTAGCCTGCACATCTTGGGACTGTGGGAGGAAACTGGAGCACCGGGAGGAAACGTACGTAAATCCGGGGAGAATGTGCAAACTCCACGCAGACAGTCGCCCGAGGTTGGAATGAAACCCGGGTCCCTGGCGCTGTGAGGCTGCAGTGCTAACCACTGAAAAGAACAAACGCTGGCGATCACAGTGGGTCAGGCAGCATCCATGGAGAGACAGCAAGCTAACGTTTCGAGTTTAGATGCCTCTCCCTCAGTGTTAACCACTGAGTCACAGTGCTGCACAGTGATGGAGCAAAAGTTGCTGATGCTGATAAAAATAGTTGGCTCAATGTAGACCACCCTGAGGAATGTCCTGTGGCTAAGACGATTGCCCCCTAAGAACCACAAATATCTTCCTTTTGTGCTACGAATGATTCAACGAGTGCAGTTTCCCTCCTTTATTTCCATTGACTTCAATTTTGTTTGTGTGTTTTGGTACCTAGTGTCAAAACTTTCATCTCACCTTCGCTGTTTCAAAAAAAAGTGACTCCTTGATGAACCAACACAATGATCAAAAATCTAGATTTATAGAGTCATAGAGCTGTACAGCACGTAAACAGACCCTTCAGTCCAACTCATCCATGCTGACCAGATATCCTAAATTAACCTCGTCCCATTTGCCAGCATTTGGCCCATATCCCTCTAAACCCTTCCTATGCATGTGCCCATCCAGATACCTTTTAAATGTTGTAATTGTACCAACCTCCACCACCTCCTCTGGAAGCTCATTCCATACACACACCACCCTCTGTGTGAAAACGTTGCTCCTTAGGTCCTTTTAAATCTTTCCCCTCTAACCTTAAACCTGTGCCCTTTAGTTTTGGACTTCCCAACCCTGGGGAAAAGACCTTGACAATTTATCCTATACATGCCTCACATGATTTTATAAACTTCTATAGGGTCACTCCTCAGCCTCCAATTCTCCAGGGAAAATAGCCCCAGCGTATTTAGCCTCTCCCTATAGCTCAAACCCTCCAATCCTGGCAACATCCTTATAAATCTTTTCTGAACCCCTTCAAGTTTCACCATATCCTTCCTATAGCAGGAAGACCAGAATTGAACGCAGTGTTCCAAAAGTGTCCTAACCAATGTCCTGTACAGCCGCAACATTTAAAATAAATGATAGAGACGAGTATGTGGCACTTATCGAAACTGACTCTGCATACTGCACAATGACATGTGGAGAGAGGGGTTAATATAAAACAATCAGGAATGGCATTGATAACGTAAGCACAATTAAAGCAGAATGGTCTGAACTGGAGCAAACACAGAGAATGCTGGAGAAACTCAGCAGGCCTGGCAGCATCTGAGCAGAGAGAAACAGAGTTAACATTTTGAGTCCGGTATGACTTCGCTTCAGTGAGTAACTCTCCTCCTGTCTCCCCAAAACCTGTTGCCACCTACAAGGCAGGAGTGTGATGGAATATGTTCCTCTTGGCCTGGAAGTCCTGAAGAAAAATCCTACCAGACTCAAAAGATTAAGAACAAAAACAAAGTTGCTGGAAAAGCTCAGCAGGTCTGGTAGCATCTGTGGAGGAGAAAACAGAGTTAACGTTTCGGGTCTGGTGACCCTTCCTCAGAACTGATGGTGGCTGGGAAAACGTCAGTTTATATGCAGAAAATAGGGCGGTGGGTGAGATAGGGAGTAAACGATAGGATAGAGGCCGAAGAGAGAGAAAGACAGTTGGACAGACAAAGGATTTGCTAACGATCAGGCTGGGAGGGTGAATAACTCTGTTTTTCTCTCTCCACAAATACTGTCAGACCTGCTGAGTTTGTTCAGCACTTTTCTTGTTAATTTCAGATTTGCAGCATCTGCAATATTTTGCCTTTAGCCTGATCTGGAGAGAGAGGAAGCAACACTCTTTGACTAAAAAGATATGATTCCAACCAATACTCCATGTTTATGTCCAGATTACTGGTAGAGCAGCGCACGTGCTCCTCAGGGTGGTCCACACAGAGATAACTATCTTCATCAGCATCATTGACTTTCCCTCCATCATAATATCAGAAGTATGGATGTTCAGTAATGATTACATAGTCTCCAGTACCATACACAACTCCTCAGATACTGAAGCAGTCCATGTCCATATGGAGAGAGACCATTTGCATGTCACAATGTTTATGAACTAAACCGTCATGAAGGGGACTATGATCAACTATACAGCCTATACATAGAGTTTGGAGCAGGCTATGGTGACAAAAGTTTCTTCTATGGTCACTCCAATCCCAGCCATGGCTGATGACTGTAAGTACCCCATGACTCATCATGTCTTTATGTGAACCATTTTTATCCTCTACTCTCATCATATTATTTCTCTGTGCTCATATTCACTACCAATTAATTTTTGCAGAAATAGAGTGCTGTAAAATATACTGCATGCATGAGCACATAAAACCTATAAAATTTGTGATTTTGTAGTTAGTAGCTTTTAATTGGTCATTAAAATGTGATACTTTTGGGAGTTGGCCAAATCAAGTTTGGCATGAGTATTGGTCTGAGGCTGTCAACTGTGGATATGTTATTATTCTGTACTTGCAGCTGCTAACTTCCCTCCTGAGGGGAATGAATCCCTTATGTCATTTTACTGCAGAGAGCTGATGGAAATAGTAACTTAAGAAAAGCAGGTTAATGTGTGCTGCAGAAGTTTTATCAAATTTGTGTGTGTGCGCGTGTGTGTGTGTGTGTGTGTGTACGCGTGTGTGTGTGTGTGCGTGCGTGTGTGTGTGTGTGCGCGCGCGCGTGTGTGTGTGTGTGTGTGTGTGGTCAACAAAGGTGAGGCCCTAAGAAAGGAAAATAGAATTGACGGAAATAAAGTTAGCTCAAATTACATTTTGTGTAAGAATGAATACATCGCCTTTCTTAAAATTTTTCATCGCTGTGTTTGGGGAAAATTGCTGAGGGGTGTGCAATATGTAAACAGTATTCCTGATGACTTTTGGGATGTTCTTACAATATATTCTGTACATTTTACAGGGACTGTTGGAATAAGTGTCTGAATTTACGAAGCAGTGTTTGAATATTTGCCGTTTGTTTTTGGAGAAACGAAAGTGTTATAATGTGGTTCATTTCCAAGGTTGAAAACATTCAGAGAAAAGAATGGAAAATGAGGGAAATTTGGCATTTTATGTCTCTTTTATATTTTCTTTCTCCAAAGTTTAGGAGGGGGGAAATCAGTAACACGCATCTGAATTGGATAACTTCGAAAGTGCATATTTTGCCTCTTTTCTACAGTAACTGGATGGCTCCTAATTTCCATGTGTAAGGTGTACTTGAACATCTGTTCATAGTCAATGTATATTTGGGTATACAACTGGCTACTCCTGTACCTAGCTCATGGAGTTAGATGCTGAATCTACTGCACGGCTACCCGGGGAGCCCATTTGGCTAGTTCAAACTTGCTTTAATTTTACACTGATGTGGAGTTGTCGGTGTTGGACTGGGGTGGACAAAGTCAGGAGTCACATGACATCAGGTTATAATCCAACAGGTTTATCAGAAACCACAAGCTTTCGGAGCACTGCTCCTTCACCTGATGAAGGAGCAGTGCTCTGAAAACTTGTGATTTCTGATTAATCTATTGGGCAATAACACGGTGTCATGTGTCTCCTGAGTAAGTTTACACACCAAATTCTGCTGTCAAATCAAAAATGTGATCTAGTGCATCGTCTATTTTGAGGCAGTTTTATTTTCTCGAATAATCTCGTGCGCAAAACCTTCACTAAATATCTTCTGGAAACTAACAGAGATGATCACCTGTCTAACAACTCAGTAACCACATCGAAAAATCACTGAGAATGTTTTGATGCAATCTGTCCTTCACAAATTCATTCTGACTCTCTACTATCAGTTCATATTTATTCAAATGTGCAGACACTATTTCTGCTGACGGATATTAGTAACCTCCCCACAACTGATGGTGAAACTATCTGACAGGCCTGTAGTTTCCTGGTTTCTCCCCTCTTAAATAATGGACAGGCCATGAAGTTGTTTCATGTAATGATATCATGAATGGGAAATATTGGAAGAGGGATTGAAAAAGGCCTAACTGAGAAGTACTATTAAATCGACAAGGTCAATAGCTAACAGAACAGAAGTTTTCGTGATCATGAGAAATTTTATTTGAGTGATTCAAAAAATAGGCTGTGCCTCTGCTGAGTGGGGCATTAAACTCATGTGATATTTACCTCAAACAAGGTATTTTACTTAATGTAATGATGCTAATGTCATAGCTTGCAACAAAAATTGGGCATGGATATTATGGTATTGAAGTACCCAAAAGATGCTAATTAGCTAAGTTGGCTGGAAGGCTGGTTGGTGATGCGAAGTGGCATCAATGGTGTGGGTTCAATTTCTGTACCTAGCTGCCATCACCACGAAGAACTTTTCAAACTCCCCCCTCACCTCTCATGTGGCGATTGTCAGGTTAAACCACCACCAGTCATCTCTCTCTATTGAGAGAGCAATCCTATGGTCTGGGAAGACTGTCGACTTTACGTTTAAATACAACGAGCTATTATAAACGAACATTACATTCACAAACACATCAGCATCTGGGCTAATGTTAAGCTATTAATTTGCACAGAGCAGAATGCTTTTTGGTCGTTGTTCATGCTTCAAGTGATCCAAGTTAAGATGGAATTTGAAATCTTTACATCTTCAGGTCACGTGCTGTTTTGCAGTGACAGTATCATGACCGTGTCTTATAAAGGTACACTGACCATGAGACATTACACATCAAGCCAGGCACCATTTATTTAGATCTGGAGGAGAATGAGATTTTTTTTTTACCCAGAGTATTTGGGATCTGGAATGCTGTACCTGAAAGGGCAGTAAAAGTTGATATATAAATAAATTGAATTGGATTCAATTGGACAGGTACTTGATGAGAAATTGTAGCTCCACAAGCAAAAAGGAGGGGCCGTAAGATTGACCTACTTCTGTGTTTAAATTTTATATGAAAATTTTTGTGATAATTTTGCAACCTAGAGGCCCAGCTCTTGAATTAAGAGATTTTGTGATGCAAGGACTAATGCATCCACCATCCCCTCACCTGTTTCTTTTAATATCCTGATGTGGAAAGTATAAAGTCCTGGAGATTGTCCGTTATTTCTTTCCATCTTTCCTATTAGCCTTTCTTTTAACATTAAATTTAATAAGTTCTTCTGATTGACTTATTTTAGGTTCTCTTGCATTGCTGATCCATTGCCCTCTTCCTCAAATGCATTACTAAAAGTAATTCCACAAATCTGCAGCTTGTTATCCATTGTGGTCTTCCTTGCATCCGTTTGCACCATTTAATGGGCTGTATTCCTCCTTTTGCACATACTGGCTCAGAATTGTCAAGATTACCAGAATTACAAAACAAGACCATCTTTCTGTTTTTGCATTGAACAGCTTGCTTTGCATACCCTTTTTATAATCACCCAATCTACTGGATTTCCAGTTTACCTTTGAGTGTCAGTTAACAGGGCAAGCACATTCCAGTGAACCAAAAATTAGTTATGGTTAAAGAGCAAACACAATCGTGCACAATGTGAAATTCCAAATCATTTTTGCTGAATTTACTATTCATGTCAAAATATCATGTAAATGTTAATGGATGACATGGTTACTCTTTGGAAGCATTGCTGCCTCACGGCGCCAGAGACTCAGGTTCAATTCCAGCCTTAGGTGACTGTGTGGGGTTTGTATGTTCTCCCTGTGTCCGCATGGGTTTCCTCCAAGTGCTCCAATTTCCTCCCACTATCCAAAAATGTGCAGGTTAGGTGGATTGACCATGCTACATTGCCCCATAGTGTCCAGGGATGTGTGGACTAGACATGGTCAGTGTGGAGTTCTGGGGAATGGGTGTGGGTCTGGGTGGGATGCTGTTCAGAGGGTTAGTGTGAACTTGATGGGCTGAATTGTCTCTTTCTGCAGTGTAGGGATTCTATGATAACCTCTTGATGATTTTGGACCTTTTATGCTGGATTACCTAAGATGTACATATTCAAAATTAAGTAAGTGTTTAAATTGACTTAAACAAGGTGCAAACTTAATTTCATCATGTGACCAGATTGTAACAGGGAAATCACGATTTTTCCTGAAATATATGTTCATGCATGACCCTTAAACATACATTCACGTATGATCTGCAGCAATTAGAATGGTTGGGTGTTTGTTTTTGATTGGTATGGGTGCAGTGGGGCTGACGGCCCCTTTTTCTGTGCTGTAGATCTCTGTGATTGTACAACATAAACTTGCCTGCTGTTATTTGACTTTGACTTTGTACAAAGTGCCTGCTCAGCTTATTCATATTTATGATCTGTACAAGTGCTCTCCCAAGTTAAGTGATGAAAGAGGCTTCAAAATGGGAGGATGCAAAAAGTCAGTAACAGCTTAGGAAAAAAAGACAGAAAGGCAGATGTAAAGTGGCAGCTGTGACTTTTATTGAACAGAAATGATTAGTGAGTAGAGAAGATCTTTGCATTTTTTAGGACGCAGACAAAAAGGAAGCATACCTGCATGAACCATCCATCATGCCTGGAAGAAGGAGACGTTATGAGCCCATTCCATCCAACTTTGGTGTAGCTCTTAAATGTTTGTGCAAACAGGGTTTTAAAGTGAAATCGCTCAATTCAGAGATGAAAAATATTTTCCATCCTTTTCTTCCCTCTGCTGGAAGTTCAAGTTCAGTCTACATTACAGTTCCATGATTCCTAGCATCCATCTACACTTCTTGTGCAGTGGAAAAGCAGCCAACATCATCAAAGACCTCTCCCACCCCGGTTAAAATCTCTCCCATCAGACATAAGATACGAAAGTTTAAACACGTGCACCAACAGGTTCAAGAACAGCTTCTTCCCAGCTGTTACTGGACTGTGAATGGACCTCTCAAAAAATCAAATCTAATTGCTGATCTTGCTTTTGTACACCTCCTGTGTAACAGTAGCCTTGAATGCCTCACTCTGTTCATCCTGTGATCAGTATGTTCTTGTATACTATGATCTGCCTGCACTGCCTGCAAAACAAAACTTTTCACTGTACTTAGGTACAAGTGACAATAAGAAATCAAATCAAATCAAAGTGGTTCTTTTAAAAGAAAGGGTTTACAGTTGTAGAGCTTAATGATCCCAGGGTTGTACAATGTGATGGTACTGAAAGGATTAATGTTTGTGTTACATTGGCTCCATCTGTTCTGTCGATACCCTCTGCTGGTGCATCATCTACCACTCATCACTAGACAGGTCCAAAACAAAAACAAAGACTAAGGAACTACCTCAAATAATTCTAACCCAGTGCCACCTACTGATAGAGATAGAAAATACCATGATACCAGGTGTGGTCACCTGGGAATAAGTCACAATAAGTGTTTTTCAACTAATGAAATACTTTCCAAAGTGTATTTGTTGTTGCAATGTGGGAAACAAGGCAGCCAATTTATACACAGCTGAGTCTGTACTACTTTACTGTTATAGCATTGGAAATATTAAAAATACTTGAGTCTACATAGTTGCTGGCTTGAAAAAGACAGTCACGAAGGCAGTATTTAAATGTAAGAGTTGCACACAAAGCTGTCATTCTCTCAAATTTGGAAAAGTTGCGGTTGCTCGTGAGAGAAGACTGTGTGACATTTAGGGCTGTCATCCTATTCCACTCCAAGAACTGGAGTTCCTTTTTTGTTATCACTGTGTCTCCTTTGGTACCACTCTTGAGTCCGAGGACGTCCATTCAAGTCTGTGTTCATAGTTACGCACCAGAGGGTTGGACTAGCATTTCGAGTTAAGGACTGAGGGAGTACTGCACTGTTGGAAGTGACCAGTTTTGGATCAGGCCTGAAAGCAGGGGAGATCGGAGGATCTGTCGGGATGTTACTAGGATTTCTCGTCGCTATAATTCATGGTGCTGAATTTCTGCTCCAAATTTGAACATGCTCTCAGCTGCTGACTGCTCAGAGATATTCGTCCATTTACATTGGTAATGCAAAGAGAGTACTGTCTGCTCAGATTAGACTCTGTGTAACTTGTAGTGCATTACAATTCCTGTACAGCATCAACAATTGCAATGATACTTGGTAAAGATTTAGCATGTACATGAATACAATGATATTTGATTAAACTGTTGGAGAAGGCTGCTTTACTTGAATTATATACTGTGCAGAATTTGATTATATACAGACTTGAAGCTCAGGGAATAGAAGATTTTTTGTGAGGTTGAGTGAAAGGGAGAAACCTTTGATTCCACATTCTTGTTTTTCAACCAGTATACGACAGTACTCAATCATTGGCAGCTTATTTAAAGGTGTGTATGGGTCTTCTCGTGCATTATTAGTGTCCATAACTCCATTCTGGAAGGTATAGGTTCACATATGTGTTGTAACATGCCCAACTAGATTGATTAAAAAGCTCTCTATTTAAAATTAGGTACATTCAGAGTTTGGGTTCAGGCATCCTGTGTGTGTGTGTGTGTGTGTGTGTTGGCCACTTTAGTTAACTTTAGAACAATATTTCACTGTGAAGCATTTATTTTGTAAGTACCCCATTGTTATCTGCCTCCTATAATTGGTAGCTCCACAACTGGTTAATTGCCATCCCAAAAGAAGAGTTTGCCTTTTTAAACAAAACGCAATTTACACTAGGTGTTGCTTTATTCATGTTTCCATTGTCAGATTGCATGGGTTTACATTACAAAAATATCAATATCATCTCATTACAGTATCAGATTTCGTGGACGTAGTTTGACTGTATGCTAGATGCCTCGTCTGGAGCTTAGCTCCCTGACTGTAAAAGCTGCTGTGCGATATACGGGATAGATTCTGTGTATCTCAGTGAGGGCATTGTGCAGAAGACCTGTTTTCTGCTGCATTTCTATAACCGGGACCGGGGACTCCAGTGGCTGGGATTCAGTCAGATTCTTCAGTCACAGCATTCATTTGCAGCTCTCGAGCTTGCTTTAACCGGCGAGCCGTGTGAAAGTGGCACACTCCCTCCCCACCTGAGTGACAAGGTCTTGGGCTTCAACCTTCCTGGTAAAAGCTGCACGGCCCTCAACCTCTTGAGGACAGGCCAGGGAAGATGTGGCCACCGGAAGGACGGGTGGAATAACGAGGAGTGGCTTGCACTGTAACTGCGGCCAAGCAGTTCTGACCATTGCCTCACCAATACTGAACTTGACCTGTAGAAGATCCACTCCTGATGGCACCACAACCATTTTCCATGGCAAACGTGTTCCAGCCGAAACTGTTGAATGGATTGTCAGCATTGAGATCCAAGTCTAATGGACTGCCTCCTGCCTTGTGAACAAAAATAGAGTCAAAGATCAGTAATTCAATATTAATTGACATTAGATTTGGAAATTTATTCCGAGAGGCCACAGAAGGCTTGGGTAAGGCAGAGGGTCATAAGTTTCTTGTTGAGCCACTTCACTCAGAGACTCATGTCCCATTTATGCACAACACCTCTTCATGTCTGCATCTTGCGTTGAATAAAAGGGCCCTATTGTCTCTTCCAAAACAACATTGTTTCAGTCATTTTCCAGGAGTCATTCCTTGATGGTAGGGGTACAGGCAGCAGGCTACTTTCCACCTGGGGTGCCAGTGATAAAACAGCACTCAAGGAATTTTGCCAGTTAAACTTCTGCATGAAGGAATGTCACCATTTACCTGTGGGCTATTGGAGGAAATTATGCATTTTAGGATGTTTTACGTTCCTAAAACTTTATATCAAACATGAGAGCACTTTTCTTTGCCCTTTCAGTAATGCACTGCAGCCACACTTGCCTTGGCTTTTACTAGAGTCATGGAGTCGTTTGATATAGAAACAGGCTCCTTGGCCCATCATGTCTATGCTGACCAGCAAACAGCAGACTACACTAATTCCATTTACCTGCACTGGTCCATAGTCTACTATGCCTTGGCACTTTAAGTGCTCATCAAGATGCTCCGTAAATGATGTGAGAGTACCCACCTCCACCACCCTCTCAGGCAGCGCATTCCATATTTCTATCACCCTCTGGGTGAAAATTCTTTTTCTCGGGTCTCCTCCAAACCACCTGCTCCTCATCTTAAACTTGTGTCCTCTGGTTTTAGACACGTCTACCATGAGGAAACGTTTATTCAAATTCTTTGAAGTTTGCATCACATGTAGACAGGGTGGTTAAGAAGGTGTTTAGCACGTTTGCCTTCATTGCTCAGAGCTTTGAGTATTGGAATTGGGACGTCATGTTGAGGTTGTACAGGACATCAGTGAGGCCTCTTCTGGAATACTGTGTCCAGTTCTGGTGGCCTGTTATAGGAAGGATATTATTAAACTGAAACAGGGTCAGAAAAGATTTACCAGGATGTTGTCGGGAATGGTCGGTTTGAGTTATAAGAAGAGGCTGGATAGGCTGGGACTTTTTCACTGGAGTATAGGAGGTTGAGATGACATATAAAGGTTTATAAAATAATGAAGGGTATTGATAAGGTGAATGGCAGATGTCTTTCCCCTAAGGTGGGGGATTTTAATACTGGGGAGCATATTTGTAAGGTAAGAGGAGAAAGATTTATAAAAGACTCAAGGGGCACTTTTGTTTTACACAGGAGTGGTTCATGTGTGGAATGAACTTCCAGATGCGGGTACAGTTGCAATGGTTAAAAGACATTAGGATAAGTACATGAATAAGACATGTTTGAAGGGATATGGTCAAGCACAGGCAGGTGGGGCTAGTTTAGATTGCAGTTATGTTTGGCATGGACATGGTGGACCGAAGGGTCTGTTTCTGTTCTGTATGACTCTATGGCTTTCCCTGACATCTCCCTCTGCCTTCTCACAGTTCAGAGCACCCCAGATTTAAATTGCACTGTTGGCAACGGTCTTTGTTGGAGTTGATCAGAGAATTTCTTTTCTCTCCTAAATGTGAACAGGTGGCTGTTACAAATGATGATGAGAAAATTGCACCAATGCCTTGAGAAATGGACATTAAATTTAATGCAAAGCAAACAATTGCAGAACATTTAAATTACACAGAGTCACAACAGGTTTGAGAACTGTCTGCAGTAACTTCTTGATGATCATCATTCTTGAGAATCGTAAAAATTTTGAATTTGGAAGGAAAGCAGCCTCCTTGAATTCCTTGTGAAAGTGTAGTAACAGGTTTCGTGACAATGTCTGTGAAATTCTCAATTAAAGCATTCAGAATTTTATGATAAGTTAGGTATAAGAGTGCTAGACAACAACAACAGCTTGCATTTGCATTGTGCCTGTAACAGAGTGAAATACCCAAGGGTGTTCGCAGGAGCATCGTTGCTCAAACAGCTGATGGAAAGCCAAAGCAGGTGACTAAATTGCTTAACTGGTCAAGGAAATAGTTTTTAATGACGGACTTGGAGGAAAATGAGCTTGCGAGGTGGAGAGATTAAAGAGGGAATTCCAGAATTTTAGGGCCGTAGGCAGCTGAAGGTACGAGCATCGAAGGTGGAGTGATGAAAATCAGGCATGGACGAAATGTCTGAATGGGAGGAATGGAGAAATCTCAATGGGTTCATGGCTCTTCTAGAGATGAGGAGACCCAAAGGCAAAGAGAAAATTGATTGTAAAGAAGGTGGGATTTTACAATAAAAATCAGAAGCCAAAAACATCGAAAGTAGAATGCTCATGAGTTGTCATGTTAGATTGCTGGGGATGGTGCAGAGTGGAATTTGACAGGAATCAGTAATTGGTGTTGGATGGCCAATAATAGTTGAAGCATTCGGGGAAAAAAAATCTCTGTAGCAAAAGATGTCCAGTGGGATTTAAATTTTGAAATTGTGTTGGCATCTGGAGAAATGAAATCTAAGTGTGAAATATAAGCTGTTAAATGAATGGGATACACAGATAGAAACTGAATGACATTGAACCTTGGAGAATAACCTTGGTTATAGCAGCAGACATATCATTTGTGATGAAGGAATTGAGAGAGGTACTATAATTGGAACAGGGTTGTATAGACTCGGCTTGTCATGGGCAGGTTAAGTGGTGTCTAAAAATGCTACTTTGTTGCTCCTGGCAGTGTGACAAGCAATACCTCTCAGGTTGATGGACAAGGTGAAGAAGTAGATTTAGCACCACATTGGTACGGGGTCATGATCATCTCTACAGCGAGAGTCTAACCATCTCCTTTTTGATGCTGTAAGTACGGTCCCTAACTTTATGCTGCATTCATCCCCACTCCAGGATGTGTTGGCCAAAGAAGGTGCATTTGTAAGGTGGTCAAACAAATTGAGAATCACTCTGTAAATGCTTCCAACCTGTGCCAAGGACAAGCAGTGAGACCAGCAGAGATTCTTGGCCAGCGCATACAATGGAGGAGCAATAGGCCATTTGGCTCATTGAGTCTGCTTTACCATTCAGTGAGATCATGGTTGATCTGAAAGTCCTCAACTTCTTTTTCATACCTTTATTCCCATAGCCCTTGATCCCCTTACTGATTAAAAACTTTGTCTATCTCAGATTTGAATACACCTAATGATACAGCCCGTACAGCACTCTGTGGTAAAGAATTCCACAGATTCACAATCTTCTGAGAGAAGAAATTCCTTCTTATCAGGGTGGCTCAGTGCCTCACAGCATCAGGGACCTGGGTTCAACTCCAGGCTTGGATGACTGTCTGTGTGTTGTTTGCACATTCTGCCCATGTCTGTGTGGGTCCCCTCTGGGTGCTCCAGTTTCCTCCCACAGTCTAAAGATGTTCAGGTTAGGTGGATTGGCCATGCTAAATTGCCCATAGTGTCCAGGCCTGTTCAGGTTAGGTAGATTAGCCATAGTAAATGCAGTGTTACAGGGATGGGTTGGGATGTTTTGTGGAGGGTCAGAACAGACTCAATGGGCTGATTGGCCTCTATCTGTGTTGTAGGGGTTCCATCTGAGTCTTAAATGTGCACACCCTTATTTGAGATTATTCCCTCTGCTCCTAGACTCTCCCACAGCGGAAAACAACCTTTTGCACTTTTCCCTGTCAAGCCCCCTAAAAATATTATAAGCTGATATGGACCACGTGAAGTGAAGAAAGTTCCTTTATCAGTACTATGCATAGACCTGGCCTGCAAAATGCATGTAAAATTGTACACTACCACAGTTGAATTTCTTATGGGAGCTGGCTGGTTGGCCATTGTGGATAAGATTGGTGACAACAGCACTGGGTTCGATCTCGAGTAAAGCTGGGGTGAGTTCAGGACCTGTCTCCTTGGAGATTTCCGTGCCAGGTTAGATCTGTTGTCAGGCAGAAAACTCGAAGCATCAACAGAGAAATTCATCCTTATGTTCATGTGTGTTTGTCCTGAAGGCTCGTTGTCTGCTAATGCACTATGTTCTGAGCTGTTTGCACGCCAGTTTTAGACATTGCCTTCTACTCCCACTCCTGGTGCTGGGGGAGGAGGCAAGTCCCAAGTCAATGTCAGGAACCTAACCCTTGCAAATGTTAGTCTGAACCACACACTAGCAATCTAGCCAACAGAGCTAACCATCTCCTAAAAGCAGGTATAATAATCTAAAACTTTAATTTTTTTTGTACAACAAAGTATCAAACCTGCTTTCATTGTGAGCTTTTCATGAACAAGTAGAAAGTCTTATGTGAGGTTTCATTCACCTCAACGAAGGTACAACCCCATAAAGTCTTCAGTCAAATACCAGAGGGAGAAATTTCATAAAATGTGTTAAGTTCGCTAATTTATGAAGAACCTTAGTTCAATGTGTTGCATTGTAGTGAATAAACAGTAATTATAAAACAACTAATTGATATTTCCTCCAATTATAATAAGCACTGCATTGTATCACACAGGTTGTTACAGTATTTTCCCAAAGGATGTACAGCTTGATGCTGAACTGAATCAGCTATTGCTTATTTTAATGAATTATGTTTTTCCTTGAAATGTAATTTAATTGGGTAATTTCTTTGCAAAATGCTGCAGTGTCAGCAAATTTGTTGTGCCACTTGAGCACAGACTACGTATACACAAGAATGTACCTGGTAATTAAGTAGGAAAAATGAAGTGCGTTACACAAGATATTCAATAACTAGCCTATTCTGTGGTCGTTTTGGAAAAGCATGGTTCAGCTTTTTATGACACAATTATTAAACAAATACTCAAAGGATATCTAAATTTAATTTTGAGGGTTTTCTTCCGAGAGTGGAACAGAATTGCAAAGTTCCTCACCTTGTAGATTTAATGGGATAGAAATTGATTCAATTTACTGCCCCATCTCAAGGTGTTTTTCTTTTAATCTGAGACTCTCTTACGTTTTCCACTTTCCTGTTTTTTTTTAAGATCTGTATGTTCATTAAACAGTGTAAAGCTTTGCCTGGAGAATGCTGAATTGATGTCTTTGCTTTGGTGAAGAGCAAATGTGCAGTGGGATTTTCTAAAATGTGTTTGCTCCATTTGATCTTTAGTGACTGAGTTGGCAATGGCAGAGCATTGGTATATGTGTGCCCATGGCTCTTAAGAAGTCATGAGTGGATAAACCATGTTTATTCACATAATACTTCCACATCAAGTAGCACTGCATTTTGTCAGTTATGAATAATACATATTGTATTTAAACTAATGATTATGAATCCTCCAATTGCAAACATTTTGTACTGCTTTGAGATTTGTACTTATGGCGTTAGCTGAGTATCTCTAGCCAGCGTGACCAGTCTGACTTGAATGAGACTGACCAACGTTTTTCAGAATGCAACCAAATGCTTATTACAGTTTAAACAAATGGAAGATAAACTGTTGGGACATTAGCAATCATTTGTATGCTGTAGAGCTGGCCTGTGATTTGAACTGCTCTTTGCAAAGGTTGGTCTGGCACAGTTACGTGACAACGGTGTTTGGTTTGCATGTCAATTTTTGCATAAAACTGAACAGGTCTTGAGTATTTGCCTTTCTTTTTCTGCTGTGCAAGATTTCAAGTTAATAAAGAATGATTTAAAATAAGAATCATTTAAAACATCCACCGACCTGTTCAAAACTTAACTTCAGTATTTTGAGGAAACGCTGTTCTCCCGTGCTTTGACATTTTGAACAGCTTTTAGTTCCCCTTTAACATTATATGGCGTGGTATTTTAACACTTTACACAGCTTCTGTGTGTAGGATACAGATGTAAAGTTTGCATTTGTTATGGCACACACGTTATATGATGGGATACATTATGTTGAGGAATTACAGGAACTCATTATGGGTGGATAGGATCAGCTGGAGTGAAGGGATCACCTTCATTTAAAATAATCTTGTATAAAGCTTCTAGCAAAGTATTGAATTATATTCCTCTCTCATGTACTTACAGTTAGTCTCGATGCATGCAAATCAGAATTGAGTGGATTGCCATAAGATGAATACGATGTTACTGCAATTTCATATTGCAATGAAAAAAGTCATTTTCGTTTTTTTGTGGGGTGTGGGCATTGCTGGTTAGGCCAGCATTCATGGCCCAGCCTAATTGTCCTCAAGAAGCTGGTGGTGAGCTGCCGCCTTGAAGCATTACAGTCCATGTGGTATAAATCCACCATTTTGAAGAAACGTCCAGGATATCGAACTAACGAGAGTGAAGGAAATCAGAATGGTTTATGGCTTGGAGGGGAACTTGCAGGTTGTTGCATTCCCATGTACCTGCCACCTTGATCTTCTAGGTTCTAGTGGTTGAAGTGAAAGGAGCCTTGGTGAGTTGCTGTTGAAGTGCTGAGTCAAATACTGGACCATTTAATAATGGGTCCTGTTAGTTATGGAGAATACAACCATATTTCAGTCATGTGCATTGTGAAGGTGCCAGGAAGCCCTTATTGTATTGTGCTCACCTTATTCATGGTTTAAACTATGAACATGCTGCTGTAATACTGAGTAGTCAGTCTCCCACTTTACAGTGTTGGCTACGACTGTAATTTGCTGCAGATACTTGTGTCTGATTCTCCACATGGAGCGTTTGGAGGGTCAAGTATCCACTGGGGACAGCTGTGTTTCAGAAATCCTTTTTAACTGAAGCCATGTGTCATGGAAATGCATGTCTCATGAAAACTCTTGTAATTTTTGTTCAATAGTGGAATTTTAAGTATTTTCACTTGTCCCTTTTTTTTGAACAGTTGCAATTATGACAAATGGTTGTATCACTGGTTTAATTGGTTTTGAATAATTATCTTAAATGTTAAACCACAAACAATTTTAAAAAAAAAACATAAATCATTGGATGTGAGTGTCCCTGGGTGTTGTGTGGAGGAGTTTGCTGGAGGAGGTTATGAGTGGGGTCAGAGGAAAAGGTGAGAGGGTGGCACTCCATGGGCCTCTCAATCAGGCAGCAAATGTGTTTGAACTGAGGAGCCTCTAGGTAGATGCAAGTGAACCTGACAAGTGGAGCCCCCTACCTGCTGTTCTCTGAATACCAGCAGTGAAGGGATGAGGACCTATTTAGGACTTAATTGATATCTGTGTTGGATTCAGAGGGGAGACAGGGTTTCATAAATTGATCAAGCTTCCTTTGCCCTGGAAAGTTCCCTGCAAGAGACGGGTGGATTAAATTCACAATCATTGTTTTTTTTAATTCTTTCAAAGGATGAGGGCATCACTTACTAGGCCAGGATTTATTGCCTATCCCTAATTGCCCAGAGGGTTTGGAGTCACATGTAGGCCATACCATGTAGGTTGGTAGTTTCTTCCCTAAAGAGCATTAGTGAACCAGATGGGTTTATCCAACAATCAACAATGCAATTATGGCCATCATTAGACTCATAATTCCCCCATCTGCCATGCTGGGATTTGAACCCAGGTCCCTGGGTCTCTAGATTAACAGTCCAATAACAATACCATTAGGCCATCGCCTCCCTATTGTGTATAGAAGTCTAACCTAATTTCACTGCTGCAAAATCCAGCTCCAATTTTAACACAATGCTTCATAATCTGGGATTGCATAGACCATGGAAGTAGTTTTTCTATATCTATTCTGTTTGTTTTCCTCTCAGATCTGGGTTTGGTTAGTACAGTTGGTTTGATGACTGGTTTATGATACAGAGTGAGGTTCAATTCCTGCACCAGTTGAGGTGACCAGTAAGGGCTGTCCTTCTCATCTGCTCCCCCCATTTGAGGCGTTGTGACCCTCCGGTTCAACCAGTTGTCTCTTCCTCTCTCTCTCTCTCTCTCTCCCTCTTTCTGTGTATATACATAATGCAAAAGCAGACTTTTATAACTTTATAGATAACACAGTGTGGAGCTGGAGGAAAACAGCAGGCCAGGCAGCATCAGAGGAGCAGGAAAGCTGATGTTTCGGGTCGGGACCCTTCTTCAGAAAAATGATGCTGCCTGGCCTGCTGTATTCCTCCAGCTCCACAGTGTGTTATCTCTGACTCCAGCATCGGCAGTTCTTACTATCCCTCTTGTGTAACTTTACCTTTATTTTCACCCTTCATTCCATCACATCAGCTCCTCACTTCTGCATGCAGGTTTTTAAGGTAAAGCACCTTCTGATACATGGCACAGTGGCTCAGTGGTTAGCATTGCTGCCTCGCAGTGTCAGGGACCTGGGTTCAATTCCAGCCTTGGGTGACTGTGTGGAGTTTGCATGTTCTCCCTGTGTGAGTTTCCTCTGGGTGCTCCAGTTTTCTCCCACAGTCCAAAGATGTGCAGGTTAGGGTGGATTGGCCATGCTACATTGCCCACAGTGTTCAGTGATGTGTAAGTTAGGTGCATTAGCCATGGGAAAGACAAAGTTACAGGGATAGGGTAGGGGGATGGGTCTGGGTAGGATGCTGTTTGGAGAGTCAGTGTGGACTTGTTGGGCTAAGTGGCCTGTATCTCCGCTGTAGGGGTTCTATCGGTACAGGTTCACAATATCAGGTGTTATCAGAGTTCAAAAGATGATTGAGGAAATTGATGCTGAAGAGAAAATTGAGTGACATAAGTTCCAGTCCTGGGAAGGATTGAAATAGGTTAAATTTTTTTTTAAGATACAACCAGAGAGCAATGTGTAGAAAGATGGACCTGACTCCAGCAGAACAGTTGAGATGAGCTCAGAGCAGCAGTAACCATAGCAGCATCAATAAAGTAATTGGAAAAATCACAGTATTAATACAATAAAGTGTGATATTGCAATAGAGAGTGAAGTCAGATTGTCATTGAGCTGTACATAATGTAGTCTTAACGACTGTATATTGTTTTGGGTCTAGTTTATCACAAATCAATGAGAAAAGAGCTGAAAAATGTTAGGCACTTTTTATTCCTAACGAGCAATGATTAATCACTTCCAATTGTGGCCTGTGAGGAGCAAATAATTATATTTGTGATTGATAGTTTAAATTCTTTAAATTTAGATTCTAGTGTTCTGCAAAAGGGTTCTCAAGAATTATTCGGACACTATAGTCAGTAGCTGATGTGGCACTAAGTGACAGATCATGAAGCCTTGTGATTCAGTTTGTGATTTGTACTGTGTTAACTGATCTATGTTGTAATGGCGATGTAGGTGTCCTTGCTTAGGAGAAGAGGAAATGAGAAAATATTCTTGTGTGTGGGCCTGAGGAGAAGCTACATGTGTGGATGTTGCAAGAGGGCAGAATTAAGCTTGAATTGCACGCTGCAGTGAGCTCTACAGCAGTACTTGTACATGTTGCCTGGTACTATTTCAGGAGACTGTCTCTTCCATTATGATCATATCAGCATCTAATTGCAGATGGCCAGAATGCAGAGCTTCATATCATGATCCGGAAGATCAGTAATGATGCTGAGCTTAGTACAAGTGGCATGGTAGTAATGAGCTTAGATGATGATAGATCTGGTCTCAGGATGGGAGCAATGGTATAACTTCACAGAGATCCACAATGATCCCTGCAGCAGAAAGGAGACAGAGCCTATTTTCAATATGTAGCACTCATAGTGTAGCCGCCAACAAACCTATCCTGAAATTTAGTAGCTTTGAAAAAGGAAGAGCGTCTTCAGTCTCACAGTCTTCATGTTGACTGAAAGAAGGCAACAACTTCAACAACCCCAGTTCATACACAACATATTTGTTTATCATTTATTCATTTGTGGGATGTGAGCACCCCTGGCTGAGCCAGCATTTATTGCCTGTCCCTAATTGCCCTTGAGAAGGTGGTGATGAGCTGCCTTCATGAAATGCTGCAGTCCATGTGCTGTGGGTTGACGCATAATGCCATGGCGGGGTGGAGGGGGCGGGGGTTGCAATTCCATACAACATGGGCATAGTATCAGGCTAAGGCATGCTAGATTTAAAACCAAGATGAGGAGGAATTACTTCTCTCAGACAGTTGGGAATCTGTGAAGTTCACTTTCTCAGAGTTCAGTAGTCACTAAGTAAGTTTAAGGGGAAGTTAGACAGATTTTTTAATCGGCAACATATTGAAGGGCTGTGGAGACTGGGCAGGAGAGTGGAATTAAGGCCAAGATAAGATCAGCCATGATCACAAAAATGGTGGAGCAGCTCGAGAGGTTGAATTGTCTTACTCCTACTCCTAGTTTTTATGTTCTTTTGTTCTTGTATGTGGTAAGCTTGGAAAAACCCACAGGAAGTGCACTTCTATCATGTTAAAAAAGACTGCAGCAACTATATTTTTTTACATGGGCATAATTTTATTTGATTAAAAATGTGTTTATTAGCAAAAGTGTTGACTTTCTGGGTTGTTAAGAACGCGCTATTGCCGAAGGCATCATTGCAGATGGGGAAGATGGGACTTTTGACTCAGTGGCTAGCGATGGAAGATGGCTTAGCCAAGAGCAGTTTGGTTCACTGTCTTTGGGATGAAATGTTGAATCGAGGCCCCATCTACTCCCTCAGCCAGATGTAAAGAAATATCCCACTAAACTTTTTGAAAAAGAACACAAAGTTTATGTTGGAGTCCTGGCTGGTATGTATTCTGAAACCCATCAGTAAAGCCGATCATTTACATATTGCTGATGTTGGAAGTTTGATTTGCACAAATTAGCTGGTACATTTTTTTGTGTTAGAGCAGTAAGCATCCCTTGAAAGTACTTAAATGGTTTGGGACATGTTACAATTATGAGGGATTCCCCATAAATGAAAGTTCCTTTCTCCTTTCTTGCGGTAGTAGACTTGGTGACAAAACTGTAATGCCATTGGGCTGGTGATCAGAATCCCAGACTAATGCTTTGAGGACACTGGTTCAAATGACAAGAGGTGTGGTTTAGATTCAATGAATTAAATCTGGAATTAAAAACCAGTTTCAATAATAAATCCCTGGAATTATCATTTTTCTGTCATTAAAAACTGATCTGTTCACCAATGTTCCTTTAGGAAAGGAAGCCTTTACTAGTCTGGTTTATATGTGACTCCAGGCCTATGGTCACGTGATTGATTGATTGATTGACTGATTGATTCTTAATTGTCCTCTAAAGTCGCCAAGCAACACAGTCAGTTTAAGAACAACTAGTACTGGCCTTAACAACAATCATGTACCATGAAGTAATGAAAAGAAGTAGGTATCAGGTTCTTGTATGCATCCTTTGTAGGCTGCTGCACTGGACTTGTAACCAAGAGGCCTGAAGTAGTACAGTGGTTAAATAGTTTCAAATCCCACCATTGTAACTGATAGAATTTAAAATAATTATTAAATTAATAACACTCTCAAAAAAATCTGGAGTATAACACATGTCTCAGTGATGCTCCCCATGACAACTAACATTGCTGAGTCGCAGAAATCCACCTGGCTCATGAAAATGTTTTTGGGAAGGATATCTGACCTCCCCGACTGGTCGAGGTGTGACTCCAGACCCACAACAATGTGGTTGTCCCTTAGCTGCCCTCTGAAATGACCAAGCATGTTATTCAGTTTCAGGAATTATGCATGGGCAACAAATGCTGGCCTCACTAGTGATGCCCACATGCCATGAATAAGTCAAGAATGAAAGCAAAGAGCCTCCTGCTGTTTTTCCTCAGTGCAGTAGTGAGATTGGGTAGCGATCACCATAGTCCCAGAGGACTACGGGGCTGCTCTCTCATTGCCGAGAGATGACTGGTGCTGAGTTTAACCTGGGGATGACCACACCACAGGTGAGGGGCAAGGTCAAAAAGATGGAACCTTTGTGGTGTGGGAATTGAACCCATGCTATGGCATTACTCTTCATTGCAGACCAGACTGGGTACCGGTGAATGGAACCTGCTTGTCTCTGAGCCTATTCTTTGATTTGTTTTCAGATTGTGGGCATTCTGACAGAGCCCTACCTGAACAGGTAGGGAGTGAGTTTTTTCCTTGATGTGGTGCTGTACTTGTGCTGATGGTGCTTGGTAGGAATTTCTGGGCATTGGTCCTCTGGTGACGAAGCAATGATGATCGATCTCGAGGTCAGGATGAGCTGTAATTTTGCAGTTGATGGCTTTCTCATGCATCTACTTCAGGTTAAAGTTGCGAGACCGTGGAGTAATGGTGAACTTTCGACAAATGCGGGACAATTTGTAGTGCGTAAACAGAATTGACTTTATTGCTGTATGAGTTGAAAAATCAACCAAACCTGGATTCTTTATTCATTCACGGGATGAGGGCGTTGCTAGCTTGGCTGCATTTATTGCCCATCCTTAATTGCCCAGAGGGCAGTTAAGAGCCAACCACATTGCTGTGGTTCTGGAGTCACATGTAGGCCAGACCAGGTAAGGATGGCAGTTTCCTTCCCTAAAGGACATTAGTGAACCAGATGGGTTTTTCCCAACAATCAACAATGGTCACCATTAGATTCTTGATTACAGATGTTTATGGAATTCAAATTCCACCATCTGGGATTCAAACCCAGATCCCCAGAACATTGTCTGGGTCTCTGGATTAATAGTCCAGCAATAATACCACTAGGCCATTGCCTCCCCTTGATCAGAGGATGATACTTTGATTCCTTTATCTTTGAGCCCTCGGAATGATAGAAGAAACCATGCTCACTCACACACTTGGTCTTAAGCAAAAAAATTCCATGTCATTGATAAAACAGTATGAGATATCTGTTTCCAAATTTGATGAAGATTGTCCATTCAGGTAAAATTACTCCACTTAACCAAGCAGTCCTGATCTGTTACCAGAATCTTTTGAGAACAAGCTGTCTCAACCATTATCTTTCTAATCAAAAGCTCCTGAATACACACATGTATGTTGATTACCTAGCCTCTAAAGAGATATTTTAATCAATCTGGGCTAACTGGAGTTTAGAAGAATGAGAGGTGATCTTATTAAAACATATAGGGGCTTAAGGGGCCTGACAGGGTAAAGACTGAAGGAATGTTTCCCCTCATGGGAGAGTCCAAGACCAGAGGGCATTCTCTCAGAATAAGGGAGCACCAATTTAAGACTGAGATGAGGAGGAATTTCTTCTCTCAGAGGGTTGTGAGGTCTTTGAAACACCTTGTCACAGAGAATGACTTGTTTGCGTAACTAAATACTTTTCTGTTCAGAGCTTTTGCATTCCTCTCACAATGTTCCAAAGACATGTTGTTTAAATTGGACAGTCTGATGTTCTGTGGCATGAAGAACTTTGCCTTTTTATTCACAACTCTAAACAATGTCTGACACAAGGATCTGCTGTTAACATAATCTTGGCAAATTGCTTTTCTCATGGGAGACTCTAGGACCAGAGAGCATGGTCTCAGAATAAAGGGGCACCAATTTAAGACTGAGATGAGGAGAAAGTTCTTCACTCAGAGGGTTGTGAGTCTTTGGAACTCCTTGGCACAGAGAGCCATGAGTGCAGAGTCCTTGTGTATATTTAAGGCTGAAACAGATCAGTAGGGGAATTGAGGGTTGTGGGAGAAAAGGCAGGAAAGCAGATGTGCGGAATGTCGAATCAGCCATGATCCTATTGAAAGGCAGAGCAGGCTTGAAGGGCAGAATGGCTTATTCCTGTTCCTGTTCATTATGGTCTCTTTCAGGAATGTTTAGCTGTCTCCACTCTGGTTGGTGTTCCTTCATTTTCATCATCACTTGTGCTTGTGTGTGGATGGTGTAGAAGCTTTGTAGAAACAGGAGATGAGTCATGGGGTTAACGAAGAATTGGCCTTCCTTTGCCCTTACAGCCACTTTTTTGATTTGACTGGTGTAGTCATAACTATTTCCCCTGGTGACCTTCAGTAAAATGATGGTTTGGGGCACTTACAAAGAGAGGTGCTATACATTAATATGTCTTCCATATCTGACAAAAAATTAACACAGGATCTACTCAAGGATTTAATTAGCATTCATAGTCACCAAGCTTGCAAAGGGGAGTTACAGCTCTTATGGCTGCATCCTGCAGAACTTCGGTTCTGGGTAAACAAGATTGGCTAGAGAACTTTGAGCAACGTTGATAGCTCTGTTCAATGTATTGCAGGATAAATAGGAAGGAAATTTCCTTATAGTACAGCAGCCACATAATGGGGGCAGTGGGACAGCAATTTTATGTGACCTCTTTATGGGTCACGCTTAAGATTTGTAAAGACTGTCTCTTGTTCTGGAGTTCATTCTCAGATGCCGTTCACACTGACGACACAGGATGGAGCTCTGTTAGCAAATGCACTTGATGTAGAGCTATGGCAACAGGTTAATAGCTGAACTGCACAGAGGCCAGTGTCCCATCACCAAGTCACCCTTTTTTTATACATGGAGAGTCCGTGACATTGATTCAGCTCCCTCAGAGCCAGCCCTTAGAGTGAACAGGATGTCAGACACTCCTGTTCTTACCTGACAGCCAGGGCTCCCTAATTGGACCAGATTAACAGCCCCAATTAAGGGGACTTGTATTCTACAAGGCCCACCTGGCTGACCTAGTTATAATCACTACAGTAGTGACTGGAGCTATATTAGTATTCTAATCATGTAATACTGATGAAAACTGTCTAGCCGTTTTTTTTTGTTTCCAGTAGCTGTGACACCTATGAGAAAACTAAGAATAATCAGCAAAAAGAGCTTTAAAAATCAATCTCCACTTTGGCTAAGGTCAACAACAGGAGAATTACTAATTGACTTGACACAAATGGGGACTCTCATGGGAGAAAATTGAGGATTTCGCTGGAGAATTGCTGAAATACTGTCTATAGAGTCTTTGAAAACATGCTTAACCTGCTGTAAATTTATATAACATATTTAGAGAACTGTGTTTTTTATTTAATTTGAGAACTAAACTGATGCTGTAGCGGTGTAGAAGCATTTTTTAAAGATATGCTCGATGGTTAGGAATAAATTATTTTATTTTCCTTTTTAACAGAATTGATTGTTGTTTCATCTGCTCATCCTGTTTTTTTTCCCTTTAACATCAGTAGGTTTTTCACGTATTTGCTGGAGGTTAGTTTGTGAACTGGATCTGATTCGAACTGGCACATATTAGGAATTTCTGAACTTTGCTGCATAGGCTCCAGAGAATAGTGGAGCCGAATTAAATGATTGATGGTGACTAGCTTCCAAACACCAGCTGAAATTCTAGAGTGCAACATTGGGAAAAGTGTGGAAGAAGTGTTTCAAATCCAAAGTTGAGATATTGTAGAGTGCATTGGGTGTTTCTTTTACCATACAATACAATACAGTACTAATGGTGTGCAGGGACGTGGGGACAAGGCAGGAGATTGGCTCAGGGTAATAGAGATGAGTGCAGGCATGATGGGAAAATGGCCTCCTTCCGCACCATAAGGGTTTTATCACTTTGTGAAAGGTTCTTATGGGAGCAATTCAGGATTTAAAACAGACACCAGTTAAATTAGTCCAAACTCTTTTCGAGTGCTGTATGACTCTATGAATTTATGAGTGAAGGATCTGGACCTAGGTACATTTAGATTCCTTGCTGCTCTGATAACTATTACCAACATCAAACATGACATCAGTGTTCAGTGCCTCAATGGGTTAGGGTTGCTATTGAGTGCAAGCCATGGGTCCAAAGTCATAAGAGTATCTAAATTCTGATCAAATGCTATTACAGCTGTTAAACTTGTATGGCCAAGCTCTGAGGAAGATGGTTTGATTGCTAGACGTCAGTCCATTCGGCTCTGCAGAGGTATCTCTGGGTACATACTTTCTAATCAATCTGTTCAGAGATGTTGTTACACAACTATGGATCAGGTGGGGTCTGAACCTGGGCCCCTGGCTCAGAGGCAGAGATACTACCACTTTATCACAAGAATCCTAAACAGTCACTCAGGCTAATGTGCAGCTTCTTCACTCTGAACTTCAGATGTGTGGATACAAGCCAATGATGCACACTGTTCAGCACCATTTACAATTCTTCAGATATCTAAGCAGACTGTGTCCATATGTAACTAAGACCTGGGCAACATTTAGTCTTGAGTTGATAAGTGGCAAGTGACGGTTGTATCACACAAGTGCCAGGCAATGAACATCTCCTGCAAGAGAGAACCTTAGCACCTTTCTTTGATTTCAACATTGCTGAATTTCCACCATATGAACAGTGTAACTACAAGAGCAGATCAAAAGCTGGAAATTCTGAAGTGAGTAACTCGCCTCCTGTCTCCCCAGTGTCTGTCCATCATCTACTAGGTATGTGATGGAATTCTGTCCACTTGCCTGGGTAAGAAACCCAACACCATCCAGGACAATGAAGCTCACTTGATTGGCACCCCATTTACCAAACTAAACATTCTCTCCCTTTGCCACTGAAACACAGTGGCAGCAGTTTAATGCAAAATACAAAATGTATTGCAGCAACTTGACAAGGGCAGGCAGATCCATGGGAACATCACCGACCGCAAGTTCCCCTCCAAGCCCCTCACTATGCTGACTTGGAAACATATTGCTATTCCAACACTGCTGTGTCAGAACCTTAGAACTCCATTCATATCAGCACCATGCGGACTTCAGCAATTCACGAAAGTGGATCACTGCTGCCTTTTTCTGGGCAACTGGTGATGGACAACAAATACTGTCCTAGCCAATGATGCCCTCATCTGTAACTAAATGGCAAAAAAAAACTTTCATAAAAGGCTTGCTTTCGTTGAGATTTTATCCAGAAAATGTCGGCCTCTTCGTTACAGGATGTCAGAGGTGGGCATCTCTCACTGCCTTGCTTTTAACCATTTACACATTGGCCATAAGACCTAGGAATTAGCAACAGGAGTAAGCTATTTGGCCCCTTGAGCCTGCTCCCCCATTCAATCGGATCATGACTGATCTGACATTCCTCACATTTACTTTCTTGCCCTTTTCCCCATAACTTTCAATTCTCCGACTGATCAAGAATCAGCCTGTCTCAGCCTTAAATATACATCAAGGACTGTGTCTGCACAGCTCTCTGTGACATCAAGTTCCAGACTCATAACCCTCTGAGAGAAGAAATTCCTCCTCGTATCAGCCATAAATTGGTGCCCCCTTATTCTGAGACTATGCCTTCTGGTCTTTGGCTCTCCTTTGAGGGGAAACATCCTCTCAGCATTTACCCTGACAATTGTCTTAAGAATCCTATGTGAGATTGATTGATTGCAATAGTAAAATGAAAACAGAATGGAAACAAACTAACATTATGACACACACTCAACTATCTGTGGCAACACTTGAATTCTGAGAGAGCTTAAATTATTCTGCAAGTTAAGCTCTGTTAAGTTGTTGATCTTGATGTATTCTTTTGCCCCTATTTGATTTTAATTCTTCTGAATAGAAATGACTTGCAGCTTGAGTTTGAATGATATTTCGACAGTTTGATTCTTTTTCTGACATTTGGATGGTGGATAGCTTACAGTGTGAAATAGCTCAATTAAAATGGTGATTGTGATTCTGTGGTGCAGTATTTTCATCATGGTATATGAAATGGTGTATCACTCAATTTATAGGAGTTATGGGCTCGACAGTAGAAACTGCAGTTTGCTATAAAAAACGAAGGACAGAATTCAAATTGGGCACAATCTCAAATGTAAAATCTTCCATGATCAACGTTGCTGGGCAGCATGGTAGCGCATATGCATTAAAAACATTCATTGCTCCGTATAGTACTGAGGTGCAGTTTTATCAATACGGCTGAACGTGAGTTTATCACAAAACAGAAGCATTTTAATCAGTGTCTAATCTATCATCTATGAGTAACCTGCGTAAAATGCAAGCCAGTTTAGGGCAGTACAGTGGCTCAGTGGTTAGCATAGCGTCAGGGACCGGGTACTATTCCAGCTCTGGGTAACTGTGTGGAGTTTGCACGTCTGCTTTGTGTCTGAGTGTGTTCCAGGTGTTCTGGTTTCCTTCCAAAGATGTGCAGGTTAATGGATTGGCCATGCTAAGTTGCACCATAGTATCCAGGGAGGTCTAAGCTAGGTGGATTAGCCATGGGAAATGGTGATAGGATGAGGGCCTAGGTGGGATGCTCTTTGGAGTGTTAGAACAGACTTGATGGGCTGAATGGCCTGATTCCACACTGCAGGGGATTCTACGAAATGTATTGAAAATAACTTTAAGCAAAACCTGCGCTGTGCCATTTTCCAAATCCCTTTGTAAATGCTAGTCATTTTCTTCGACAATTACATATTTTTAATACATAGAAACATTTTAAAAAACGTGCCCATTGATGCCTTTGTGCTAAAGAATCTTAATTTTAAGAGCCTTTTCAAGTAAATGCTATTGACAGTACCTTGTCAGCGCATTGTATTGATTTAAGGGGCAGCTAGTTTTGTGGCTGACTGAGCTGGTGTGACATGATGTTGCAGATCACAGAAATTTGATTTAAATTCTAATGTCATTTGCGTTTAAAATTCTTCGAACTTGTTCACTGGCTTGGCCTATTTCAAACAGGTTGTGCTGGTAAAACCATTGCATTGTTGCATTAAATTCCAACCATTGTTCATTACTGTTGGAATCCCTAACGATTGTGTTGTCTGTAAGAGTCACCTTTTAAATAAGCAGCATTTATGTCAGCATTCTACTTTACCAAGCTCAACTCAATTTGTTCCAATTTTTTCAGGTTCTTAAGTGTCCTTTTGTTGGAGAGTTATGCGCTGATGAGGGTGGGAGCTATGCCAGGGTGTCATTGACCTGTTGTCTTGAATCGACTGTTTCCATGCTGCAAAATTCTATCCCTACAATGAATGGCTGAATCCATTAAACTGCAAAGGTGGTCAAAGAGCTGAAGCAGATGTCTGAAAAAGAACTGCCAATCGTGTGCTGTTGTAGTGATTGATTTTCCGTTTTTTCTGATTCAAGTTATTCTCGTGCCTTCAGTAGAATGGGAGAAAGAATACACTTTAACAGCTGAGGGTCAAGGCTGGCCTATGACATTGTAAGTGGCACTGCCTTTTTGTCACTGGAGGTAGATTCATATACATTGACTGGGGAAAGAATGATTTTCTGTGATAGGTGGTGAGTTGTTCTGCGGTCTGAACATAGGAAAGTGGAGCAGGACGAGGCCATTCAGCCCTTCGAGCCTGCTCTGCCATTCATCGTGGCAGATCATCTAACTCAGTACCCTCTTCCTGCTTCCTCCTCATTCCTTTTAAGCCCTTTAGCCTTAAGAACTCTATCTTACTCCTTCTTCAAAACATTCAATACTTTGGCTTCATCTGCTTTCTGCAGTAGAGAATTCCATAGGCTCACCAAAGTCTGGGGAGGAAATGTCTCCTTATCTCAGTCCTAAATGGCCCACGCCATGTCCTTAGACTGTGACCCCTGGCTCTGGATTCCCTGGTCATTGGGAACATCCTTCCTGTGTTTACCCTGTCTAGCCCTGTTAGAATTTTACAGATTCCTCCTGAGATTGCCCCCTCACTCTTCTTTTGCAATGGCAACCTATAGAGTGAACTGTGTTTTTGTATTCCATTACACTTGGGCCTTCCAGCAAGGGTATCCCAAGGCTATGCAACATCAGAGACTGCTGCAGAGGACAGTTAGCAAGATGTAACATGCTAATATATAATAACAACAACTTGCCTTTATACAGTACCTTTACCATGGGAAGACACCTTTGCATAAAGTGATATTAGAACACGTGACCAAAAGTTACAGCCAAGAGTTAGCTTTCAAAGAACAATTTATAGGAGAATTGTATATGGGAGGTCCAAGCTCAGAGATAGAATTGTAGAGCTTAAGGCCCAGGCAAACAACACCACCCCCCCCATACCTCCAGTGCTTGAGCCATGGAAATCGGGAATGCATAAAAAGCAGGAATTTCAAGAGTGCCAAGATCTTGGATGTTCAACATCTGATCCTGCAAAACTTGAGGAAGCTACCTCCAATCCTGCTCAGCCTGGCTCAAAATGCAACCCTGTAACAGCTTCTCAGATAGCCGCCTGAGGCCCAGTCCTACTGCCTGCCTGTTTGCAAAACTACCACAACGTTTGCCTGTTGCAGTGTAATGGTCCTAAAGTGAATCTTTGCAAGGTGAATACTGCATCGAAAATCTTCACGTCATGTTCATGGAATTCTCAATACGTGTGGCGCAAGCTCTGTCTTTCAAGTGAACATTCAAAACACTTTGACACAGCCACAATTTCATTTACATTCGAAAGTACCGATCAATGCACTCTCGCACAGCCATGCGCAGTTCCAGTGTACCATGGCATTGTAATCGTTGATGTGAATGCACAGTTCTTACATGAAGATCCCTGTGATATTCTTGACTTACATTCAAAGAAATAGATTGCACAGTAACAAGTTACCTTTAAGTAGTATCTTTAATGTCATAAAAGAGTTCCAGGTGCTTAGCAGTATTACTGGACAAAATAATTGACATTGAAATGAGAGCAGGACAGAACAATTTATCAATTTTTATAGATGCACCATAGAAAGCATCCTATCTGGATACATGGTATGGCAACTGTTCTTCCCAAGACCACAAGAAACTACAGAGAGTCGTGAAAACAACCCAGTCCATCACGCAAACCAGCCTTCCATCCATTGACTCCATCTATACTTCCTGCTGCCTCAGGAAAGCAACCAACATAATCAAAGACCCCTCCCTCCCCAGTCATACTCTCTTCCACCCTCTTCTGTCAGGCATTATAAATAAAAGGTTACATACACATACGAATAGATTCAAGAGCAACTTCTTCCCCTGTTATTAGACTTCTGAATGGATCTCTCAAATTTTAAATTTAATGTTAATCTCCTTGTCTGTGCACCATCTCTGCAGCCATAATATTGCATTTTTTCTCTGTTCCATTACCCTAACACACTTTGTATGATATGATCTGCTTGTACTGCATGCAAAACAAAATTTTGCACTGTACCTAGATACATGGCAATAATAAATCAAATCAAATTGAATCAAAACCTGGACCAAGGCAAGTTTTAAACTGTGACAACACAATGTGGAACTGGAGGAACACAGCAGGCCAGGCAGCATCAGAGGAGCAGGAAAGTTGATGTTTCAGGTCGGGACCCTCCTTCAGAAATGGGATCTGAAGAAGGGTCCCAACCCGAAACGTCAACTTTCCTGCTCCTGTGATGCTGCCTGTCCTGCTGTGTTCCTCCAGCTCCACACTGTGTTGTCTCTGACTCCAGCATCAGCAGTTCTTACTCTCTCTGAGTAAATTTTAAACTGGATGGCTTTTATTACATCCCAATAATGTCTTGCATTTTTTTTACCCTGAAAGACGATGTGGCAGATTCCACCTTGGCTTTGGTTGTAAAACTGATCATAGAAATTGTCCCACTTTCATTTTTGTGGTAAGCTATTCATCTGCAAAGCAAATTTTGCATTTGGGAGTGACCTATTACTCTGTACAATGTTTGTTTTGTCCTTTGTCTGTTCGACAATGTGCCCATGCAATAAATTTGCCAAGTTACCATATTGCTGTTTTTGGCATTGCTGTATCAGTGATTGTTTTCTAGTAACCATGAATAACACCTTGGGAGATCTACACATATTTAATAATTATCAGGATTTGTATTTCGTTACTGACTGTTTGCAGGCCACTTCAACAAGGAGACACTTCAGAAAAGTGGTACAATAATTTCATTTACAATCTTGATCAATATTGTAGTTTTTGCAGGCAAAGCCAATTCTAGTTTCCATAATGATTTCAAAGTCTCATGCAGACACCACTTTATTCCTGTGTTGGAGGCACTCCAAGTTCCTGTAGGACTTTGATATTTGTTGAGTTAATGGTGTGGTGAAAAAGCCATGTTGGCACTTCGTTTTGAGTTATGTCAGAAGCTGTTAGTACGTGGTGACATGGCCCCCATTTCCTTTCTTGTCAGATTCTGTCTCTCATCAATATTTTGAGAAGGTGCCAAGTGATCTCCGGGTCATTCTTATAAAGGAGGAAGAGGTTTCATCCTATCCTGTAACATTGCCTGTTTCACATAATTGGTTTAGATCACCATCCTCACTCCTCTCCATGCCCACTGGAAAGTCAACAGATTCCTTGTTGTTGGATTGACTACCTTGCTGCAATTATACAGGCCCTCAGTGAGACAATACCTGGAATACTATCTGCTGTTTTGGTCCCCTTATCTGAGGAAAGATGCTCTGTCTGTGGGGGGAGTGCAATAAAGGCTTACCAGACTGTTTCCTGGGAAAGCAGGACTGACATATGAACAGAGATTGGATTGATTAGGGCTACATTCACTGGACCTTAGAAAAAGAAGGAGGAATCTCATAGAAATCTGTAAAATTCCAACAGGACTAGACAGGCTAATTGCAGGAATGATTTTCCTGATGACGAGGGAATCCAGAATCAGGGGTCACAGCTTGAAGTTAAGGGATAAGCCATTTAGAACGGAGATGAAGAGAAAGTTCTTCACCCGGAGAATGATGACCTTGTGGAATTCTCTGCCACAGAAAATAGTTGAGGTCAAAACACTGAATGTTTTCAGGAAGGAATCCGATATAGTTATTAAGGATCAAAGGGTATGGGGAGAAAGCAGATGCTGAGTTGGATGATCAACCATGATCACACTGAATGGCAGAGCAGGCTCGAAGGGCTGAATGGCCTACTCCTGCACCCAATGATCATTGACTGCCCCTCAAATAACCTTTTGCCTCACACTCACCTCCCTGACAGCACCTGCACCACATCAACTGTAGCAGAAGACGGCAGCTTACCACCACCACCTTGAGGGTGTTTAGTGATGGGCAAAAAATAGCATGCACCTTAACCCTGTGAGGAAACATTAGGAAAAATGCACAAAAGGTTGGCCAAAGAGGTAGGTTTCAAGGATTGTCTTAAAGAAGGAGTGCAAACAGGGAGGAGAGGGTTGGGAGATAGTCATGGAAATTGGAACCAGGAGAGCTGAAGGCGCATTGAGGAAAGGTGGAGCATAAAATTTGGGACTCTGCAAGAGATTGGAGAAGAGCAGAGATTTCAGAGCATTGTGGGCTTGGTGGATATTGCACAAAAAAAGAGGAGAATTTTGAAGTCGAAGTGTTGCAGGAATTGGCTCTGATGAAGATCTGGTGTGAGACTGGTCCCTCAGAGATCTATAATGTGTTTTGGTGGATATTCCTGAGTTCCAATTAACTCTCAAATATTGGGTTTAGCACATAAGCAATTGCAGTTTTCTAACCATCAAACTGTGTGTTTCAATACTGGGTTGCAGTTTCTCTGTTCAGAAACTCTGTTCTTTATCTCCAGACCCATTATACTTGAAAGATGATTCTTGTTTGTTCCAAAGATCTGAATATCCATCGCCCATTTCCATTACACCTTCCTGTTTGAATGGAAGAGATGCACATAGCCATTTTAAAAGCTCAGTCAAAAAATAGTCTGCAGTGAAACAGTACAAGAAAGGAGTACTGTTGGAAAACTGGCCATGAGGAAAAAAATTACCACCAATCAAGTGAGCATTGAGCCAAATGATGGGACTTTCCATAAATTTCTATATAGTTGTGCCTAAATGAAATGTTCCATTATTCAAGCACAAAATACACTATTATCAGACTTTCAAATTGTCATTAAAAGTATTTCAGTGAATAGAAGCCACCTGAAGTTAGAGTTTACATTTAGGAACAAAGTTTGTTCATTTGTTGGCACACAGTTTTGTTCACTCTTTGTTGACTTCTATTTTTTGTCTCAAATGTTCATCTTAATGGACAGGGTGCTTCTTTGCTCATGTCTGGAACAGTATGGAGTTAGCAATATGCCTCAGTGCTGTGATTTATTTTACAGTCAAGCAAATGCCACTGCCAAAGTTTGGTACAGCATCTATTTGCCTGACAAATTGGAAATCTATTGGAAATAGCAAATGGCACCTTGCAGCAGTTTTAAACTGCAAGAACAGGAGTAGGATGTTAAGGAGTCCATTGTGAGATGTTTAAAATTGAATAAAATGAGAGCATAATTAAGATGTGAAGGAGGCTATTTAGGATCATAGAAACTTCGGAATATAGGAACAGGAGTAGGTCATTCAGCCCCTTGAGCCTGTTCACCATTCAATGAGATCACAGCTAACGTGATGCCTAACTCCATATATCTGCCTTTGGTCCTTATCCCCTAATACCTTTGCTTAACAAATTAATCCATCTCAGATTTAAAAATAACAACTGATCTAGGATCAACTGCTGTTGGTGGAAGGGAGTTCCAAATACCTACCATTCTTTGTGTGTAGAAGTGTGTATCAAGCATGGAGGGTCTGTGTTATAAGGAGAGGTTAAGCCAGTACTCATTGGAGGTTAGAAGAATGAGAGGTGACATTATTAAAACATATAAGATTCTTAGACAACTTGACGGGGTAGATGCAAAAAGAGGTGTTTCCCCCTTGTCGGATTGTCTACACCAGAATCTCTGAGTAAAATGTTGCCCACTTAAGGCAGAAATGAGGATGATTTATTTTTCTGTCAGAATAGTCAACTGTTGAATCATCTACAGCAGAGAGTTGTCATGGCTCTATCATTATGTGTATTCAGGGCCAGGATAGACAGATTTTTAATCAGTAAGGGGATCAAGGGTTACGTGGAACAGGAAGGAAAATGAAATTGAGGATTATCAGATAAGCCATGATCTCGTTGAATGGCGGAACATATCTGGGGGCTGAATGGCCTGCTTTTGCTCCCATGTCGTATGGCCTTATCTCAGTCTTCAGTAACTGACCCATTATTGCGAGGCCATGACCAAGTGTTTTTTATCCCCTAGCCATGGATTTTCTTGGCCTCTACCCTATCAGAGCCCTTCCAGATTTTATACCTTTCAATTAGAACACTTTTGATTTCTCGTACTTTCATTGATATGGGCCTGGTCTACTCGAAGGATGATCAGCTTAGTCCAGTAAACAGTATAGTCAGCGTGTGTTTTATTTCCTGTGAGGCAGTGAAAAGTTCTGTAGCCATAATTCCGCAGGATGTTAGGGCTGCTGTGTCATTACAGAGGGATGAGTGGTGGTGAGTTTAACCTGAGGGTCACCACGCCTCAGGCAAGGGGTGAGGTTGAGAAAGTGGGACCTTCTTGGTGACCTCAGTACGGCCTTGGGGGATCAAAACTGCACGCAGTTCTCCAGCTATGGTCACACCAGTGCCGTGTACAATATGCTAAAAGGATTTACACAGTGACAATGTGCCCATTGTGCTCACAAACCTTTGCAGTTGTTGCAAATTTCTGATATGAATTAAACATTTTGCATCTATTGGTTTACAATGAGTCATTTCAACTCTTTTATCTTTTATGATTTATGGTGCCCTAAATTTAGTCATAATTTAGTCCCTCTATTTGCATCCTTCTAAATTGGGCATCATCATTGAGAAAAAAATACATTTCAGTTTCTGTTGGCAAAGATCAATACTAGTGGAAAATACGTAATTTTTTTGCCTGTCTTGAATAAACTATGCAAATGATGTTTTTGTATGCTTTGTGCTCTTGATGAGAACATTCATCAAGGTTGTTTATTTTGTTATCTGTTGGTATTTTTTGATTTTTTACAGCTAATATTAATTTCATCCTTTTAAGCTCTCTCTCTTTTCAAACATTTCTGGTACTCACTACCAACTTGCTAATGATTCAATTAATTACTTACAGGAACATTGCCATTTTGACTGCCAGGTTGACTCAATTGGTAACATTCTCCCACTTCTCAATCAAAGTGCTGCGTGTTCAAGTGGCACCCATGCATCTTTGCATGTTAATTAGGGTGGCATTTCAGTGGAGTACTGAGAGGATGCTGAATTGTTAGGGGTTCTGTTTCAGGGTGAGATGTTAAAACAAAGGTTCTGTTGATACTGCAGACATGGATGCAAAAGACCCTGAAGTAATACAACAAACAAAAAAGACAGTTTACCGAATGATTCATTAGTTTACTGTTTGTGGAACCTTGCTGTGCCACATCTGCTGACAGCAATAATCCAGCCATTGCAAAACACTTGCAAGACTGTGATAATGAGCTAAATAAATGCAAGTTCTTTCAAGTCATTCAACTCCAACCCTTTATCACCCTGAACTTACAGTGAGTTTTCAATTTGCGTGCCTCTATCTGTATACCATGTTAAAATCTTTAACCCCTCTCAGCCGCAGCTGTTGCAGTGCCTGGCTGTACTAAAGCTCTTAGTGCCAAGATCCAGCAGTGGGTGGAGCATCCATGGGCCAAGCAACTTGTAATCACAGGACTCAGGAGCAGGATGATTGCATGTGACCCCTTGGGCCTGATCCACCATTCAGTAAGATCAAGACTGATCTGGTGTGGTCTTAGCATCAGTTTCCTGTCATGCCCCATTATCCATGATCTCCTGTCTATCAAAAATCTATCTAACACAACCTTGAAAATTGTGCATAAAATCCGAAAGAACTGCCGATGCTATAAATCCGCAACAAAAACAGAAGTCACTGGAAAAGCTCAGCAGGTCCGCCAGCATCTGTGAAAAGAAATCAGAGTTAACATTTCGGGTCCGGTGCGGAAGGGTCTGAGATGGGTCACCAGACCCGAAACATTAACTCTGATTTTTCTTCACAGATGCTATCAGACCTGCTGAGATTTTTCCAGCCATTTCTGTTTTCGTTCTTGAAAATAGTGCCAGGTATTGTTTGAGCAAAGTGGCCCAATTTTTCTGCTCCATTCCCTTTGACATAAACGCCAACATTCTATTTGCCTTCTCTATTTTATTTGATTTATTGTTGTCACATGTACCTAAGTACAATGAAAACTTTTGGGTTGCGTGCAGTACAGGCAGATCGTAACGTACATGGACATACAGATCATGGGGTGCTTCGACAGAGCAAGGCATACAAGGTTATGGCTGCACAGGAGGTGTACAAAAGCAAGATCAACATTAGATTTGAAATTTGTGAGGTCCATTTGACAGTCTAATAACAGCTGGGAAGGAGCTGTTCTTGAACCTGTTGGTTAGAGTGTTTAAGCTTATTTGCTGAACTGAAATGCTAGCCTTTGTGACTCAACAGCAGAATAGGGCATTAGAGCAACAGAGAGGCATCAGGAGGAAATTCCAGAGTGCAGGGCCGCAGCAGAAGAACACATGGTCACCAATGGTGGGACAATTAAAATCGGGTTGTTCAGAAAAGTCTTGAGTTGGAAGAGACTCGAGGGTTATAGGGCTGGAGGAGTTTGCAGAGATTGGGAAGGACAAGACGACGGAGGGAATTGTAAAATGGGATGCAAATTTTATATCGAGACACCAGGAGTAAATGTAGGTCAGTGAACTAAGGGGCGATGAGAAGAAAATCGCTTCATTTGCCACAGTCACAAAAGCTTGACATCTTCCAAAATAAATAGGTTGCAAAGTTGGACATTATGAATTAGCTGGCAACCTTTGTTTGCATGGGCAAATTCAGTTTGTATCACTGTAAATTGGTTGAAGATAATTTTGACTTTAAGAGAACAGCACCAAGTCTTTATTGTGCATATTCTTTTAAAGTCAGAGTGTTTTATCTGGTTGAGAGTAGTGGAGTGAAAACAGGTGATGTTTAAATGGCTTGAAGTCTGCAAATTGTCTGTTCCTGGCAAATTTCCAATGTGGACGTTCATTCAGATAATTTTTGTGATCAATTTTAAAGTCTGAGGAATTTGAATTCCCTTTCCCAGTCAACTCCCTCCTCACCTCCAACAACAAGCCAAATGGGGACTTAGCTCCCACTTGCCTCCCTTCCCCTTAGCCTATCAGGTCAAACTCCCTTTGAGGTTTCCCAATTGCATGACACATGACTGTCATTTTCTGTAGCTTCTCTCCTGTCTCCCACGTACCCCTTCTGCCCTCAACTGCTTGCTTCTCCCTCAATTCTGTTCACTAAACTACTGACCAATGGAATGTCCTTCCTGGCTCCCATGTTTGTTGACGTAGCTTTCTCTTTAAGTGTTGGTCCTCTCCCTTTCAACTCATCCATCTCCTGAAAAACAAAATTCTCGAGCCTTCCATCCTTGAAGAATGCCATTCTATCTCTAACATCTCTTTCCTGTCAAGGTGTTGAACATGTTGTTGTCACCCTTTAGACCGACACCCTGAATTCCATGTTGGAATGTCCTGAACCGGGTTTCTGCCTGTGACATGAACTGAAGCAGCTCTAGTAATACGTAAACTTTCATTCCTTGGTCTATTGACTTACCTAGCCTTTGATACAGGTGACTATGCCATTCTGCCAACTCTCTTGTCCATCTGACTGGGATTGTCCTTATCAAGCTCCTTATTTATCCAGTCACAGCCAAAGAACCACCCATTCTCACAACATTACCTTTGTCACCTCCCAAGGATGCATCCTTGGCCCTGTCATATCTCTCGTCTACTTCTCATCGATGATGCCATTGGAAGTAAACCACCATACCAGATTCCAAACCATGCTGAAAACATCAAGTTATCTTTTGCCAGCACATCTCCCAACTCGTCCACTGTCAAACTGATTTTCCGATATCTATTATTAAAAGTGCCAAAATTACCTGGGCAGTTGTGCAAAATCCTGATCAGACCCCACTCGGAGTCCTGTGAGTGGACCTGGGCAACAGCCCTTAGGAAGGATATATTGGCCTTGGAGGGAGTACAACATAGGTTTACAAGAATGGTACCTGGACTTCAGGAGTAGGTTATGAGGAGAGATTATGCAAATTGTTTTCTCCAGAATTTAGAATGTTAAGGACTGATTTGATTGAAATCTTCAAGATATTAACAGGAAAAGACAGGATGGGTAAACATAAATGTGTTACACTGGTTGGGGTTACAGAGCATAGACTGAGAATTAAGGCCAGACCATTCAGGAGAGATGTTAGGAAGCACTTCTACACACAAAGGGTGGTAGAGGTATAGAACTCTCTTCCACTAATGGCAATGGATGCCACATTAGTTGTTAGATTTAAATCTGAAATGTATAAATTTTTGTTTAGTGACGGTATTGAGGGCTATGGGCTAAAGGCTGGTATTTGGAGTTATGCCACAGCTTAGCCATTGAGCCCTGTTATAGGAAGCATATTAGTAAGCTGGAGAGGGGTCAGAAAAGATTTACCAGGATGTTGTCGGGAATGGAGGGTTTGAGTTGTAAGGAGAGGGTGGATAGGCTCGGACATTTTCCACTAGAGCATGGAAGGTTGAGGGGTGACCTTTTTGAGGTTTATAAAATTATGAGGGGTATAGATAAAATGAATGTCTTTTCCTGAGGGTGGGGGACTTCAAAACTCGGGGGTATATTTTAATGTGAGAGGGGAAATATTTAAAAAAGAGATGGGGACATCTTTTTTACACGGAGTGTGGTTCGTGTATGGAATGAGCTTCCAGAGGAAATGGTGGATGTGGATACAGTTACAATGTTTAAAAGACATTTGGATAAGTACATGAATAAGAAATATTTGAAGGGATATGGCCAAGTGCAGGGGAGGGACTAGTTTAGATTGGAATTATGGTCAGCGTGGACTAGTTGGACCAAGGGGTCTGTTTCTGTGCTGTAGGACTGTATGAATGGCAGAACAGACCCAAGGGACTGAATGGTCTATTCCTGCTCCTGTGTTCCTAACTTTTATTTTCTTTTTGATGGGATGTGGAGATTTTTCCAAGACAAACATTTGTTGCCTATCCCTAATGTCCCTTGAACTGGGTGCCTTGCTAGGTCACTGCAGGGGACGGTTAGGAGACAGCCACTAGGCTTTGGATCTAGAGTCCCATGTATCATGGAATCATTTAGTGCAGAAGAGGCCCTTTGGCCCATCAAGTCTGCAAGAAGAAAAATTACTCTAAAGTTAGTCTTATCTTCCAGAACTAAGCCCATAGCCTTGAATCTTATAACGTTTCAAGTGCTCATCCAAAGTACCTTTTAAAGGTGGTGAAATTTCCCACCTCAGTTACCCCCCTCTTCCGGCAGTGCATTCTAGACCTCTACCACACTCTGGGTGATAAAGGATTCCTCAAATCCCTTCTAAACCTCCTGCCTTTCACCCAAATATTATGCCCGTTTGTTATTGACCCTTAAATGTCTTTTTCTTCTTTTAAGACCCTTGTTTGAAGCCATTTCTTTCGACAAGACTTTGCTACCAAACCAAATATTTTCTTTTTTGGCTTGATGTCAAGTTTCCTTACACACACACTGTCTCCCTCACACTCTCACTTTCTCAAGCGCGCGCGCGCACGCACACACACACATGCGCGCACACACGTGCATACACACACACGTGCTTACACAGACACACACACACGTGCATACACAGACACACACACACACACACACATGCATACGCAGACACACACACACGTGCATACACACACACGTGTATACACAGACACACACATGAATTATTTCATCCAAGATGTTTGTGTAGTTCCAGACGCATTCTATTTTGCTCAAAAAAAAACCTGACCCCAGTTAAAACGTAGACAGATTCTAAGCAAGACCTCACACCTAAAATGCATTGTCTTACCTGAGACGTCACCTCTTGTATGCATTGATAAAACCTTTAATTATCTCAGGACAATGACTTGAGAGGAGTCTGGATTTTGCATTTCAGTCAGTAGTCTCCTTCCTAACTGATTAAAGATTCAACAAGAGGCGGCCAGTTTTAGGGTTGTTACATTTCTGCTTATAAATTCTGTGTCTTATACTCTCACTCTCACACTATGCTTGAGGAAGGAGCTGAGCTACAAAAGCTTGTGTTTTCAAATAAACCTTTTGGACTACAACCTGGTGTCATGTGATTTTTGGCCATTTCTGAGTTCACATGTTTGTAAGCTGTCTTTCAAAGTAATGAACGCCATTTTGCATACAGCTCTGGGCGCCTCATTAAAGGAAAGAAGGGAGTGCATTGGAGAGAATGCAGAAACAACTTACAAAAACAGTTCCAGAGATAAGAAACTTTGTTACGGGGACAGATTGAAGACATTGGGACTGTCCTTCTTGGAGAGATGAAGGCGGAGAGGAGATTTGATAGAGGTTTCCAAAATCATGAGTAGGCTGGACAGAGTGGGCAGGGCAAAGCTGTTCCCACTTGGAAAAGAAACAAGAATGAAAAGGAATAGATTTAAACTGATGTGCAAAAAAGTAAGGTGCAGGGCTG
>NC_063339.1:10230874-10309117 GCF_021869965.1 Rhincodon typus | reverse complement strand
AGCAGAGAGGCTGACGTTTCGGGCCTAGACCCTTCATCAGAAAAAAGTGATATGAGAAGAAGCTTTTTTTTTGCACAGCAAGTATATAATTGCAACATTTAAAAGGTATCTGGAAGGGTTCATGAATACTAAGGGTTTACAGGATATGGGCCAAATGCTGGCAAATAGGACAGAATTAATCTAGGTTGGCATGAATGAGTTGGTCTGAAGGGTCTATTTTCATGCTGTACAACTCATGATTCTATGACTCTAAGATGTTCGGGTATAGAATGTGCTCTCTGGAGATGTAGAAGTGGCAGGTTCAATTCTAGAGGGTATTAAATTGGTTATTTCGGCAAGGGAGGAGATTGGTACTCAGTATTGATGCTCGTTTGAGAAGCTGGCAGAGACATGATGGGTTGAATGGCCTTCTTCTATGTCAAAACCATACTGCAATTCTAAATTTGGATCTCAAAATAATTAATCTTTACTGTGTTTGATCTAATTATTCACCAAAGTGACATTGAAAATCCATCTAATCTACAACATTTGCAATGTCGATTCTGGTTCAGGAATCCTTTGGGAAAAATAAAACAATGACTGCCTCGCTCGTATTGTCACAGGGTACTAAAGCATTTTCAATTTTCTTTTGCCAATTTTACGATGGGCTAGTGTCGACTTCTCAATGAGCTCTGCCAGACTCACAATCATTAATTGTTTCCCAGGATCCATTTTGTTTGGAGCTGTTGGCACCTGCACTTGGAAATAATACAAATGGGATCCCCAGCGATCCTTTCCTTTGTCCAAGTGTCCACTGAAAGTTTGTTTATGGCCTCAGAACATGTGTTACCCAGTTTTGCATTGATTATTAAAAGCACCAGTTTGCTCCTTTTCAGGGTAATTTAAGCTAATTTGTCTTTTTTCTTTATATTCATTCATTGGACATGGGCATCACAGGCTGGGCCAGCATTTATTGCCCGTCCCTAGTTGCCCTGGAGAAGGTGGTGGTGAGCTGCTTTCTTGAACTGCTGCAGTCCACATGCTGTGGGTTGACCCACAGTGCCCTTAGGGAGGGAATTCCCAGATTTTTATCCAGGTCCTTACACCTCCTCCGTGCTGACCCTCCATTTTGGACATGTTTCCATCGACACCAATTGATTCTGAATAACTGGGGACATAAATAAATCAAGGGGAGGCAATGGCCTAGCGGTAATACCGCTGAACTGTTAATCCAGAGACCCAGGCAATGTTCTGGGGACCTGGGTTCAAATCCTGCCATGGCAGGTAGCGGTATTTGAATTTAATAAAAAAAAAATCTGGAATGAAGAGTGTATTGATGACCATGAATCCATTACCAGTTGTCAGGAAAAAAAACCCATCTGGTTCACTAATGTCCTTTAGGGAAGGAAACTGCCATCCTTACCTCGTCTGGCCTACATGTGACTCCAGACCCACAGCAAAGTTGTTGACTCACAACTGCTCGCTGGGCAATTAGGGATGAGCAATAAATACTGGCCTAGCCAGCAACACCCAAATATAATGAATGAATAATAAGAAAAAATTCAGCTGTGAAAGATAGGCTGGCCTAGTCAATGAGCTCCACAATCCTGAGAATGAGTAAGGAACAGCCTTGTTCTCATCCTACATCCAACTGAAGTTACTCAATTGTAATTATATAGAAATGTAGAGAATAGGAGTAGGTCAGTGTTCTTTCGGATCATAGCCAATCAGCCAACTCAGTACTCTGTTCGCTGCAGTTCCGTTGATCCCCTTAGCCCTAAGCACTATATCTAACTTCACCTTGAAAACCTTCTGTGTTTTGGCCTCATTCACTTTCATTGGCAGAGAGTTCTGAACTCTGAAGAAATTTCTACACCGTATCAGGAAACTTTGGCTATGTTTTTACCCCTTCCTGTCCAGTCGAGGTAGTGAGGTCGATTTTTACAGAAGGCATAAGAAATAGGAGCAAGAGGAAGCCATTCAGCCCATCAAACCTGCCCCACCATTCAACAAGATCGTGGCTGACTACCCCAGGCCCACACTCTGCTTCTGTGGTGTCTTCACGGTGACATGGTTTGTCTGGATGGGCCTGGGACATCTTTCAGTGGCTTTGACTGAAGCCTGGGATATTATCGTGGAAGGGCTCTCATTCTGAACTTTTCATTTCTTTATTTTTCTAATTTATGACTATGATTTTGTATTTTTGGTGGTCTACAGTGCTGGATGTTTATTTCTTTTTTTTTGCCTGGGAATTGGTACTCAAAAATCTGCACCTGAGTACCTTTACCTAAGATGGCGCCATAAGTGGCGACTTGTAAACTTTTCACTGCACTCGTGTGAGAACACGTGACAATAACGCTAATTCAATTCCATAAACGTCTGACCTTCTCCATGTGTTCTGTCCCTGAGCAGGCAACCAACACCAGGCAAAGCCTGGCATTATTTTGCTGCAGCAATGACACGAAATGGAGTCATATGTTTGCTGTCATTTGTCTATGTTTTTGAACTTACCCTCAATTTGCTGTGCGAGAGCCAGGATCCATACCCAAGCTCTGAAAACAATTCCACTTGTGAATGCAAGCAGACGGAAAACTCTCTTCTAGGATGAAGCATTTGATTTGGAAATGGCCAGAACTAGTGCTTGGTTGGATTTGATTTTGACTTTGCATTTATATAGTTCCTTACATGACATTAGGATTTGTCCAAAGTGTAGCAGTTTGTTGCGGTCATCTTTTGAAGTTTTGACCTCACTCAGCCAGTAGCCGAAGAATGTATGTTCCCTTTGAAAGATAGAATGAACATATTTTTGTCAAACTGCATATTAAAATCTAAGTATTATTGTTCAGACAAGAAGCTATGTACTTTCGGCATTTCATGAGGCAGCAAGAATGACTTCTACAGTTTTCAAAAACAGAAAAGTGTGCAAAAATTCAAGAGAATGAAAGGAAACGAGAGTTGGTGTGCACTGGAGTGGTGGCTTGATATTTTAACCATGTTAAAGGTGACCGCCTTTCAACTCTTTGTCTTGAAGAGTTCTTTTGCGGCCTCATGCAACCTCTTTTGATAACTGCCATGAAGAATAATCCTCCAAAATCATAGAATCCCTACAGTGCAGAAGCAGACCATTTGGCCCATCAAGTTCACACCAACCCTCTGAAGAGCATCCCACCTAATCCCTGTAACCCCGCCTTTCCCATGGCTAGTCCACCTGGCCTTCACATCCCTAGACACTATGGGCCATTTAGTGTGGCCAATCTACCTAACCTGTAAACCTTTGCGCTGTGGGAGGAAACCCACACAGACATGCAGAGAATGTGCAGACTCCAAACAGACAGCCACCCAAGCTTGGAATTGAACCCAGGTCCCTGGCATTGTGAGGCAGCATTACTAATCACCGAGCCACCGTGCCACCCTACAGTGAAATTGGTGAAGAGTGGTTTAATTTCAATTCCTCGTTTGTTAAAAGAAATAAATAAAATTTAATGATCCAATTCCACGATGTTACGAGCACCACGAACACAGCTGTTAATGCAAATTTTATCCATTAGATTCCAATTGTTAAACAGTTATTTCAACCATGCTGCAAGAAGAGCTCGATCAAATATATTGTTCACTTCTGTTTTTTTGAACTACTGTGATGCACATCAAAAAAGGACAAAACGGAAAACATCAATAGTATATTTTAGGACAGTTTGAATCTGAAGCAAGAATATTGACTGTCTTTTCAGCTGTTGACCTGAAATACTAACTCAGTCTCTCATTCAGAAGATGCTGTCGGTTTGCACAAAGCAAAATCTTTTCAGACTCCCATGAGATAAATTACGTGATAATCTCTTTCATTTATATTAGTTGAGGACTAAGTATTAATCGGATCATAGGGGACAAATCTCCTGCTTCTCTTTGAAATGTGGTTACCTGGTCCTTGAGGTTTCACATATGAATATACGACCAAGAAATTAGAGTAGGCCGCTCGGCCCTTTGAACCTGTCTGTCCATTCGATGAGATCGTGGCTGATTTGATTTTAATCTCAACTCTACATTCCTGCATATCACTGATAATCTTTCATCTCCCTTGGTAGTCAAGAATGTATGTATCCCTGCCTTAAAAAAAGATATTTAAAGATTCTGCCTCCACTGCCTTTTGAGGAATGGAATTCCGAAGAGCTTCCCTGAAGTGTCAACTTAGATTGTCGTATTCAAGTCAATGGGAACTGCGCAATATTGAAACCCAGTTGAGAGCGGCACTCTTGAGCTATGGCCATCATGTTGACCTCCTGAAGTTCACTTTAATCAGCATCACACCTCTTTACAAAGAAGCAACATGAATAAATGGATAACTTTATTGTTTATATTGGAGTTTGACCATCGTTTATTCTCTTGGTGTGCAATTTATTGTAAATACCTTCTGTACTTATCACTTGCAGTTAACTAGCTAATTATCACTGAATTCAAGTATGAAATAACTCCACAGAGGCCGGTATCCTGTCACCAAGTCATCCTTTATTCACATGTGGAGAGTCCTTAGCATTGATCCAGTTCCATCAGAGCCAGTTCTTAGAGTCGGCAGGATATCTGACATTTCTTACCTGTCTGCCAGGGCTCCCTGATTGGGTCAGATTAACAGCCCCAATCAGAGAACTCATATTCTATGAGGTCCACCTGGCTGACCTTGTTACAGTCACTACAAAGTATGTGTGAAGAGATTCCATACCCCCTTCCTGTGACTGCTTCTTCCTGCATTAACATGTAAGAGCCACCTTCAAGTGTTGTGTAACTGCATAATGACCAGCCATTAATTATGCACTTTCCCATTTTCAGCTGAGTTCATTTTTATTCAGTGTCTCGAATTTATGCAGGTAAAAAAAACATTTCAAATCAGACCTGCTTAGAAGACAGCTGTTTTTCCTGTGGAAATTTCTTACAAATCAGAAATGTTGCAGAAGTGCGCAGGCAAAGTTAAACAGTGTATACAATAACTAATTAAATTCCTGAGGGGCTGATTAGCTTTGACTTGCAGATTTGCAGTACACCAATCCCTCCCCATCCCTTCCCTCAGCGGAGTCTCTTTATATTTGACATTTGTACGAGCAGAAATGAAATCTTTCCACATGCTATTCAGAATGGAATAGTTACATGGAAACAGTGTTAGTTGCTCTTCCAGATTGCTGCATTTGCCAGTTGGAATGGGAGAAGCAGAAAACAGCTATTATTTCATGATCTGTACAGCCTTGCAAGTGCAAATGCATTTTTGTAACTTTTTCTTGAGAGGAGGTAAATCTGCTTAGACCCCAGGTGTGGGGATGTGAAGGCTTATTTCACCTTACGTTAGGAATTCACTGTTTTCTCTTTCTTTGTCTTGGGATGTGGGCATTACTGAGAAAGACAGCTTTTGTTGCCCATCCCTAATTGTCCTTGCTCTTGCTAGTGCCATTTAATAGAGCAGCTAAGAGTCAACCAGATTGCTATGGGTCTGGAGTCACATGTAGACCATACAAAGTAAAGATGGCAGATTTCTTTCTCTCAAAGTGAACCAGATGCATTTTTCCAAAAATTGGCAATGGTTTTGTGGTCATTATTGGATTCCTAATTCCAGATTTAAACACACAATATCAAGAACACAACATAAGAGCTCAGAGCGGGAGTGGGTGGCTTACTCCGCCATTTAATACAATCATGGCTGATCTCATCTTGATCTTGACTCCACTTTCCAGCCCTCTAAAATTGTTTTTACAACAGTTGATGATAGTTGTAAACTTTAGATTCACTAGTGCCACAGTGGCCTCATATTCCCCGAACATTAGTCTGGTGACATTTCTAATACACTATCATTCTCCCTAACAGTAATGTGTTCAAAAGATTATTGACTGTTCCTTAGGAACATTGAGACATAGAAGGTAGGACCAGGAGTAGGCCATTTGACTCCTCAAGCTTGCTCCTCCATCCAATATAATCATGGCTGATCATCAAACTCAATGTCCCAATTCTACCCTCCCTCCATGCACCTTGATCTCTTTAGCCACAAGAGCTATACCTACCTCCTTCTTGAAATGTAAATACATACTTTGCTTTTGTCTTCTCAGAGGAGGACACAAATAATGTACCAAAAATGATAGGGAACACAGGGTTTAGTTAGAGTGAGGAACTGAAGCATTCTGTATTCGGAGAAAAATGATATTGGAGAAATTAATGGGGTTGAAAGCTGATAAAATCCCCGGGCCCTGATAATCTACATGCCAGATTACTCAAGCAAGTGACCCTATAAATAGTGGATGCTTTGGTGGGCATTTTCCTTAGGCCTTTAGGCTCCACCTCTTAAATTCTTGAAAGTCATCAAGGATGATTCCCATATTTACCTTGCCACACCACTCCCTTTTTCAACATTGATCTAGTTGTTCACTAGATTAATTCCAAAGGTGAAAGGTTTGTCTCATGAGGAGAGATTGCGCAGTTAGGTCTATACTCAGTAGAGTTTGGAAGGACGAGAGGAGACCTAATTCTGGTGAACGAGTTTTAAGATAAGGTGTAGCAGATTTAAAACAGAGATGAGGCGAAGTTAATTCTATCAAAGGGTGGTGATTCTGTGGAATGCACGCATCAGAGTGTGGTGGATTCTCGCGTATTGAGTAAATTTAATGAGGAGACAGATTTTTAAGTAGTCATAGGTTAAAGCTTATGGGGAGCATAAGCTAGAAATAAACCATGCATTTCTGCCTACTGAGAAAGAACCTTTGTTCATGCCATTGAGGATTCCAATGGTTTACAAATGATACAAAAGTTTATGCCCCTTTATTAACCCCAGGTTCTACTTCGTATGGTAATCACTTCTTATGTGAAGTAGAGCTTTTTGACATCAGTCTTAAAACTGCCTTTTACTAGCTTAACCCAATCCTTTTAGATATTTTCTAATCAATAGTTATAATCTCTGGATTACTACCTGAGCTGAATGCAAATTGGGCAGATGGTACATCAAATTAGAGAGACTCACAGAGGGAAGTTCCAGTTTGTGGGCCATTGGCATCAGTATAAGGGAATTTTCAATTGTACTGTTGGGACAATTTACATCTGAACCATGCCAGGACCAGTGTTTTCTGTGAATCATATAATTAGGGAAGAAGAGAGGACATTAAACTAAACAGTGAAGGTAGGGATCTGAAACAACTCCAAGAAGGTTGGTATCCCATCACCAAGTCACCCTTTATTTACGTGTGCGTAATACGTGACACTGACCCAGCTAGCACTGAGCCAGCTCTCAGAGGGAACACAATGTCTCACACTCCTGTTTATATCTGTCAGTCAGGACTCCATGTAATGTAATGGAACCTACGAGGGAACAAGCTATCCTAGATCTAGTCCTGTGTAATGAGACAGGAATAATTAATGATCTCATAGTTAGGGATCCTCTCGGAAGGAGCGATCACAGTCTGGTCGAATATAAAATACAGATGGAGCGTGAGAAGGTTAAATCCAGCACCTATGTCCTGTGCTTAAACAAAGGAGACTATGAAGGAATGAGGAAGGACTTAGCTAAGGTAGAATGGGAGCAAAAACTTTATGGTGGGTCAATTGAGGAACAGTGGAGGACTTTCAAAACAATTTTTCGCAGTGCTCAGCAGAAGTATATTCCAGTGATAAGGAAGAATTGTAGGAAAAGAGAGAGACAGCCATGGATGTCTAAGGAAATAAAGGAAAGTATCAGATTGAAAAAACACAAATATAAAAAAGCAAACAGTAGTGGGAAACTAGTAGACTGGGAAATCTTTAAAGGCCAACAGAAAGCCACAAAAAAACGTTATAAAGAAAAGTAAGATAGGTTATGAGAGTAAACTACCTCAGAATATAAGAACAGGCAGCAAAAGTTTCTATAAATATGTAAATCGTAAAAGAGTGGCGAAGGTAAACATTGGTCCTTTAGAGGATGAGAAGGCCAATTTAATAACTGGGAATGAGGAAATAGCCGAGGCATTAAACAGTTATTTCGTGTCGGTCTTCACAGTGGAAGACACAAATAACATGCCGAAAACTAATAGCAAGAAGGTTAAAGCAGGTGAGGACCTAGAAACTATCATTATCACTAAGGAGGCAGTGCTGGGCATGCTAATGGGACTAAAGGTAGACAAGTCTCCTGGCCCTGATGAAATGCATCCCAGGGTACTAAAAGAGGTGATGGGGGAAATAGCAAATGCACTCGTAATTATTTACCAAAATTCACTGGACTCTGGGGTGGTTCCCGCAGATTGGAAAACAGCCAATGTGACGCCACTGTTTAAAAAAGGAAGTAGACAAAAAGCAGGTAACTATAGGCGGAAATGCTTGAATCTATCATTAAGGAAGAAATAGCAAGACATCTGGATGTAAATTGTCCCATTGGGAACACCCAGCACGGGTTCATGAAGGGTAGGTCATGTTTAACTAATTTGGTGGAATTCTTTGAGGACATTACTTGCATGGTGGACAATGGGGAACTTGTGGATGTGGTGTATCTGGATTTCCAGAAGGCATTTGACAAGTTGCCACACCAAAGGCTGCTACATAAGATAAAGTTGCACGGTATTACAGGTAATGTATTGGCATGGATAGATGATTGGTTGACCAGTAGAAAGCAAACAGTAGGGGTAAATGGGTGTTTTTCTGGTTAGCGGTCAGTGGCTGGTGGTGTGCCTCAGGAATCAGTGTTGGGACCGCAATTGTTTACAATTTACATAGATGATTTGGAGTTTGGGACTAAGTGTGGTGTGTCCAAATTTGCAGAAGGTGAGTGGTAGAGCAAAGTGTGCAGAAGACACTGAAAGTCTGCAGAGGGATATAGATAGTCTAAGTGAGTGGGCAAAGGTCTGGCAGATGGAGTACAATGTTGATAAGTGTGAGGTCATCCATTTTGGTAGGAATAACAGCAAAATGGACTAAACGGTAAAAAATTGCAGCACGCCGCTGAGCAAAGGGACTTGGGTGTCCTTGTGCATGAATCGCTGAAGGTGGGATTGCAGGTGCAGCAGGTAATTAAAAAGGCAAATGGAATTTTGTCTGTCATTGCTAGAGGGATGGAGTTTAAAAACAGGGAGGCTATGCTGCAGCTGTATAGGGTCCTGGTGAGGCCACACCTGGAGTACTGTGTGCAGTTTTGGTCTCCTTACTTGAGAGGGGATATACTAGCACTGGAGGGGGTGCAGAGGAGATTCACTCGGTTGATTCCAGAGTTGAGAGGGTTGGATTATGAGGAGAGACTGAGTTGACTGGGCTTATACTCATTGGAATTCAGAAGAATGAGGGGAGATCTTATAGAAACATATATAAGATTATGAAGGGAATAGATAAGGTGGAGGCAGGGAGATTATTTCCACTAGCAGATGAAACTAGGACTGGAGGGCATCGCCTCAAAATAAAGGGAAGCAGATGTAGGACTGAGGTCAGGAGGAACTTCTTCACCCAAAGGGTTGTGAATCTGTGGAATTCCCTGCCCAGTGAAGTGGTTGAAGCTACCTCGCTGAATGTCTTTAAGGCAAGGCTAGATAAATTTTTGAACAGTAAAGGAATTAAGGGTTATGGTGAGTGGGTGGGTAAGTAGAGCTGAGTCTCAAAGATCAGCCATGATCTTATTAAATGGTGGGGCAGGCTCGAGGGGCCAGATGGCCTACTCCTGCTCCTAGTTCTTATGTTCTTATGTCCCTGATTGGACCAGGTTTACAGCCTCAATTAGGGAATTCATCTTCCATGAGGTCCACCTGGCAGACCTCATTACAATCACTACAGTGTCAAATGTAGAAAGCTGCATCATATCAAAAGTAAGAGACAAGGAAAGAGAAGAACATAGCAATATAGGACATGAGGGCAGAGGATGCAGGAGCACCAGAGCAAACAAGCTTAGGAATACATCAATAATTATGATTTGATATTATGAAGATAACAAAACAAAAGTTAGCTTGATGTTTGTTGTAGGTAAAGTATTAGAATCAATTATTAAACCCAATGTAGCTGCATATTTAGAAAAACTGAAGCCACTTGGGAAGAGTCAACATAGAATCATCGATTCATAGAATGCCTCGAGTGTGGAAAGAGACCATTTGACCCATCATTTCTGTAGCAACCCTCCGAAGAGCATGCCACCCAGACCCCATCCCTATAATCCCACCTTTACCATGGCTGACCTACCGAGCCTGCATGTCTCTTCAAACATAGCTTCATGGAAGGAAGAGTTTTTTGAAAGAGCAACATTTGTGTGGATAAGGTCGAACCGGTGAATGTACTGTACTTGGATTTTTAGAGGAATTTGTAAAGATACCGCACCAAAGGTTGTTGCAGAGGATAAAAATTTATGATCTAGGCGTTACAAATTAGTATGGGCAGAAGACCAGCTGGCTGGCAGCAAACCGTCTGCAAAAATGGGTCTTGATTTGTTTTGCAGGATGTGACATTTGGAGTCCTGCAGGTCTCTGTTCCGGGGCATTGTGTTTTTACAATTACTTAGATGAGGTGGCTGAAGGCAGGGAGGCGATGGCCTAGTGGTATTATCACTGGACTGTTATCCAGAGACCCAGATAATGGTCTGGGGACCCAGGTTTGAATCCTGCCATGGCAGATGGTGGAGCTTGAATTCAATAAATATCTGGAATTAAGAATCTAATGATTACCATGAATCCATTGTCAAAAGTCAGGAAAAACTCATCTGGTTCACTAATGTCCTTTAGGGAAGGAAGCTGCCATCCTTACCTGGTCTGGCCTACATGTGACTCCAGACCCACAGCAACGTGGTTGACTCTTAAATGCTCTCAGGGCAATTAGGGATGGGTAATAAATGCTGCCTAGCCAGCAACGCCCTCATCCCATGAATGAATTTTTTAAAAAGTCTAAATTTGCAGATGACAACAGGACAGATAGGAAAGTATATTGTGGAGAAGGTATAAGGAGGTTGCACAGGGATATTGATAGGTTGAATTGAGTGAACAAAAACCTAGCTGGTGGAGAATAATGTGGAGAAATGTGAAGTTGTTCACTGAGGCAGGAGGAGGGAGAAATCAGTGCAGAACAGCTGCAAAAGTTCAAAGTGTAGAACAATCTTTGGTGTTCAAGACAGAGTCACTAAATGTTAGTCTGTGGTTACAGCACACAAGCAAGCAGGCTAATAGGATGCTATCATTTATTTTGAGAGGAATTTAACAAAACATTATGGATGTTATGCTACAGTTATATAGGTCACTAATGAGACCACATCATGAATACTATTTGCCACTTTGGCCTCCTTATTGAAAGAAAGATATAAATGCATTGGAGGCAGTTTAGAGGAGTCACAGAGTCATAGAAAAGGTTCTTAGCCCATCAAGTCTGCACCAACAATAACTGTGACTAAAAGTGCTGTAATCCCAATTTCTTGCACTTGTCCCGTATCCTTGAATGTTACGATATTTCAAGTTCTCATCCAAATTTTTTTTCAAGGCTGTAAGGTTTCCAGCCTCCATTACCTTCCCAGGCAGTGCATTCCACATTCCCACCACTCTCTGAGTGAAAACACTGTTTTTTCCTCAAATCCTCTCTGAACGTCCTGCCCCTTACCCTGAAAGATGCCCACTCATGATTGACCCCTCAACCAAGGGGAACAGCTGCTCTCTACTCAATCATGACCCCTTTGACCTTCTTTGCTATAAAGGAAACAAAATCAGGAGTCACACGACACCAGGTCATAGTCCAACAAGTTTATTTAAAAATCACAATCATTCAGTGCACTGTTGCTTCGGCAGGTGAAGCGCTCCAAAAGCTTGTGATTTTAAATAAACCTGTTGAATTATAACCTGGTGTTGTGTGAATTCTGACTTTGTCCATCCCAGTCTAACACCGTCATCTCCACATCATCACTAAAGAAAACAATCCAAGCCTGTCTGGTCTCTCCTTATAGCCCAGTTGCTTCAACTCAGGTAACATGCTGGTGAACCTCCTCTGTCCCATCTCCAGTGCTATCACATCCTTCCTGTAGTGAGCTGACCAGTACTCCAGCTGTGGCCTAACCAACACACTGTACAACTTCAGCATTACCTCTTGGGCACTCTGCCATGACTGTTGAAAGCAAATGTCTCATATGCCTTAACTATCCTATTCACGTTCTCTGCCAACTTCATAGAGCTATAAATAATTACCTCTGTTCCTCTGAGTTACCCAGTGTCCTGCCGTTCATTAAATACTCCCTCATCTTGTTTCTTCTTCGAAAGTGCCACACCTTACATGTATCAGGGCTAAATACCGTTTGCCCATCTGACCAGCTCATCTATATCTTCCTGTAACCTACAACCATCTTCTTCACTACTAACCACCCTACCAATCTTGATGTCGTCTGTAAACTTGCTTAACATTTTCCCCATGTTTTCATCTATATAATTTATGTAGATACCAAACAATAGGGGTCCCAGTACTGATCCTTGTGATACACCACTGGATACCAGTCACTCGGATAGCATTCTACCACTGCCTTTTATGTCTTATTACTAAGCCAGTTTCTGATCCAACTCACCAAATTTCCCAGAATTCCATGAGCTTTAACCTTCTCAATCAGTCTCCAATGTGGCACCTTTTCTTTGCTAAAATCCATGTAAGCTACATCAACTGAACTTCTCTATTCCACACACAATCACATTTTCATAAAATTCTAACAAGTTTGTTAGGCACGACCTCCCTCTGACAAAGCCATGCTGACTATCCCTAATTAACCCTAGCTTTTCCAAGTGGATATTAGTTCTCTCCTTCAGAATTTTCTGCAGTAGTGACGTGAGACTCACTGGTCTATAATTTCCTGGATCGTCTCTACCAGCTTTCTTGAAAAGTGGAACCACATTAGCTGTCCTCCAGTCCTCTGGCACTTCCTCCATGGCCGGAGAGGAATTAAAAATTTGTGCCAGAGCCCCTGCAATTTCCTGCCTCGCCTCCCACAGCAGCCTGGGATGCAGTTCGTCTGGGCCAGGGGGATTTGTCTGTTTTTAAGCCCGACAGAGCCTCCAATGCCTCCCCATTTCCTATGTCAAACAGTGCAAGTTCCTCACAGTCCCCTTCCCTGAATTCCGTGCCTACATTCTTCTTTTTCCAGAGCAAAGACTGAAGAGAAGTATTTATTCAACACCCCTCCAATATCCTGCAGTTTCACACACAGATTGCCCCCTTGGCCCATAATGGGCCCCACTTTTTCCACTGGTTAGCCTCTCCCCTTTAATGTATTTATAAAATATTTTAGGATTATCCCTAATCCTGTTCACAAGTCCTTTTTCATGCCCTCTTTTTGCTCTTCTAATTGCTTTCTTAAGTTCCCTCTTGAACTTTCTATATTCCACAAGGGCTGCAGTTGAATTGCTCCCTCTAGAGTTGCTAAAAGCCTTTCTCTTCTTTCTCATCCAGTCATAAATTGTCCTGGACACCCAGGGTTCTCTGAACTTATTCCTCCTACATTTCCCTGTAAAGGCAACCTGTACTCGCCCCAGCTCCTTTTTGAATGTACCCCACTTGGCTGCCATAGACTTACCCGCATGGAGCTGTTCCCATTCACCTCTGGCCAGATCCTGCTTTATTTTAATAATATCTATCTTCCCGCAGGAGATTGATTGGATTGATACATGGAATGAGTGAGTCCAAAAATGTGCAGGTTAAGTGGATTGGCCATGCTAAATTGCCCATAGCGTCCGAGGATGTGCAGGCTAGGTGGATGAGACCTGGTAGGTGCAGGGTTACAGGGATAGGGTAGAGGTTGGGTCTGGGTGTTATGCTCTTCAGAGAGTCGGTGTGGACTCAACAGGTCAAATGGCTTGCCTCCACACTGTAGGGATTCTATGATCCATAGGATAATACAACAGGCTGGGCCCATCCTATTGAAGTTTAGAGGAGTGAGTGGTGAATTGATTGATGTATGTAAGATTCTGAATGGTCATGACAAGATGGATGTGGAAAGGATGTTTCCTCTTGTGGGTGAGTCCAGAGCTAGGGGACCCTGTTTTAAAATTAGCGGTGGTCCCTGTAGGACAGAGTTGAGGAGATTGTTTTCTTTGGTTGTATGATTTTGCAAGTCCCTACTCCAGAAGGCAGTTGAGACAGAGTCATTAAATGTTTTTAATGGTAGGTAGATTCTTGTTAGGCAGGGAAACGAAGATAACTAGTGATGGATGGGGATGTGAAGTTTAGAATGCTAACAGATCAGCCATCATCTCCTTGCCCGGTGTCGCCAGTTTGATGGGCTGAATGTTTTACTTCTGCTTCTATTTCATATGTTTGTGGGTCAAGGATTTTGACTGACAGCAGTGAGGGAACTGCGATATATTTCCAAGTCAGCAATGTCTGAGGCTTGAAGGGGAACTTGCAGGTGGTCATGCTCCCATGCATCTGCTGTCCTTGTTTTTCAAGGCAGTAAAGGTTGCAGATTTGGAAGGTGCTGTCTAAGAAGCATTTGGTGAGTCATTGCTGTTAATCTGGTTGATGGCACACACTGCTGATGCTGTGCATTGGTGGTGAAGAAAATGGGTGTTCAAGGTCATGATTAGGGTGCCAATCCAAGCAGGCTGCTTGATCCTGGATGCTGTCGAACTTCTTGAGTGTTCTAAGGAAATACTGTCCCAGGATACACAATAACTTGTCATAGTAAATGAAGGGGGAAAGGCACTACCTGGACACTATGTTGTCATAGGGGCATGATGAGTCATGGGGAATGAACAGATGGCATTAGGTTGCATGTTCGCATTGTGGTGTCATGGGGAATGTGTCAGATGAGGCTGTGTCAGGGTTGAGTGCTGGAAGAATGTATTCCTCACCTCTGGCAGAGGTAAGGTACCCCTATGGATCTGGTTCAGAGAGGTAAGGTAATCGGTAGCATTACAAGAAGACATGCTCATATGTACAGAGTGCATAAACTCAATGGGCTTTGCAAAGTGGTCAAGAAACCGTCCAAAATAAAGTACAGTTTTAAAATAAAAGAATGCTAGCAAATTCAGTAGAGTGCCCAGCCGAATAAAACCATTTCAGGATTTGTGCTGCATGACTGATTTCCCAAATTATTATTTTTACAGTGGGGTGCCTATTGATGGACAGTTCTGATTGCTTATTGAATGGAATGGTTCATTGACTTACGGTACATACATACTTGAGAGAAATGTTTATTGACATAAAGTATAACCACAAGTGAAACTTGTGTTTCCGCATGTTCCAACCATCTTCAGCTGCTTCATCAATGACCTTCCCTCTATCATAAGGTCAGAATTGGAGTTTTCATTGATGATTGTACAATGTTCAACACCAATACCGAGCAGTCCATGTTCAAGTGCAGCAATATCTGGACAGTATCTAGGCTTGGGCTGATAAGTGGCAAGGCACACTCACACCATGCAAATGGCAGGCAATGACCATCACCATAGGAGACAATCTAACCACTGCCCCCTGATATTCATTGGTGTTACCATCACTGAATCCCTCACTATCAACATTAACCAGAAACAAAACTGGACTAGTCACATAAACATAGTGGCTACAAGAGCAGATCAGAGGCTAGGAATCAGTGGTGAGTAGCTCAACTCCTAACTCTCCAAAGCAAATCCATCATCTACAAAGCACAGGTCAGGAATGTGATGGAATAACCCCCACTTTCCTGGATGGGTTCAGCTCCAACAACACTCAAGAAGTTTGATACCATCCAGGATAAAGCAACTTATTTGATTGGCTCTACATCCGCAACATCCATTCCCTCTGCCATCGCTGCTCAATAGCAGCGGTGTGTACTGTTTACAAGATGAACTGCAAAATTCACCAAAGATCTTTAGACAGCATCTTCCAAACCTGTGATCAGGATAGTCAGAACTGCAGATCTGAGGAAGGGTCCTGACTTGAAACATCAACTTTCCTGCTCCTCTGATGCTGCCTGGCCTGCTGTGTTCCTCCAGCTCCACACCTTCCAAATCCGTGACCACTACCATCTGGAAGGACAAGGGCAGCAGGTACATGGGAACACCACCACCTTCAATTTCCCCTCCAAGCCACTCACCATCCTGACTAGGAAATGCATCACCATTCCTTCAGTATCACTGGGTCAAGATCCTGGAATTCCCTCCCTAACAGCATTGTGGGTCAACCTACAGCATGTGGACTTCAGTGATTCAAGAAGGCAGCTCACCATCAACTTCTCAAGGGCAGCCAGGGATGGATAATAAATGCTTGCTGGCCAGTGATGTCTACATCCCATGAGTGAATAAAAAAAAGTCATTGAACACTTGCTCATTTTCACAAGGAATTTGTTTTTGTAACTTCACTGCATTGGATGTTAGTTTTCTATCAATGAGAATGTGCTTTTGTTTTAGTAGTGAAATAACCAATAGACCGGTAACTTCTTTTGCCGATTAATGTCTATACTGGTTAGTAGGTGAGTTTTCTTGGACAGAAAAGGGCAATGGGTGATGGGTCAGATTTGAATTGGCACTGAGCTGGTGTGTGTGTGTGTGTGTGTGTTATAAAGGGCAGAAGGGGATTATGGGGTGTGAGCAACGACGATATATGGGCATTGGTTGGTGTGAGGGGAATGAAGAGAATGGCACAGGGGGTATGTATGGTCATGGGGATGGGTCAATAAGTATAGGGTGACACAGGGGTGGTATGGAGCATGGTGGAACATGGGTAGATGACACAGGGTGTATGAGGTGCCATGGGAAAAACTGCAGTGGTATCGTTTGGACTGAATGAGGCATGGAATGAAGGGTGAGAGACATTTTCTGATTAAACTTCATTTCAAACTTTGCATACAGTGGCAGAGTCCCCATTCAGGCTTTCCTGCCAAACCTGCCTTTTGTGAAATTCCTGGACCATCTGATTATAAAATTCAGCTGTCATCCCTGGGTCAAAAATCCATGGTTTTTTGAAAAGTTGGGCTGTGCAGAAATGGTATAACCCCCAACTCCACACCCACCCCCCGACCCAGGGAGAAAATCTGGGCCTAAAAATGTGAAATCATGTCTTCTAGTTCAGCTGCTGAGAGATTCTTCTTCTTTTGCTGAAGTTGTTAAACTCAGCCAGGGTTGGAACAATCTAACTCCTGTTTGAAATAACTTCACAGAGACTGGTGTCCTGTTATTAAGTCACTCTTTATTTGAACATGAACTGAATTTGACTTTAGTCCTGCCTCATTCAGAGTCAGGTACCAGAGTGTGAGCATCTCTGACGCACTCCCCTTTTTATTTGTCAGCCCGGGGCTCCCTGATTGGACCAGTTTAAAAGCCCCAATTAGGGAACTCATCTTCTAGGATGTCCACTTGACTGACCTCATTACAATCGTGACACTGTTATGGAGTAACTGCAGGAATAAAACATGTGATCAGATTACTCTCGGCAATATATATAAAGGACATCCCATGGCAAAGTTGAGCATAGATGTCTGCATCAATTTAATTTGTATTTAATATTCAAATATCTATGACTTTTGATCATTTGATGTAAATGGAACACATGGGGGATTTATCTGGATTTTCCATTCATGTTGCTGACCATAATGTCATTCGTAGGATTAAAATCAAATCCTCTCGGTACTTCATCCTTTATCCCCTGTGTGCTTTTTTTTTCCCTGATATCTCCCGGTGAAATTAATCCCTTCCAAATTACACAGATCTGATGATTATTTCTGTTGTACTGGTGCTTTTCAAAGCTTGTCATCTGCGATAAATTGTTGGATAATAGCGCAGAGCCCAGTTAGCAGAGGCATGTGTTTGAATGAGATGGTGAATAAAATCAGTCTTTACATTGGAAATACTCGAAAGCCAAAATCTTCAATGTGGAGCAAATCTGATGGGTTTTCAAGATAATTCTGTGGGACAATTAAATGTGTTGCTTGATAAATCCATGGACTCGATAAGCAAAATTTACCATTAATCTGAATTGTTTCCTGTGCTGGTTTTACATTTTGGGTAAAGCCTTCCCCCTATAATTAACCTACATGATTGTAATTGCACTAATTACACTTAGTATATTCCAACAATGCCAATTAGGGCACAGGTTTTTTAAGTTGAGAGCCCTCAAGGTCATCAGATTTTTATCCATCTGCTTCTAGTTTTCTGTATTTAACTTGTTAGCACGTTATTCCTTCCACTGTATACTGAGAAATATTCTACAAGGAGACAATAAGTAAGAAGAAGACTTGCATTTAAAGAGTGCCTTTAGGATATCCCAAAGGAATTTATAGTTCTAATGTAGGAAATGGAGCTACCAATTTTTCCCCAAAACAACAAAATAACAATGACCAGGTAATTGGCTTCTGTGATATTAATTGTGGGATGAGTATCGGACATGACCAGGGTATGGATAGAAATCGTGGGCCTTGGGTTTCAGGTACCCAGTGTCTGTTGCCAATCCCTGAGCAGCAGTTTCACACTGACCCCAAACACAGTGGGGTCCTTGCAAGCCATGTGCCCCCAGTTATTGGGTCTTGATATACCCCACAATCCTGGGCTAACATTGAGGAGAACTGCCCTGCTCCTTTTGGAGAAAGTGCCATGTAACTTTTTCATCCAACCAAGCAGGCACATGGGACTTCTGTTTAACCATCTCATCTGAAAGGCAGCATCTTCAACAGAGCAGCATTCCCTCAGTCATGTACGGGAGCACTAACCTTGACTCAGCTGAGACTTTTTGTGTCCAGGTCTGTAGCCTTCTGACTCACACATGTGGGAATGTTAGCAGCAGAACCACTTATGATTATACACGACGATATCGTATACCTATATCTAAGTGACTGGAGCTTAGGAGACTGAGGGGTGACCTTATAGAGGTCGATGAAATCATGAGAGGCATAGGTAAGGTAGATAGTCAACAGCTTTTCCCCATAGTAGTGCAGTCTAAAACTAAAGAGCATGGGTTTAAGGTGAGAGGATAGAGATACAAAAGGGTCCAGAGGAGCAATTTTTTCACACAGAGCACGGTGAGTATCTAGAACGGGTTTACCAGAGATAGTGCTGGAAGCAAGTACAATTTCATCATTTAAGAAACTTTTAGACAGGTACATAGATGGGATAGGTATGGAGGGATATAGATCAAATGCAGGCAAATGGGACTAGTTTAATTGTGAAAACTGGGAGACATGGACAGGTTGGGCGGAAGGGCCTGATTCCGTGCTGTAGACCACAATGACTATGACTCTACAACTGTTTATATGAGAAAGACATATTGAAGCAAAACATTGCAGGTGCAAGAAATCCAAGACAAACGCAGAGAATGCTGGAGAAACTCAGCAGGTCTGGCCGCATCTGTGGAGAAAGAAGAGTTAATGTTTCAAGTCTGGTATGACTGTCTTTTGGAACTGGACAGGGTTGGAAAATATTATTTTATACTTGTAATACAGGCGAAGGAGGAGCAAGAGGGTGGATGGTATGGAAGTTCAATGCAAAGGACAAAGAGATTGTTGGTGGTGTGAAAGACAAAAAGAGATATCAGATGTGTGTCAATTAAAGTGTGAAAAGGAGAGACTGGATCCTCTCAACTATGGGCAAAGAAAACACAAAATGCAGACCCTTGCTTCCCCTCCACCTCTCTGAAAAGTATATAAAAGAATTTCCAAAATAGCAAGAACTGCAGATGCTGGAGTCAGAGATAACACAGTGTGAAGCTGGAATGTGCTGCCTGGGAGAGTGGGAAAAGTGAGTTGCCTCACATCCTTTACAAAGGACCTGGATGAGCACCTCATAACATTCAAGGCTATAGGCCAAATGCTGGTAAATGGGGTTAGGTCGAAGGTCAGGTGTTTCTCACATCATGGAATTGTAGAATTCCTACAGTGTGGAATAGGCCTTTTGGCCCATTGAGTCCTCACCAACCCTCCGAAGAGCATCCTGCCCAGATCCACCCCTATCCCTGTAACCCTGCACTTCCCATGGCTAACCCACCTAGCCTGCACATTCCTGAATACTATGGGGAAATTTAGCATGGCCAATCCACCTAACCTGCACATCTTTGGACTGTGGGAGGAAACTAGAGAACTAAAGTGACTAGGGCAGGTGACCAAACATTTGGTTCAGTACAATTGATTTCAGTTCAATGATTTACATTGCTACAAAAGAATTATACTACAGATGATGGAGATCTGAAACGAAACCCACGCAGACATGGGGAGAACGTGCAAACTCCACACAGACAGTTGCCCGAGGATGAAATCAAACCTGGGTCCCTGGCGCTGTGAGACAGCAGTGCCACTGAGCCATTGTGCTGCCTATTTGATGGGCTGAAGTTAAGAAGCCAGAAAACAGCTATCTCTGAGGATTCTAAGGTTTTAGAGTAGACTTGTAGCTCAGGTTGTGGATGCTGTAGTTGGTTGGCTTGCTGGGACAACACCAGGATCCTGGGACAAGCAAAGCAGAGACAGGCACGGGAGTTCCTAGAAGCCTGGTACTCCACTAAGAAAGCCATCAACAAACACACAGAGCTCGACCCCCTAAGCACTCCAGTGTGAAGGAAAACTGCAAGTGAGGTAATCCAGCTCAATGGACTCCAGAGTTTAAATAACAGGCGGGAAAATACAACGGCACTTCATCGGAGGCCGCATTGATGATGTTAGCCAGCAGGGTAATGAAACGCCTGCGGAACAACGAACCGGCTCGGCGAGCCAACCAACTGCAACATCATCGCTGAGGGTTCTTGGGTTGGAGGAGACTACAGTGATAGCGCAGGGTTGAGGGCATGGAGGTATTTGAAAACAAGGGAGTCAAGATCAAGATGTTTCTTGGCCAGTAGGCCCTACTTACTGCTCCGGCAGAAGGCCAGTGTTGAATATTAATGTAACACCAGCACCAGGTTTCAGCACAGGCCTTTGCAGAGCTCTGTGTTCAGACTTTTCTCCAGTGTGTGTGGCTGAGGCTGAAACATTGCTGTGACTAGATGGCGTGCTGTCTGCTGGTCACATTCCTCTTCACTGAGACGACAGTTGTCTCAATGGATTGTGAATACAGCTGTACAGCCTTTCGTCCCACAAGGCAGCTGTTGCAATTACCACTGTGCATGGAGATATTGGGGAACTCATGTTGGAGCTATCCCTGGGTAAAAGGTTCAATTATCACTCCTTGTAATGCTATATCTTTTTTTTTTTAAATCTCATTATATAGGGCAGTGTAATTTCCTGCCTAGATTCCATGATGTGTATATGTTATTTATTGGAAGTAGGGCTGTGTAACAAGATTAACTCTCTTTATCTGGAGCATCAAATAAGAAGTATTGGTCCTTGCATTATTTCCATGCTCCTTCTGTGGGCTTATCAAGACTTCTCTCTCTCTCTCTGCCTATAATAAGGGATGACAACCCTCTTGAAAGGGCTAGGAATCTGTCAGATTCATCATCGATCTCCCAGCAGCTCTCCAAGGCGATTTTCTTTTCCAATTCACTGATGGGACGTGGGATATCGTTGGCTGGGCCAGCATTTATTGCCCATCCCTAGGTGCCCTTGAGAAGGTGGTGGTGAGCTGCCTCCCTTAACCCTCTGCAGTAGATTTTTGAGTTACAACTGAGTGAATTGCTGGGGCCATTTGAGACGATGGTTTGGAGTCAACCATGACGGTGTGGCGCTGGAGTCACGTGTAGGCCAGCAGTTTCCTTTCATAAAGAACATTATTGAACAGGATGGCGTTTTTAACAACCCATTGACAATGATTTCACAGTCACCATTAGATTCTTAATTCCAGATTTTTATTGAACTGAAATTTTAACTAGGCCACGTCAGGATTTCGTAGAATTGTAGAGTGTGGAAGCAGGCAATTCTGGCCATTGAACCCACACTGACCCTCCAAAGAGCATCCCAGCGAGGCCCAACCCCTGCTACCCTGTAAATTCTGCATTGCCCATGCCTAATCCACCCAGCCTGCACATCCCAGGACACGAGCAATTTAGCATGGCCAACCCACCTAACCTGCACATCTTTGAACTGTGGAAGTAAACCAGAGAACCTGGAGGGAACTCATACAAACACAGGGAAAACATGCAAACTCCATACAGACTGTCATCTGAGGGTGGAATCGAACCTGGGTCCCTGGCACTGTGAGGCAGTAGTACTAATCACTGAGACGCTGTGCTGCCCAGGTCCCCAGAACAATACCTGGATCTCTAGATCAATAGTCCACCAATAGCACCTCTAGATCATTGCTGGCCCACGAGGAATCTGGCAGGATGTAAAACTAATAATTCTGTCATTAAACTTTCTCTAGCTGGCCACAGGCTTATGTTCCATCCTCATGGATTGCTGTATGCTCCCTGTGCTATCTGTCTCCTTTTTTCTGTCAAGTCTTGAATTGAGTCAAGCTCATTGAGACCAACAAGAACCTGAGCAAAGAAGCAGTTTTACTTGCCTGGAAGTTTCACCTCTTAGCCTAGAAAGATTTACCCATAGCTTGCACCCTGTGCTCATCCCTCCTAACTGAAAGAAAACCCCGAAACTTGAGGTGGGAGATAGCACTGCTCCGTGCTTTGCTGCTGGGCTAGAGAAATTGCATTGATTTAAAAACTGTAAAACCTCAATACCTGGAAAGCTTTCCACCAAATATCTGTTGTTCCTTCCATTTGACATCAAGACATAGACATCGGTGGAATAAGTACACCCCGACACTTCTCACACTCACACTAAAGTAAAAATAATGATGGATTTACTGCGCTCAGGTTTGTAAATGACAAGGCAAAAGTTAACCGCGGCTTTCATCATGGTCGGAGAAAACACATGTCTTTGCTGTGAGTTGGCGACTTGATTCCCAATGCTTGCCGCAGTTACCTCCTGTTCAATACTGAGAAAAGCCCTTGTCTTTGAGCCTGCCATAGACACCCTTCAGAACCTTGCCATCAATTCCTTCCCTCTCCGCAGCCACTGGCTCAGGTTGACCCGTGATCTTTCCAACCTTGATTGTGTTGGTTTTGTGCTTGTGACACTAATCCTTGTGGATTTACCCATCCCTCATGGATGATATCGACTCAAGGAAGGCAGATCACCACCATCTTCTCAACAGCAACTAGGGATGGGCAAGAAATGCTAGCCGAGCCGACAACATCAGCATCAACGTCTTAAATATGAATGTAAAGAAAAATGTTGTAGGAATCAGGCAATAGAATGAAAATGAAAATGGTGTCAAAAATTCTGTGTTGATAATGGGGTGTCATTTTATATATTCATAAAGATTCATTGGAACGTGTGTGTGTGTGGTGGGGGGGGGGGGGCAGTGGGGGGGTGGGGGGGGTGGCAGGGGGGTGTGGGGGTGGTGTGATTGTGGTTGCAAGACCATTACTAATTTTAGTTTTGATGATCACAATCAGCTGGCCATACTTCATTCTTCCTGGTTTTGATATTTTGACTTCTCTATAGCTCATAATTTGCACCTTCTTCTAAGACTCAGTTTACAAGCTGCCATTCACCTGTGTGTGACTAAAAATATTAGATGTGTTTCTCTCAAACTGAAAATAGCGATTTGGTGAAATTGTGGGAGAACGCACACGTGGAACATAAACCTCAGCATTGACTAGTTGGGCCAAATGGCCTGATTCTTTCGCATACCAATGTATTATTTCAGGGAAAATTCAGAATGCATACATATCTCCTTGCTATTGTCTTGAGTGGCTTTGGTGGAAGTTGTAACACACTGTTGATGACAAGTGTAGGAACGTGAGGGAAAAGGACTGCTTTGTACAATGAAAAAGAAAAGAAGCAAGCTTAATAGGGTGTACAGCAACAAGGGAGACATTCAGCAAATGCAAGACTCTACCACCTTTAATAATCAGAGGCTTAGCACAAATCTGAAATATTAGATCTTCCATTGTAATCCTCAAGGAGAGACTTAGAAGATAATAAATGCTCACAGGAAGTTTTTATTCCTTTGTGTATTTTTGGAAGGTTCTATTTCTGATGACGCACAGGAATCATCAGAATGCTATGCTTCGATGATAATTATGCCAAAGTAATCTGGCTGCTGATCTTGTCACCTTTACTGTTGGTGGAAGTGAATAAAAAACAATAACAAAGGGTTTTGGCCCAAAAAGTTGACTTTCCCGCTCCTCGGATGCTGTCTGACCTGCTGTGTCTTTCCAGCCTCACACCTGTAGAGTCTGGCTTCCAGCATCTGCAGTCCTTATTGTTTGCAAACTAGCTTTTTTTTAATTTGTTTTATGGGATGCAAGCATTGGTGGATAGATGAGCTTTTAGAGCCCATCCCTAATTGCCCAGAGGGCAGTTCATAGTCAGCCACATTGCTTGCAGTCTGAAGTCACATGTAGGCCAGACCAGGTAAGGATGGCAGATTTCTTTCCTAAAGAGCATGAGTGGACTAGGTGTGTTTTTTTTTTACAGCAATGTTTATGTGCTTTATATTGCAGAACTTTTTTTCTTGAATTCTAACTTCACCATCAACCCTGATGGGGTTGGAACCTAAAGCATTGGCCTGGGCTTGCTGGATTGCTACACCAGTGACATCACCTCTATACCACCACCTCCCCTCGTTGGAGGAATGGGAAACCTCCTCATTCAGCCTATCAAATGCAGTTAAAATTCTGAGTTCAAGTTGCACCCTAGGAGGTTGCACGCAACCTTTGTATTGGTGCTTCAGTGCAGTGCTGAGGGGGTGCTGCACTCTTGGAGATGCCATTTTTGGATGAGACGATGAACCAGTGCCACTTGTAACTTCGCCATTGGAAACAAAATATGCCACAACACTATTTCAAAATAGAGCAGCAAAGTTTTCCGATGTATCCTGGTCATTATTTATCACTCAGCCAGCATCATAGAAGAAAGTCAATTAAATTGTCTCAGTATCCCTTTGCCACTTGTGGGATCTCGCTATGAGTAATTTGGCTGCTACTCTTCCTGACATTACTTCAGGACTCTCTATTGTCCACTGAGCACTTTGGGATGTGCTGAGGTTAGTGGTCATAAATATGCATCGATTATTTTCTCAAAGGACTCATCGAGTCATTAGAGTTATACAGAACAGAAACAGACTGTTTGGTCCAATTCGACCGTGCCCACCAAATTTCCCAAACTAAACTAGTCCCATTTGCCTGCATTTGACCCATAACCCCCTAAACGTTTCCTAATCGTGTAAGTATCCAAATGTTTTTTAAATATTGTCACTGTACCTCCATCTACCACTTCCTCACCATTTCACATACGAACCACCCTCTGTGTGAAAAGGTTGCCCTTCAGGTCCCTTTTAAATATTTCTCCTGTCACCTTAAAAACATGCCCCCCTAGTTTTGACACCCCCCTCCCCCCCACTCTAGGGAAAAGACTTTTGCTTTCACCTTACTTATGCCCCTCATGATTTTATAAACTCGATAAGGTCACCTCTCGACCTCCTATGCTCTATGAAGACAGGTCCCAGCCTATTCAGCCTATTTATATATCTTAAACCCTCCAGCCCCTGCAACATCCTGGTAAATCTTTCCTGAATCCTCTCCAACTTAATAATATCCTTCCTGTAGCAGGGCAACCAGAACAGTAAACAACAGAACAGTACTCCAAAAATGGCCTCACCAACATCTTGTACAACCTCAACATGACGACCCAACTCCTGTACTAAACAGTTTGAGCAATTCTGTTGTGAATTCACTGGGATTCTGGATTCCGGTTGCATTTTCTCGGTAGGTTTCAGCTGTTACACTCAGCAACAAAAATGACAAATGATGCAACATTGGATGATTAATGTTTCAGCAGAAATACACCATCAGACCTTCTTCCAGTATTCGTTTGTATTTTTACCTCCTTCCATTCAGCGATAGATAGTAAATGATTTACGTTCATGCATGCGATTTAGCTCCACTGCTATTTAAATGCAAGGCGACAGGATTTTCCCACAGTTTAACGTATTTTCAGGCAAAGTAAGTTGACGTTTAAAAATTCAGCGTCGCAGAGTTTTTATTGATGATAATATGGTCTCAATTTATTTTGATTGTAACAGACATCTGAAATGCCATTTGACTCATGTTAGAGCTTTGCAGTAGATCCAGCTGAATGCCTAATCCTCCTTACTCTCAGTCATTAATGAATTAATTATTCATGCAAAAAGCAAAGCTGGATCCCTACATAATATCACATTTCCATTTCGAATGACAGACCTGGAAATGGCATGGCCAGATAGTCAGAGTCCTCAAATTAGGGAAATCTAATTTAAAATAAGTATTCGTAAAATTCTTGCCCTTCCATGCTTTGGGCTAATTAAAATGAACGCAGCAAAGTGAATTAATTAACATGACTAAACGAAGCATGCAGCTCACTGCTGTCAGGCAAAGCACTCAGCAATCTAGGCCAAGGTGAACAAAATAACCCAATCATTGTCCCTCTTTTGTTCCTTTCAGCGGGTAATACTTGTGTAAAAAGGAGCCACATGTTTCTCTCTGGCACCTGAAAACATAAGAGTCAGGTGATTTTAAAGTGTTCTGTAGGAAGTGATAGAGCCATGGCGTTGCGCAGCTCAGAAACAGACCCTTTGGTTCAGCTCGTCCACGCTGACCAGATATCCTAAATTAATCTAGTCCTGTGTGCCAGCATTTGGCTCATATCCCTCTAAACCCTTCCTATTCATGTACCTATCCAGATGCCTTTTACATGTTGTAATTGTACCAGCCTCCACTACTTCTTCTGGCAGCTTATTCCATACATGCATCACCCTCTGCGTGAAAAAGTTGCTCCTTAGGTCCCTTTCACATCTTTCCCCTCTCAGCTTAAGACCTATGCCCTCTAGTTTTTGACTCCCCTATCTTCAGAAAAAACATCTTGGTTATTCACCCTATCCATGTCCCTCTTGATTTTATAATCCTCTATAAGGTCACCCCTCAGCCTTGAATGCTGCAGGGAAAATAGCCCCAGCCTATTCAGCCTCTCCCTGTAGCTCATACCCTCTAACCCTGGCAACATCCGTGTAAATCTTTTTTGCACCCTTTCAAATTTAACAACATTTTCCTATAGCAGGGAGACCAGAAATGAATGCAATATTCCAAAAGTGGCCTAACCAATGTCCTGTACAGCCGCAACATGACACTCCAACTCCTCAAGTCAATGCACTGACCAGTAAGTATTGGAATGATATGAAGCAAAAAGCATGGCCAAAATTGGACCCACCAACATCTCAATAATGTATACTCATAATTTTATCTGCATATTTATCTAAATACTGAATAGTAGTGGTGATAGATTGTGCTTGTATTCATCAGTTAATTGTGTATTTGGGAACATAGGAGTAGGAGTAGGCCATTCAGCCCATCAAGCCTGGTCCACCATTCAAACAGATCATGGCTGATCTTCCTGATGAGCTCCATTTCCTCATACTATTCCTGTATCACTTGATATCTTTAAAATCTTGAAATCTATTGGGTCCTGTCTTGAACAAACTCAATGCTCAAACTTCCACAGCAGAGAATTCCCATGACTCCTCCACCACTCAGAGTTCAGCGAAGCTCACAACAATGACAAGGTTCCCTAGGATGATCCCTGTACCAAAGGGATTGTCTTATGAGCAAAGATTAATCAGGTTGGGACTCTACTCATTGGAATTTAGGTGTCTTAAGGGGCTTGGATATAGTAACTGCTGAGAGGATATTTCCCTTTGTCGACAGTCTGGTACCAGAGGGCATAGTCTCAGAATAGCATAATTTAAGACTGAGATGAAGAGGAATTTCGTCTCTGAGTGTTGTGAGTTTTTGAAACTCTTTGCCACAGAGAGCTGTGGGGGCAGAATCCTTGTGTATATTCAAGGCTGAGATTAATAGATTCTTGATCAATCAGGGAATCAAGAGTATTGGGGAAAATGCAGGAAAGTGGACGTGAGGAATTTTGAATCAGCCATGATCTTGTTGACTTGCTCGCCGAGCTGGCTGGTTATAGTTCAGACATTTCATCACCATGCTAGGTAACATCATCCGTGCGGCCTACAATGAAGCGATGTTGTTCTACTCTGTTTAGTATTTATATGATCTGGTCTGTTGAGGTATTTTGTGTCATTTCTGGTTCTTTTTTTCAAGGGTTTGTATATGGGGTCCAATTCCACATGTTTATTGATTGCATTATGGCTGGAGAAGCAGGGCTGTAGGAATTCCCGTGCATTTTTATGGTTGGCTTGAGCGAGGATTGTCACATTGTCCCAGCTAAATTGATGGCCTTCGTTGTCCGAGTGTACTGAAATGAGGGAAAGTTCATTGTGTCGTTTTGCTGCTAGCTGGTGTTCGTGTATCCTGATGGCTAATTTCCTTTCTGTCTGGCCGATGTAATGTTTTTGGCGGTCCTTGCACGGTGTTTTGTACACTACATTGGTCCTGCATGTTGTGGGTATGGAGTTTTTGGTTCTTGTGAGTGTTTGTTGTAGTGTGGCTGTGGGTTTGTGTGCTATCCTGATTCCTAGTCGTTGTAGGGGTCTCGTTGTCAGTTCCGATTATGTTCTTGACATATGGTAGTGGGGCCAGTGTGTTAGGTTGTATTGTGCCCTCTTGGCATTGTCTATCTGGTAGGCATCTGTGGATGAAGTTGGTGAGGTATCCATTGATAGTGAAGACCTTGTATAGGTGCTCTTCCTCCTTCTTGTGAAGTTCAGGTGTGTTGAAATGGATTGCGGCCCATTTGAATAGTGGCCTTTGTGGACGTTGGGGTGATTGCTGTGGAATTAAGGATTTGGTCAGTGTAGGTTGCTTTCCTGTATGCTGTGGTTTGGAATTCCCCGAGAACGAGAAAGCTGTCCTAATACGCGGACTAAACTATAACCACAGAGATGCGAACAGAACCGACTTCATGGCCGTTCTGGAAGCTACACTAAAAACAGATTAAACTCAACAAACCATCTGACAGACTATAATCCCTGCATTGAACCAGAGGAATGATTGGGACACCCTAAACGCATCAGAGAGAAAAGCACTCTCTATAAGGACTCAAGAAAAACAGGAGCATCGCAATCCTACCAGTGGACAAAGGGCATATGACCATCATTATGAACAAACCGATGACATTGAAAAAGCATAGGCACTGCTAGCAGATACAGGCACTTCCCAACAGGTGGAGATAGACCCAACAGCGCAGCTAGGAAATCCAAACACTGAAGAGACTGAAGAATGCAAGACAAATAACCAAGAAAGACTACATAAAAATGAAACCAGAAGGCTCAAACACCCCCCGCTTCTATGGACTCCCCAAAGTACACAAACCAGACAGCCCCCTCAGACCCATTGTCTCCCTACCTGGCACACGTACATACAAGCTCGCCAAGGACCTACAACAAAGACTGAAACACCTGGTTGACGGATCATCCCACTCCATCCACTCAACCCAGGAATTCCTCAATAACCTCAAGAACATCAAAATCAATGACAGCAGGATTATGGTATCCTTGACGTTTCAGCGTTATTCATGTCCATTGACATTCCACGAGCCAAAAAAACACAGAAACAAAGGTAACAAGGTGCAGAGCTGGATGAATACAGCAGGCCAAGCAGCATCAGAGGAGCAGGAAAGCTGATGTTTCGGGCCTAGACCCTTCTTCAGAAAAGCCCCTGCTGCCAGACCTGCTGAGCTTTTCCAGCAACTTCTGATTTTGTTCCTAACTTACAGCGTCTGCAGTTCTTTCAGTGTATATTTCTTGTTTTCTCTGCAGACGTGCAATACTGGCCCAAACTTCCTCTAATACTGACTGCTTATGTTTTGCATTTTGGCGGATTCAGTGGTGAACTGTTTAACTCGAGCATTGTTTGATGGGTTGTTTAAGTTAATATCCACCAAGTATCCACCCTTGAAGAAATAAAGAAATCCTCTTTCATTGAAAACCAATCAGATAATTTGCTGCTAGGCCGGGATTCAGTGATAGCACATGAGAGTCAGAAATAACTTTTTGTCTTATTTGGTCAAAGGCTGTGAGTATCCCTGGCTGGACCATCATTAACTGCTTATCCCTAATTGCCCAGAGAGCAGTTGAATGTCAGACACATTTCTGCAGGCCTGAATTCACATATAGGCCAGCCCAGATAAGGATGGCACATTTCCTTCCCTAAAGGGTATTTGTGAACCTGATGGGTTTTCCAGACAATTGACAATGGTTTCACGGTCAACTTGTGACTTGTAATTCCAGAGTTTTATCCAATTCAAATTCTGCCATTTGCCAAAGCTAGTCCCCAGTGCATTACTTGGGTCTCTGGATTACTAGTCCAGTGACAATATCACCGTAAGACCATAAGAAATTGGTACAAGAGTAGGCCATTCAGCCCCTCGAGCTTGCTCTGCAATTCAATAGGATCACGGCTGATCTGACATTCTTCATGTCCACTTTCCTGCCCTTTCCCCATAATCATTGATTCCCCAACTGATCAAGAATCTATCTATCTTTTCAGAGAAGAAATACCTCCTCATTTCAGTCTTAAATTGGTGCCCCTTTATTCTAAGACTATGCCCTCTTGGTCCTAGACTCGACCAGCAGGGGAGATACCCTCTCAGCATTTACCCTGTCAAGCCCCTTAAGCGTCCTTTTTTTTCAATAAGATCACCTCTCCAATGAGTAGAGTCCCAAAGTGTTTAACCTTAGTTCAAAAGACAATCCCTCCACACTGGGAATCATCCTAGTCTAACTGCTCTGAATGAATCAAATTTGTATATTACTTTGTGCTTGTATATGTAAATTTGTTGTTGTAGGTGTTAAGAATGTTTTTTTCACTTCTTTTCAAAGGTGCATTATACAACAAGTTATTAATAAGGCCTGTTGATTCAAAATATAGGATCAACGTTTCTACTTCAACTTGCCCCTCCAGTTTGAATGTGCTGCATTTTGTACAAACTAGCATGGCATCTTCTAGGTTTAAGACAATAACATTCCTCGTGACTGAATTTGGTGTTGGGTGGAAGTGGAGATGTTGGTACTTTGCACAGACTGATGAATTGATTCTGTTACCTGCTGCGTACACACACTGTATTGAACCCCACTCCTGGAAAATGCCAGTGAGAAGACAGTCAGAGTTTCAGGCACCAACCCCATGACACCCCCACTTGCTGTTAGTTGTAGACAGCGCTGGTGCCTTCTCGGGATGGATTTCAGCTCAGGCCTGCAGATAGGCCACCATTTCCACCTTATACCACCTTTTGAAATGGCATCTCTGATGACCGTATGGTCAGAACTCCTTCTCTGTGACCTGTTGTTGATATTCGCTTGGCAGAATGCATTGTGCCTGTGTGGTGCGCGCTGAGATCAATCTTAGGCTCTTCGTATCTTATGAATGGCATGCCCTTCGTGTCTGGAAGCTTGACATTCTGCAAGTAAGTACAATCCCTAAACAAAATCTCCTCAATTTCAGAACTCTTTCCACCACCTAATGGCCCCACCCTGTCATCACCATGAACAGACAAATCAAAACAACTCAGAAATTTGACAAAATTTCAACAAGACAAAAATGGTATCAATGTAGTTCTATTCCTTACATAATTCAGGTCCTCAGCTAAGTACCTATATTTATATTTACTTCAGTGCCTGTGCTGCAGGTATGGAGTATTCGTTTATAATTTTATTCAGTTTTACTCGATTAATACTGTTGTGAAGCTAGGTAGAGTACTGATGGGATTTGAAGGCAGGATGTTAGAATTTGGTGTTTGTAAAATATTGATGTTTGTAAAATGCTAGGGAGGAAAAGCAGTGCATGGTCCCTCTAAAAGATGATGTGCTTTTTCTATGCTTAGAGATTCAAAAAGGATGTCTGTGGGTTTGTAGGTGAACAGAACACCTGTATTGAAACACTTGTATCAAAATACTATACTGTTAACTGGCAAAACAGCATTTTTTACCAAGACACAGGCTTTTAAATTTAGCCAATTAATTTAAACCAAGCCCTTAGATACCAAAAACCAATTAAATTTAAATCTGATGGTTTTGACAACATAGGACCAATCCTATTGTAAGAAATTGAAATGTCATCAAGGGTATAAAAGATGAGGGCACTTGGAAAATCAGGGGAGAGCCAACTGCCATCTGCCAAGAGAACAGCTCTCAGCTCTAAAAGAAAGAATCACTGGCTCTAACAGAAATCTCTAAGCCTTAGAGTAAGCTCCATCCAAATTATAGGTACCTACGGCACAAATAGTTAATGTTCCTGACAAAAGAATTTGACGAAGAAGGTGTTCCTGACAGAAGGATTCGAAGGAGAAGACACAAAACATTCCGGAAGACATAACCTGGCTGTAATTTTGAGAGATTAAATCCTAATCTTTTAAAAATTTTAAGTAAGTGGGATTTGTATTTATTGGAACAGCATACTGTTATAATGTTTTATTTAAGAGTGGTTAGAAGGGGTATTCGGTTTGTTAATGGTTTAGTTAGTTTGTTCACTGTTAGAGTTAGATAAATAAATTGATACTTGTTGATTATAAAGAGAGTGTCCAGTTTGTTTTTAATTAACCGCTCCTTTATACCAGATTGGGGCTCTTTTAATGGATTACAGATTATGGATGTTTTTGTTTTAGTTACCAGTGGGGAGGGGGTTAACCTCCACTTTATAACAATATCCTGTTCCACACTTTCCTGTTACTCCTTGAATTTGCACATTTTTAACCTGTTATTTAGCCTTGACGTTTTTTTTTTACGTGAGCCACCAAGCAATTTGGCTTTCTGGCTGCAAATATGTCACTTGAATCAAACACCAGTGCTTAGAACAGATATTTCCAAACTGCCAGGCCAACAACATTGAAGGATCTGAGCCCAACAGTGTGCAAGATGTGTGTTAAGATGTGACCAGTCAGATCATAAAAAATAAACACACTGGTACCTCCTTTCAGAATTGCCACCAGAAACACGAATTGCATGTTACCTGGAGAAGTTTTATCTTTTAAGGTGACATTTAAGTTGAGATAGCAAGAACTGCAGATGCTGGAGTCAGAGTCCATACGGTGTGGAGCTGGAGGAACACAACAGGTCAGGCAGCATCAGAGGAGCAGGAAAGTCTCGGGTTTACACCTTTCACCAGGACTTGACTGGATGTGCTGACACAGTCTGAACTGATGTGTTCCTCCATCTCCACATGGTATTGATTAATAAAACTTATTTTGAGTTACTGCAAGTTACATTCCAGAAACTTGTTGGCAGGGTTGATGTGTGAAAAACGTGGTTCGTACAGCAAGGACTTAGGGATGGAGTGCACTGCCTGGAAATGTGGGTCAAGCTGGTTCAATTGCGGCATTCATGACGGCATGGATTTTTTTTGGATAGTAATGGTGTGCAGGGATATGGGGAAAAGGGAAGAGATTGGCAATGGATAACAGAACTGCTGCAGGCACAGTGGACGGAACAGCCTCTTTCTGCACTATAATAATTCTCCTATTCTGTGAAAAAATTTACATAAGTGTCAGTGAGGCTACAGAGAGGGAATTAGGTTCAGGCATGGGTTCCCAGCCTGGAACCCAAGAAGATGGGTGTTACTGGGGGACTCAGGTACCTGATGATTTTGTGGTCGCATATAATTGAGTTTGGCAGGGTAATAGTTCCATGTTAAAGGGTTCATTGCCCATTATGAGTATAAATTTGAAAATAGCCTCCATTTACATTCACGTGCAGAAAGACACAAGCCTCTCTTGTGATGGGAAAAAATACCAATATTAGGGCAGCTCCAGCATATTGAGTGATGAAAGCGGTAATGTCTTTCTATAGTCCTTTGGGCAAATACCGCAGATCTCCACTACAAATTTTATTAATATTTTACAATTGTGGAGCCTTTTGAAAGGTGAACAGTATGTTCTGTAATTGTCTTGAGTTGCATCAGGATACCTTTTCATGAGATCTTCCACACATTTCCATTCAACTTGAGATCCTGTTTGAATTTATTCACATTTTCTTTTTCTATTCAGCCTTATTGTTAAATAGCACAGCGATCAACAATTCATAAATGCTCAAGCATGCTGTAGTTATTGGGGAGCTGACAGGAAAGACATTGAAAAATATGTGGGTAGAAATATTATTTTGTTTTAATTTTTGAAATGGCAATATGATTTGAATGTTTTTTTCCAAAGCTGGGTAGAGATGAATCGGTTAGTTCATTTGGCTGGGCAGCTGGTTTGTGAGACAGAGTGATGCCAGCACTGTGGGTTAAATTCCTGCACTGGCTGAGGTTACCATAAAGATCCCTTCTTTTCAACCTCTCCCTTCACCTGAGGTGTGGTGACCCTCAGGTTAAACTTACATGTAAGATAGCAGAGGCCATTCAACTCTTTGAGCATACTCTGTGATTCAGTATGGTCATGGCTGATTGCTGAGCTGCATTCCTGAGTCCCACCCTCCCACCATATCCCTTTAGCCACAAGAGCAATGTTTAACTCCTTCTTGAAGACACATAAAGTGGCAGTGAATTCTGTAGGCTCACCACTCTCTGGAGGAAATATATTCTCCTTATCTCAGTCCTAAAAGGCCTACCCCATTTCTTTAAACTACTGACCCCTGGTTCTGGATTCCACTGACACCAGGAACATCCTTACTGCATCTAGTCCTGTTAGAATTTTATAGGTTTCTAAGGGATCCCCACTCATTCTTCTAAATTCCAGTGAATACAATCCTAACTGAATCAATCTCCAGCAAGAAGCGCTTAGTGCAGGATCCATCTTCGCCTACTTCAGTTGTCCCCAGCATTACAGACATCAGTCTTCAGTCGTGTGATATCAAGAAATGGTTGGAGGCACTGGATATTGCAAAGGTTTTGGATCTTGGTAACAATGCAGTAATAGTACTGAAGACTTACGCTCCAGAACTTGCTGCTCCCCTATCCAAGCTGTTCCAGTACAATCACAACACTGGCATCTATCTACTCAACAATGTGGAAAATTGCCCAGGTATGTCCTGTACACAAAAAGCAGGACAAATGCAACCCAGCTAATTATCACCCCATCAATCAACACTCGATCATCAGTAAAGTTATAAAAGGTGTTATCAACAGTGCTACAAAGCAGCCCCCTGTTCAGCAATAACTTGCTGAGTGACACCCGGTTTGGGTTCCGCCAGGGCCACTCAGCTCCTGACCTCATTACAGCCTTGGTTCAAATATGGACAAAAGAGCTGAATTCCAGAGGTGAGGTGAGAGTGACAGCCCTTGACATCAAGGCTGCATTCGACCGAGTGTGGCATCAAGGAGACCGAGCCAAACTAGAATCAATATGAATCAGGGGGCAAATTCTGGTTGGGGTCAAACCTGGCACATGGGAAGATGGTTGTGGTTGTTGGAGGTCAGTCGTCTCAGCTCCAGGACATCTCTGCAGGTGTTCCTCAGGGTTGGGCCCCAGGTCCAACCATCTTCAGCTGTTTCATCAATGACCTTCCCTCCATCATTAGGTCAGAAGTGGGGTCATTCACTGACCATTGCACATTTCATGATTCCTCAGATTCTAAAGGAGTCCATGTTCAAATAAAACAAGGTCTGGACAAAATCCAGGTTTGGGCTGACAAGTGGCAGGAATCATTCATGCAACAAATGCCTGGCAATGACCATCTGCAATAAGAGACTATCTAACCATCGCCCCTTAATATTCAGTGGTGTCACCATTACCTAATCACCCCCTATCAACATCCTCGGGGTTATCATTGACCAGAAATTCACCTGGTCTTGCCACATAAACACAGTGGTTACAAGAGTGGGTCAGAGGCTATGAATGTTGAGGGGAGTAACTTACCTCCTGACTCCCCAAAGCCTGACCACAAAGGCACAACTCAGATGTGTGATAGAAGCTCCTGAATTGCCTGAATGGGTTGCAGCTCCAAGAACACTCAAGAGGCCTGATACCATCCAGGACAAAGCACCACATCCACAAGCTTCCACTCCCTCCACCTTTGAAGCTCAGTAGCAGCAAAGTGTACTACCTACAAGATGCACTGCAGAAATTCATCAACGTTCCTTAGATAACACCTCTGTAATCCAAAACCACTTCCATCTAGAAGGACAAGTGCAGCAGATGCATGGGGACATCAGCACCTCCTGCAAGAACCCTTCCAAGCCACTCATCATCTTGACTTGGAAAGAAGGGTCTAGGCTTGAAATGTCAGCCTTCCTGCTCCTCTGATGCTGCTTGGCCTGCTGTGTTCATCCAGCTCTACACCTTGTTATCTCTAATACATCAATGTTGTTCACTTTTGCCAGGTAAAAATCCTGGAATTTCCTCCGCAAGGGCATTGTGGGTAAACCCACAGCACATGTACAGCAGCAATTCAAGAAGGCAGCTCACCACCACTTCTCAAGGGCAACTTGGGATGGACAATAAATATTAGCCAGCCAGCGATGCCCATATCCCGTGAGTGAATTTAAAAAATGCTCTCCTCATAAGTCAGTACTGTCATCCCAGGAATCAATTCAATAAACCTTTGCGCACTCACTCTATAACAAGAACATCGTTCCTCAGATAAGGAGACCAAACCTGCACACAATACTCCAGATGTGACCTCACCAATGGCCTGAATAATTGCAAATAAGACATCTTTCCTGTACTTGAATCCTCTTGCTGTGAAGGCCAATGTACCATATGCCTTCTTTATTGCCTGCTGCACCTGCACGCTTACTTTCAGTGACTGGTGCACGATGACACCCAGGTCTCCATGAATATTCACCTCTCTTAATTTACAGCCATTCAAATAATAATCTACCTTCCTATTTTTGCAACCAAAGGGGATAACATCACATTTTCCCAAACTGTACTGCATCTGCCATGTATTTAATCACTCACTGATCCTGTCCATATCGAAGTGCAACATGTCTGCATCCTCTTCACAGCTCACCCTCCCAACCAACTTTGTGTCATTTGCAAATTTTGAGATATTATGTTTTTTGTTGCCTCGTCCAAATCATTCACACGACTTGTAAACAGCTGGGATCCTAGTACCAATCCCTGCAGTACCCCACTAGGCATTGCCTGCCGTTCAGAAAAAGACCCATTTATTCCTACTGTTTGTCTCCTGTCTGCTAAATCCATCTCAATACACTACCCCAATCTCATGCACTTTTTATTTGATACATTAATCTCTTATGTGGGTGTTTTTTGAACTGACCACCAGTTGTATCTGTCTCTCTCTCTCTGTCATGAGAGAGTAGTCCTCTGGGATTATGGTAACTTTTACTATTTGGTATAATGATACAGTACAAATCCTTGTCAAACATAATCAATAGGAACATTTTCATTCCAACTGTGAGTCTTTCGGTTTAGTATGAAGAGAGTTGTATGCTGATTATTCAATGAGATGTTAGAGATGACAAGTGGAATAAGATCACTGTTGTAAACTGAGATCGCAGATTACACAGAGAGGGGTGGGCGTGTGGAATGCGCTGCCAAAAATGGCAGTGAAGTCAGATATATTAGGGACATTTAAGTGACTCTTGGATAGGCACATGGAGGATAGTAAAATGTAGGGTATGCAGGGTGGTTTGATCTTGATAGGATAATAGGTCAGCACAACATCGTGGACAAAAGGGCCTGTCCTGTGCAGTACTGTCTATGTTCTAAGTTAAAAGTATTATTATTAAGGAAACTAAATATATGTTGCAGTGAAATATACTGTAATGCTATACTCGTATAACTGATTATCATTTTATTAAAAAGACATTTCTTATGGTAAATTATTACTGTTGTACAATAAGACCATAAGAAATAGAAGTAGGAGTAGGCTGTTCGGCCCCTCGAGCCGACTGTGCCATTCAATGGGATCATGGCTGATCCAATGTGCGTCACATCCATTTTGCTCTCCTTTCCCCACAACCCTTTGTTTCTTTTCTGCTCGGGAATCTATCGATTGATTGATTGATTGATTGATTGTCACGAAATATGGTGAAGAGCTTTGTTTATGAACTGTACAGGCAGGTCACAGCAAGCAAAGGATGTACCAATCAAAAAGTCTTAGAGCCATATAGGTTGCATTGCAGGTTTACATTATTTGAGGCTAGGGTCCATTCAACTTTCTGATAACTGCCGGAATGAAGCTGTTCCTGAACCTGCTGGTGCATGTGTTCAGGCGTCTGTATGTTATTCTATTCCATATCTACCTCAGCCTTAAACATACTCCAGGACCCCCACAGCTTTCTGTGGTAAGCAGTTCCAACGACTCATGACCCTCTGAGAGAAGAAATTTCTCACTTACGAACTTATGACCATTCTTATACTGTAATATTTACTTATATGCAATAATGTAATGCAATGCAAAATCGCATCAGATGCTCGAGGATGTTCATGCATTTTATTTTTGCACATCTCTTATGCGCAATGATCAATCTAATAAGCCAGTTTCTCTCAGCCATAAAAGATTATCGTTTGTATGAAGATTAATTTCAGATTGCAAGCTGCCTCAGCATTGGGCCAATGAATAGGACTCAGGTGTACTGAGAAGGCCATATTTCTGTTTCAGGTATTATGGAGTGTCTTGAGGCATTTATTTCAAAGGAAAGGAATGTTTTTGTGAAGTAGTGTCTGCCAGCAAACATCAAAATAGTTCACCAGGCACATTCACAGCATATACTGTGCTGAAATGCAGGATGCCATTTAGGAATAATGTGCTCAAGATGAGCAAAGAGCCACGTGTCCTCCTGTTTTTAATCATTCTTGGAGCATCGGCGATATTGGCAAGGCGAGCATTAATTACCATCAGCCTTTGGAAGGGCAGTCAACCTGCAGCTTAAGGAGTCACATGTAGGTTATCCTGAGTAAGGAGGGCTGATTTTTTTTCTTATGGAGGGCATTACTAAGCTGGAAAAAGGCGTTTATAATGATCTAGTTGTTTTATGATCATCGTGACTGAAACCAATTTTTTCTAAATTCCCAACCCAGAAGGAAAACAAAAACAGCGAAATTTGAAAATGATGTAGTCCAACAGCAAATCATTAAGAAGACAGGTGGAATTTTGATATTTATTGCTAAGGGTTTGGAGCTTAAGAAGTCTTGTTACAGCTGTACAGGGCGTTGGTGAGGCTGCACCTGGAGGCCTACATATCGTTTTGGTCCCTGTATTTAAGGAAGGATAGGCTGGTGCTGCGGGCTGTTCACTGATTCCTGGGATGAAGGGATTAATTTATCAAGGATGACTAATCAGATTAAGTCCTTCTGTTTGTTAGCGTATTAAAGAATGAGGGATAATCTTATTCAAACATACAAGATTCTGAGGGAAACAAAAAAACACTGGAAATCATAGAGGGTCGGGCCGCATCTGTGAAGAGAGAGCAAGCTAATGCTTCGAGTCTGGATGACTCTTCATCAGAGCTGAAGTAATTTGATCCCACAAGCCTCTGAGGGGCCTTGCCAAGGTAGATTTTGAGAAGATATTTCCACGAGTGGGAAAGTCTCAGACTAGGGGATGTAATTACAGCATAAGGGGATACTCATTTAAGACTGAGATGTGAAGGTATTTCTTTTGCCAGAGGTAGTAGATGTCTGGAGTTGTCTAGCCATGAGAGTTGTGGAGACTAGATCATGGAATGTATTTAAAGAGGAGAGAGATTTTTGAAATGTTAAGGGGTTCAGGGTAACGAGGAGCCAGCATGAAAGAGGAGTTGAGGCCTGGGACCGGTCTTCCACAATCTTACAGAATTGCAGGGCAGGCTTGATGGGCAGAGTGGCCTACTCCTGCTCCTATTTCTTACGTTCTTCTGACCTGTATACTGGAGCTGTAGTACCATTATTTCCACACATCACCTGTGGCATTTCATTCTGTGACATTTGTTTTGAATTGAACTTAAATTCCCACAACTGGTGTGGTGGATTTTGAAACTGTGCTCTGCAAGTCATTGGACTGTGGTAATCCAATATATTACCTGATACTTTTGCCCCCTTCTCCCTCCTTAAGTGGTTAAAGTTTTACCATATGTGCCCATGAAGGTGGAATAATCTAATGAGAATGAGAATTTATTTTAAATTACATACAACTCACTATCTTCCAATGTTGAGCGAGTGCTGGGGAGAATGGGTTGTGCCAATAGTGAATACACTAATCCTTTACCTCTGACCCAATGTTTAACCCAGGCTAGCAGGGGAATAATTGTAATATTGTACATTGTAGAGTTCAATTTTTCTTTTATTCATTCACGAGATGAGGGCGTCACTGGCTAGGCCAGCATTTGTTTCCCATCCCTAATTACCCAGAGGGCAGTTAAGAGTCAGCCACATTGCTGTGGGTCTGGAGTCACATGTAGGCCAGACCAGGTGAGGATGCCAGTTTCATTCCCTAAAGGACATTAGTGGACCACATGGGTCTTTCCAACAGTTGACAATGAATGCACGGTCATCTACTTAGGAAGTAATAAAGTGAAGAGAGTGGTTTCATGTAGGGATTTAAATACAAAGATGAAACAGAGCAAATGCGGATCAGTGATGATTGAGTGGGATGGTGCAGGCTATAATACAAGAGATAGATGTTTAGGTGGGCCAAATTATAGAAAAGAAGACACTAAAAAGCCATGAGAGTGTTGAAAACCCTAGTGGACAGTGAAGAAGGTTATCTAAGATTGCAAAGAGATCTTGATTAATTGGGTCAATGGGTTAAGTAGTGGCAGATTGAATTCAGTTAGATAAGTGTGAGGTATTGCATTTTGGTAAAACGAACAAGGGTAGGACTTACACAGTTAAGGTAGGGCCCTGGGTAGTGCTGTAGAACAGAGAGACAGAAGGTTCAGGTAAGTAATTCTTTGAAATTTGCATCACAGTTAGACAGGGTGGTTAAGTAGGCATTTAGCACACTTGCCTTTGAGTGTAGGAGTTAGGACGTCACATTGAGGTTGTATAGGATGTTAGTGAGGCCTCTTCTGGAGTAGTGTGTGTAGTTCTGGTCACCCTGTTATAGGGAGGATATTATTAAACTGGAGAGGATTCAGAAAAGATTTACCAGGATGTTGCCAGGTATGAAGGGTTTGAAATATAAAAATTCACTGGAAAGACTGGGACTTTTTCACTGAAACGTAGGAGGTTGAGGGGTGACCTTCTTAAGGTTTATAAAATCATGACGGGCATTGATAAGGTGAATGACAAGGGTCTTTTTCCTGTGGTGGGGGGAGTTCAAAATAAGGGGGCATATTTGAAGGTGAGAGGAGAAAGATTTAAAAAGTGCTAGAGGAGCAACTGTTTTTACACAAAGACTGGTTAGTGTGTGGGATGAACTGCGAGAGAAAGTGGTGATGTGGGTACAGTTACAACATTTAAAAGACATTTGGATAAGTACATGAACAGGAGAAGTTTGGAGGGATATGGGCGAAGCGCAGTCAGGTGGGACTAGTTTAGTTTGGGAACATAGTCAGCGTGGAACGGTTGGACCAAAGGGTCTGTTTCTATGCTGCATGACTCTGACTCTAAGACTAGGCGTCTTTTCCTGTTTCCTGTCCCTGTAAATGCATAAAATTCTAACAGGACCTGACAGGTTAAATGCAGAAGGATGTTCCCGAGGACGGGATAGTCTAGAACCAGGGGTTACAGTCTAGGAATACAGGGTGAACCATTTCGGAGTAAGATGAGGAGAAATTTCTTCACACAGAGTGTGGTGAGACCGTGGAATTCTCAACACAGAAAGCAGTTGAGTCTTGAAAGAAGGGTTAAAGTCACACGTAGTCTCAGGAAAAAAAAGTATTGATTTAGTGGTATTAAGAATCATGCGGTAAAACTTCAATTTGTTTAGTGGTGAAAAGGTTTTGTCAGTGAACAGTTTCCCAAATGCTGACATGTGTTTTGTTTGGGTTTTATTTTCTCTCTTTCTGATTTAGTCGGGAAGCAAAGCAGTTGAATTGAGCTCTCCATTATTTAATAGGAAGACATCAATAAAACAGACTGGAGCACCCAAGGCCACAGCATCCGAAAGCAAACTTGCAATTTGCCAAACGAACATCACGTGGCTTTGTGTTCTCGTCTCTTAACTTGTCTTAACGAGCACCTCTGCTATTACTGCACTTATCCTGTATGTTCGGCATTTTATTGGTTCCTTCATGCTTGTTCCCTTGGCACTATTCACTTTCCCCATTTGTGGTGTTTCATTCTCTCTCAAGAGCAATTTTAATTATATGCACTTTGGAATAATTGATAAAAATGACAGGTGGTTTTCATTCAACAGCAACGTTAGATAAAGATTATAGAGAATTCCATTTACATAAGTGATTTTAAATCTTCAACATCTGTTTCATGAATACACCTACTGCAATGCCAATGGCATATCCCTAAGGGAAAGCTCAAACACATGTGGTCTATCTTTGTTTCGATTGATCATCGAAAAAGACAATTTATTTGCCAATAGATTGTTGCAGGCATATTATTATTATGAAAATACATTTTCTTTAAATTGTTCCTGATGTGGGCATTTACTTAAAACAAAGAAAATCAAAATCTGCAACATATGCAAGGATACAGGGTGGATGCCAAACGGCCTGCTGACACCATGCCATCCCCGGAATGATTAATTCAATTAAGCCTCTCAGCCCAGCCTTTTCTCATAACTCTGCAAAATTAATTTTGCTCAAGCGCATGTCCACGCATCAGATCAAATTTGCCTGGTTTTCACGGAAAGATACTGGAGGCCTGGGCTGGGAAGGAGAGGGAGTGTGTTGAAATGCGACTGGGTGGCCGTGCATTTGAGGAGGAACTCACTTTCCACAGTTTGTATCCCTTAATCAGCAAAATTAATGAAAATGAAGGTTGACAAATTTTAGCAGCAGACCCGCTTTCAGATTCCAGCCTAGCAGGTAGTTAAACCCCTTCGCTACTCCATACACATACACACACACAGGCATGCACGCACGCTCACACACATACATACATACATACAGCAAAGTTGTAACAGCAGTTTTAGACAGGAAGCCCTCAATTTTGAATCAGATCACCTAACTCTGTATCGTTTCATAATCTGTCTGGTAAATTGCAGATTGAAAGCAAGAATGCCTAATTTCAAACTCTCACAACAATTGATAATGCTGTAGAAAGGATTGCTTGGCAACTGTGATTGGCAGAGATCTTGACTCAGGGAAAGCAACTGGGAGCAAGAGAATCTGAAGCAGCTGGGTAATTCAAAATGGTGCAAAGCTTAAACTAATTCCTTCTATTTGCAGGAAACGGGTATCTGCATGTGAAATTATGTTGCTTCCATCAATTACTAATGAGTTCCACTGATTATCTTAAGTTAGTTGCTGGTGTAGATCTTTAGCATATTTGGGATTGTTTGGTAAGTGTTGCCCCATCATTGAATCACAGCCTAATAGTTTAAAGACCTGGAACAAGCTAATGATAAAATGCCTCACTTTCTGATTGTGTCCGTATTGCTTCCATTTTTGTTGTGAAGTTGATTCACTGTATGTATGTATGCATCACGAATGTGATCACTAATAAAATGATCAGTTTGTGAGGATGCGAGACAACAAGGTGCAGGGCTGGATGAACACAGCAGGCCAAGCAGCATCACAGGAGCAGAGAGGCTGACGTTTCGGGCCTCGACCTCTGTTTTCCAGCCTGCCATTTTAAAGATTGATCAATCACCCAAGGTTTTAACTGCTCCAGTTTCCTCTTTCTCTTCTTCGAAAGCACAGAGTACAGTTCCACAGGGATGTGATGCTCTTCAGAACCCAAACCAAACAGCCATCTTTCGTGTGGAGGCTAAGACAGTGAGTGTTAGCAGATCATTCCACCACAGGGGAAGCATCTTACCCGATCCTGAATTTAAACGAATGGGTCTGAAGTTTTCAACCTTCCTGTGTGATGCTGGCTTGAAGGAAGAGATAAAGTGCATGCATTAAATATTGTTGCTTGGGGAGGAGAGATAAATGTATTCCCTAACTAACGGAAATATAAAAGATGAGATAGCAAGATTTAGCTTAGCCTCAGGGTTAATTTATGAACAAGACCTTGCTATGTTCATTGAAACTGACATTTTTTAATGACGTAAAGGCAATGAGGTGTTGGAAACTAGAATGGCAAAACATTTATTGACCTGCCCCCTGTTTTACCTACCTTTACCACCCCCACTGCACAACCACAACCTTGTTCAACTGCACAACACAGGCACTGCTTTAGATATATACACCCTTACTCTCAGTTACACTGTTGCCTGGCTTCTTCTAAAGCACCATGGCTGCCAGGGCTTTTCCTGAGCCCTAATCCCAACACTTAGTTATGTTTCCTGCCTCCGTGGCCATATCCTTGTCCTAATGTCTCAGAGCCAGTCAGAGCAGCACCTATTTGGAATGGATCTTTCTCTCCTTGCTCCTAGTCACCTAACTGATTAAAAAGCTGAAAGTAGCAATCTTCTCCTCTGACTACCTCTGCCAAAAATTCTTGAACTGTTCTGAGTGATGTATTGAAAATCTTACAACAAACCCCGCCCCTATTACGAGACAAGATTGAATTTAGCAACCCAGCAATTAAGTCTAGCGACCCCTTGAAACTGTCTGTTCTCTGAATATTATAACTCATTGATTGCTGGCTCCTACACAAATCAAATGGATACAACATCACCGGAATTCCCTCCCTAAGGGCGTCAAGGGTCAACTCACAACAGGACAACTGCAGCGGTTCAAGAAGGCAGCTCACTACCACCTTCTCAAAGGCAACTAGGGACAGGCGATAAATCCTGGCCCAGCCAATGACGCCCATGTCCCATGAGTGCATAGGAAAAGTACCAAGAAAATGGAAGTCATCACACCTTGTTCATTAGTAGTTAACAGTATGATGTGGAGGTGCCGGTGTTGGACTTGGATGGACAAGGTCAAAAATCAAATGACTTACTTGAAAAGGGTTATTTGAAGACACTAGCTTTCGGAGTCTTGCTCTTTCCTCAAGTGTAGTGTGGAAGAGGAGGTACACCTGTACAGAGTTTATAAGCCAAATGGTAAACTGGCAAACGTAAATAGATTCTTGATGACCCATGGGGATGAAAGATTATCGGGGATGTTTAGGAATGTGGAGTTGGGGTTAAAATCAGATCAAGCATGATTGTATTGAATGGTGGAGCAGGCTGGAAGGGCCGAGTGACCTGTTCTGGATCCTGGTTTGTGTACTTTCTGCCACTTTAGCAAACTATTTTCCCGACCAGAGTACCAAAGGTTGGGGCTGTATTTTATGGGTTATGGGGAAGGGTTGAGATGGTGCCTTTCTCAACTCCCTCCCTGGTACATCAACTTTACAATAAGGCGAGAAAATGCCGAGGGAAGCCTCAATGCCAGAAGCAGCTGTTGGGCACTGCTGAGACTGTAAGGCAGTCCCTGGGAACATCAAGACTACGGTAAGTAGGTTTTGGGCAGGGAGGGATCAGGAACCATTGGGAGGGATGGTTGGGCTTTGTAGGCCTGTTGTCAAGTTTTATTTATGACCGTACCTTGTTTCTTCACAACCTTCCTGGAATCAGAGGCAATAATGGTTGACAAAAAGATAGCAAACCCTGCTTTATTTAGGCCCTTGACCACACTCTGTTTCCAGAATATCCAGCCCATTGTGACTGCACCAGCTCTGTTATCTCGGCCGGCTCTATCATCTAGTACCAATCTCCTGTCTTTTCCCCACATCCCTACACAATATTACTATCCAAAAAAAAAATCCAATGCCCTCTTCAATGGCTCAATTGAACCTGCCTTTGCCACATTTCCAGGTGATGCATTCCATACCCTTACTAATGACTGACAGCAAAAGTTTTGCTTCATTTGCACATCACTTTAAATCTTGTGTCTTTGTTTCTTTTACAAGTGGGAATGTCTTCCCTATATCTATTCTGTCCAGCCCACTCATCATTTTGAAAACCTCAATCAGATTGCCTCTCAGCTATCTTCTGTACATGGAGAACAGTCCCAGCTCCAATGTATCCTCATAGAGTCATACAGCATGGAAACAGATAATTCGGTCCAATCAGTCCACGCTGACCATGTTCCCAAACTAAACTAGTCCCACTTGCCTGCATTTGGCCCATATCCCTCCAAACATTTCCTATTTGTGTACTTATCTAATTATCTTCTAAACATTGTAACTACCTGCATCCATCACTTCCTCTGGCAGTTCATTCCACACACAAATCACTTTCTGTATAAAAAGGTTGCCCCCTTGTCCTTTTTAAATTTTTCTCCTCTCACCTTAAAAGTATGCCCCCTAGTCTTTAAATCCCCCACTCGAGGGAAAAGATCTTTGCTATTCGCCTCATGATTTTATCAATCTCTATAAGGTCACCCTCAACCTCTTACACTTGTGAACAAAGTCCCAGCTTATCCAGCCTATTTTTATAATTCAAATTCTCCATTCCCAGCAATATCCTGGTAAATCTTTGGTGAATCTTCTCCAGTTTAATAGTATCCTTCCTATAACAAGGTGACCAGAACTGCACACACTCCTCCAGAAGAGGCCTTACCAATATCCTCTGCAACCTCAACGTAACGTCCCAACTCCTATACTCAAAGGTCTGAGCAATGAAGTCAAGTGTGCTAAATGCCTTCTTAACCACCCTTTCTACCTGTGATGCAAATTTCAAGTAATTGTATACCTGAACCTCTTGGTCTCTCTGGTCTACAACACTACCCAGGGCCCTACCATTAATTGTATAAGTCCTGCACTTGTTTGTTTTACCAAAATGCAACACCTTGCACTTATCCAAATTAAACTCCATCTGCCCATAGACCCAATTGATCAAGATCTCTTTGGATACTTAGATAACCTTCTTCACTGTCCACTATACCACCAATTTTCTCAAATGGAGATTAATTCACTTGTTATTTTTATAATCTTCTGTGTCTGGAATTTTTGAACCTCACAGGCAAGCCAGGCATTGCTCACTGATGTAAATTATTTGAATAATTGTTTCCTTTATGCTTGTGATGAACCTTCAGTCAGTTATTATTTTATGTTCCAGTGAAAAGATGTAATTACAGTTAAGTAAAATATGCATTTATATAACTTTTAAACATCTCAATACAGTAGCATGGCCGTGTGCAACAAATTACTTTGAACTTGCAACAGAGGCCAACGCGATCCTGCAGATGACAACCAGATCAATAAAAAGCTGAACTGTGGCAGGACACCAAGCTCTGTGTTCTTTTGTTATCTTCAATTCTGACTAGACCCATGGAGCTGAAGGGCTGTTGACTCAGAGGTGACTGCAATCTTTCCTTGCTGCTCTGTATTTTTAAGCTAACTGATGTGGAGAAGCCACGGTGCTCTGACTTACAAGGGACAGTTCTACCAGCTGAGCCAACCTAGCCCTCCCTTTGATATTAAGGATATCAAGAGATATGAGTATCACGTGGGAAAATGCTGTGGCGGTGGAAGATCAGCCAGGATCATGTTGAAAGGCAGAGGAGGCCAAAAGGTCTACTTCCTATATCCTGTAGCCTGATAACTTATTTATGTATTTGATTTTTTAACCAATTTTATAAAAGGGACATGAAATCATTTGGATGAAGACAAGGTAGAATATGTTTTGGTTAGTTCAGCATTGAGTGTTCTTAGTATATTGAGAATTGAGATATTTCTACAATATATAGGATGTCCTTGACCTAAGAGTTTTGGGTGGTGTCATCAAGGAACCCATTACAGTAACAAAATGAATTGTGTGGAAAGTGCTTTGAGATGGATAACATTTTTTCTTAATTTTCTTTGATCTAAGACATGTGGAAGAAGTGAAAGCACTTCCTTGGGGAGTTTGATTAGATTGAGTAGAAATCATGGTCGATTGCACAGTCACTGGTGAATCGAAAACACCTTTTCTTATTCCAGCCATTTCTCCATTATTTAACATGACAGTACAGGGGAATTGGGATTAACACATGCTGTTGAAATGATGCCTGAAGCATTTGTTATTAACTGCATTTTCTAATACTTTCAGACCCCTTCCACTGCTGAGCGCAATACCTCTGTGTAATCAGATCTATATGTATTGTTTGACTTTACTGCAGTAAATCAGTGCTCCTTATCAGGTCTAAAACAAAAAAGTTCAAGATTAAAGGATTACTTCATGTAATTCAAGGAAATGATTGGTCTAACTCCACATCTGTGTTATTTTCCCAGAACTCCTGATTCTCAGCTTGAAGAGATAAACCCATTCTTGCAGAGAGTACAATGCACTGTTGATAAGCACACAACACACAGACCATTGACATCTGTGATACTTTGTTAAATATTTGATAATGGAATAACAGTCATGTTTGTTGAGGCATGTACCTAATATCATAGAGATCAGATTTGATCTTTGTCACAAAGGCCTGCCTGGTCATTTATTTATTGCAGTTTTATTTTGTGTAGATTCTTGGATTGCAGGAACAGTTAACATAGCCGCCTCAACACAAAGAACAGAGACAGGGCAGTGGATTGAGAGCAAAATCTTTTCACTGTGCAAGATTATTATCTACATCTTTGAAACCTTATAAACAATGTACATTTTATCCAATACAATCATGTAATTAAATAAAAACAATAAATGCTGGAAATTCTTAACTTCTCTGGCAGTATCTGTGGAGAGAGCATTCCTTCAGGTCAACGACCTTTCATTGTGATGGTCATCAGTTCCGATGAAAGGTCATTGATATGAAGCCTGTTTCTCTCCACACAAACTGCCTGACCTGCTGCAGCAGGTTTTTCTTGCAGTTTTCCAGAATTCACAGCATCTTGCTGCAGTATGAGCGAATACCATCACTGTTTGCATAGAAGAGAGAAAAGTAAAGGCTTGCATTTGTGTAATGCTCTTCACGAGCTTTGCACACCCAAAAGTACCTCACAGCTCATTGAACTCTTCTTTAAAATGTAGACACCATGTAAGGTATGAATTGGTGCACAGTGCAGTCCCACAAATACCATTGTGATAATACATAGAGACAATATATTTTAATTAGAAGCAACCACAGAAATTGCTGCAAAAGCTCAGCAGATCGGGAAGCATCTGTGAAGAGAAATAAGAGTTAATGATTTGGGTCCAGTGATCCTTCCTCATAATTGAGGTTCTGAGGCAGGGTCACTGGACCCAAAACGTTAACACTGAATTCTCTTCACAGATGCTGCCAGACCTGCTGAGCTTTTCCAGCAGTTTCTGGTTTTATTTCTGATTCCCAGAGTCCACAGTTTTTTTTGGTGTTTAATTTGGATTTTAATTAGATTTTGATGGATAAAAATTGGCCAGACCTCCAGGAAGATTTGCTCTGTTCTGGTGAGAGGACAGGCAAGGACTCGGTTTAGTCTTTTTTGAAAGACAGCATTTCCAATTTTGCAGCATTCCCTCAACAGGTGCAATAGCCTAGATTTTTGTGCATGTTTGACGTGTTCATAATTGAAAGTCTATCAGGCTTTCACCCCATTAACTTAATGCTTCCATTGATTAACATAATCATTTTACATTGACATGACAATATAAAATACAGACTATTAATCTTTGAAATGTCATCAATGAACTTGAAAGCATTTGACGTTGGTTTGAGAAAGACACATTTTAAAATGGGTTGGGACACATTAAAATGGCCTCTAAAGTCACCGAACTGAAAGTAACCAAGCTCTCAGGAATCTACAAAGGAATTTCTAAAGAGCATGGCTGAGATACACACCTTTAAGAGGTCACAGCCAGGATGTTGAAATTCATCAACTGGAATGTACAACTCACAATGAGACTGTCAAATGTCTCCACATGGGGAATGAAACTTCTCAATTAACATAATGCTGGAATAATCTGAAACTCGTATTGCAAATAGGAAAATAAGAGCCCACATGCTAATGCTTTTCTTAGTATCAGTTCATAAGTGTACCCTTTTCTTTACCTCAGTAAACCTTATTGATTGGCTCCTTACATATTTTTCTTCACTCCCAGGACATGGGCATTGTTGTCCGTGGACGCCCTTGAGCAGGTGGTGGTGAACTGTCTTCTGGAACCGCTGCAGTCCATGTGCTGTAAATAGACCCACGATACTGTTAGAGAAGGAATTCCAGGACTTTGACACAGTGACAGTGAAGGAGTAGTGACATATTTCCAAATCAGGGTGGTGGCTGGCTTGGAAGGGAACTTGAAGGTGGTGGAGTTCCCATATATCCACCGGCCTTGTCCTTCTGTATGAAAGTGGCCATGGGTTTATAAGGTGCTGTCTGAGGATCTTTGGTGAATTTCTGCAGTGCACCTTGTAGATAATACACACTGCTGTTACTGAACATCAGCAGTGGAGGGAGTGAATGCTTTTGGATGTCGTGCCCATCAAGCGGGTTGCTTTGTCTTCGGTGGTGTCAAGCTTCTTGAGTGTTGTTATTCCTTCCTAAAAAGCAAGAGTTAACAATATTTCAAATTGGACGGGGGTATTGCCTTGTGCAGAAATGACTCAAAGCTTTGTTGTGACTAACTGACAGACAGGTGCAGATACACCCATTCTCTCCTGGTCATAACATCCAGAGTGTGTTATTGTTGCGTTTGTTCATTTTCAATATTTTACTCTGGCCCCAGTACAAGTGATAAGGCAACCTTATTTAAAATGTAGGCGACTAGATATAGCACTTGGAGTGAAAGGGATCAAAGGTTATGGGGAGAAAACAGGATTAGGCTATTGACTGGATGGTCAGCCATGATTGTGAAGAATGGTGGAGCAGTTTGAAGGGCCGAATGGCCTCTTCCTGCTCCTATCTTCTGTGTTTCTATGTTTCTAAAATGGTGGCTGTGATTCATCTACGTACACCCTCAGTGCAACTCAACCACACAATTCCACTTGGTTAGAGCCTGTTGCTTATTTCACTGTTAATAACAGCTAAACGCGCCATCAAGATGAGGAGTATTTCTATTGTTTCACGACCTCCTGAGTCCTTTTTATTAATTACATCAGAGGATGAGGACTGGAATGAAGAGAAATTTCACTCTGTAAGAACTTTGCTGATCTTCAAGACCCAGGAATGTGAATAGACTTGGGGGAGCCAGTCTCATGGTATCCTTCTCAGAAGAAGGCAGAGTAGACCATTCAGCCCAATGATTCTGTACTGCCATTCAGTGAGATCATGTCTAATGATGATCACAGAGAGTAGAGTTATAGAATCCCTACAACGCAAATAGAGGCCATTCAGCCCATTGAGTCTGCACTGACCTCTGAAGAGCATCCTACCCAGGCCCAGGCCCCTACCCAATCCCCATAACCCCACATTTACCATGGCTAATCCACTTAATCTACACATCCTGGACACTACGGACAATTTAGCATGGCCAATACACCTAACCTGCACATTTTTGGACTATGGAAGGAAACCGGAGCGCCCAGAGGAAACCCATGCAGATTGTCACCTGAAGCTGGGATGGAACCTGGCACTGTGAGGCTAACCACTGAGCAGCTGGGCTGCCCTACACAATATTCAACTCCAATTTGCTGCCTTCCTCCCATAACTGTTGATTCCTTCACTGAATAAAAACCTGTCTATCTCGGCCTTGAGAGTACTATAGACCAAGCCTCTGCAGCCCTCTGTTGTAAAGAATTCCACAGATTCACCAACCTCCGAGAGGGTGATTTCCTCCCCATCTCTGTCTTAAATGTGCGACATCTTATTGTGCAATCATGCCTTCTGGCCCTGGATTCTTCAGCAAGAGGGAACAGACTTTCTATATTTACCCTGTCAAGTCCCCTAAGAATCTTGCATGTTTCAATAAGGTCACCTCTCATTCATCTATATTCCAACGTGTACGTGCCCAGTCTTCTTAACCAGTTCTGATAAGACGTTCCCTGTGTACCTGCAATAGTCCTCATGTCCCTGCGCATTCTGAATACCCTTTTAGACCTGGGACTGATGTGTCCTGTTCTGTGGGAAGTTTTCAGTTTGAAGTGCAACGAAATGGAATTAGTGACCAGCCAACATCGCATTGTTTCTGCTCATTCTTCCACCTGGAGGTGACATTATTTGTAAATGCACCCATCAGATACACAGATACATGAATGACTCTGTGAAACATGTAGAAACAGGAAACCTTTAACTATTCGGCACCTATGGGATCAGGAATGTGCTGATTGGTCAACTATTCTGGAGAATCAGAAAGTCCCACAATCAATGTAAAAAACACATAGTAAATGATAGAAATGTAGGACATAGAACATTACAGCGCAGTATAGGCCCTTTGGCCCTCGATGTTGCGCTGACCTGTGAAACCAATCTGAAGCCCATCTAACCTAAACTATTCCATTATCATCCATATGTTTATCCAATGACCATTTAAATGCCCTTAAAAGTTGGCGAGTCTACTACTGTTGCAGGCAGGGCATTCCACGCCCTTACTACTCTCTGAGTAAAGAACCTACCTCTGACATCTGTCCTATATCTATCACCCCTCAGTTTAAAGTTATGTCACCTCATGCTAGCCATCACCATCCAAGGAAAAAGGCTCTCGCTGTCCACCCTATCTAATCCTCTGATCATCTTGTATGTCTCTATTAAGTCACCTCTTAACCTTCTCTCTAACGAAAACAGCCTCAAGTCCCTCAGCCTTTCCTCATAAGACCTTCCCTCCATACCAGGCAACATCCTGGTAAATCTCCTCTGCACCCGTTCCAATGCTTCCACATCCTTCCTATAATGCGGCGATCAGAACTGTACGCAATACTCCAAGTGCGGCCGCACCGGAGTTTTGTACAGCTGCAACATGACCTCATAGCTCCGAAACTCAATCCCTCTACCAATAAAACCTAACACACCGTTTGCCTTCTTATCGACCCTATCAACCTGGGTGGCAACTTTCAGGGATTGATGCACATGGACACCAAGATCTCTCTGCTCATCCACACTACCAAGAATCTTACCATTAGCCCAGTACTCTGTATTCCTGTTACTCCTTCCAAAGTGAATCACCTCACATTTTTCCGCATTAAACTCCATTTTCCACCTCTCAGCCCAGCTCTGCAGCTTATCTATGTCCCTCTGTAACCTGCAACATCCTTCCGCACTATCCACAACTCCACCGACTTTAGTGTCATGCGCAAATTTACTAACCCATCCTTCTACGCCCTCATCCAGGTCATTTATAAAAATGACAAACAGCAGTGGTCCCAAAACAGATCCTTGAGGTACACCACTAGTAACTGAATTCCAGGATGAACATTTCCCATCAACCACCACCCTCTGTCTTCTTACAGCTAGCCAATTTCCGATCCAAACCGTTACATTACCCTCAATCCCATGCCTCCGTATTTTCTGCAATAGCCTACCATAGGGAACCTTATCAAATGCTTTACTGAAATCCATATACACCACATCAACCGCTTTACCCTCATCCACCTGTTTGGTCGCCTTCTCAAAGAACTCAATAAGGTTTGTGAGGCACAACCTACCCTTCACAAAACTGTGTTGACTATCCCTAATCAAATTATTCCTTTCTAGATGATTATAAATCCTATCTCTTATAATCCTTTCCAACACTTTACCCACAACCGAAGTAAGGCTCACTGGTCTATAATTACCAGGGTTGTCTCTACTCCCCTTCTTGAACAAGGGGACAACATTTGCTCGTCTCCAGTCTTCTGGCACTATTCCTGTAGACAATGATGACATAAAGATCAAAGCCAAAGGCTCTGCAATCTCCTCTCTAGCTTCCCAGAGAATCCTAGGATAAATCCCATCCGGCCCAGGGGACTTATCTATTTTCACACTTTCCAGAATTGCTGACACCTCCTCTTTATGAACCTCAATCCCGTCTAGTCTAATAGACTGTATCTCAGTATTCTCCTCGACAACATTGTCTTTTTCCTGTGTGAATACTGACGAAAAATATTCATTTAGCGCCTTTCCTATCTGTTCGGACTCCACGCACAACTTCCCACTACTGTCCTTGACTGGCCCTAATCTTACTCTAGTCATTCTTTTATTCCTGACATACCTATAGAAAGCTTTAGGGTTTTCCTTGATCCTACCTGCTAAAGACTTCTCGTGTCCCTTCCTGGCTCTTCTTAGCTCTCTCTTTAGGTCCTTCCTGGCTAACTTGTAACTCTCAAGCGCCCTAACTGAGCCTTCATGCCTCATCTTTACATAAGCCTCCTTCTTCCTCTTGACAAGAGATTCAACTTCTTTAGTAAACCATGGTTCCCTCGCTCGACCACTTCCTCCCTGCCTGACAGGTACATACTTATCAAGGACACGCAGTAGCTGTTCCTTGAACAAGCTCCACTTTTCAATTGTGCCCAGCCCCTGCAGTTTCCTTCTCCATCCTATGCATCCTAAATCTTGCCTAATCGCCTCATAATTGCCTTTCCCCCAGCTATAACTCTTGCCCTGCGGTATATACCGATCCCTTTCCATCGCTGAAGTAAACGTAACCGAACTGTGGTCACTATCATCAAAGTGCTCACCTACCTCCAAATCTAACACCTGGCCTGGTTCATTACCCAGTACCAAATCCAATGTGGCGTCGCCTCTTGTTGGCCTATCTACATACTGTGTCAGGAAACCCTCCTGCACACATTGGACAAAAACTGACCCATCTAAAGTACTCAAACTATAGCGTTTCCAGTCAATATTTGGAAAGTTAAAGTCCCCCATAACAACTACCCTGTTACTTTCGCTCCTATCCAGAATCACCTTTGCAATCCTTTCCTCTACATCTTTGGAACTTTTCGGAGGCCTACAGAAAACTCCCAACAGGGTGACCTCTCCTTTCCTGTTTCTAACCTCAGCCCATACTACCTCAGTAGATGAGTCCTCATCAAACGTCCTTTCTGCCACCGTAATACTGTCCTTGACTAACAATGCCACACCTCCCCCTCTTTTACCACCTTCCCTGACCTTGCTGAAACATCTAAACCCCGGAACCTGCAACAACCATTCCTGTCCCTGCTCTATCCATGTCTGCAAAATGGCCACAACATCAAAGTCCCAGGTACCAACCCATGCTACAAGTTCACCCACCTTATTCCGGATGCTCCTGGCGTTGAAGTAGACACACTTCAAACCACCTTCCTGCCTGCCAGTACACTCCTGCGACCTTGAAACCTTATTCATGACCTCACTACTCTCAACCTCCTGTACACTGGAACTACAATTCAGGTTCCCATCCCCATGCTGAATTAGTTTAAACCCTCCCGAAGAGCATTAGCAAATTTCCCCCCCCGGGATATTGGTACCCCTCTGGTTCAGGTGTAAACCATCCCGTTTGTAGAGGTCCCACCTACCCCAGACTGAGCCCCAATTATCCAGGTATCTGAATCCCTCCCTCCGGCACCATCCCTGTAGCCATGTGTTCAACTGCTGTCTGTCCCTATTCCTCGCCTCGCTAGCACATGGCACGGTTAACAAACCAGAGATAACAACTCTGTTTGTTCGAGCTCTAAGCTTCCACCCTAGCTCCTTGAATTTTTGCCTTACATCCCTATCCCTTTTCCTACCTATGTCGTTGGTGCCTATGTGGACCATGACTTGGGGCTGCTCCCCCTCCACCCTAAGGATCCCAAAAACACAATCCGAGACATCACGGACCCTAGCACCTGAGAGGCAACACACCAACCGCGAGTCTATCTCGTTCCCACAGAATCTCCTATCTGTCCCCCTAACTATGGAGTCCCCAATGACTAATGCTCTCCTCCTCTCCCCCCTTCCCTTCTGAGCAACAGGGACAGACTCTGTGCCAGAGACCTGTACCCCATGGCTTACCCCTGGTAAGTCCCCCCCCCCAACAGTATCCAAAATGGTATACTTGTTATTGAGGGGAATGGCCACAGGGGATCCCTGCAATGTCTGCCTGTTCCCTTTCCGTCCCCTGACTGTAACCCATCTACCTTTTTCCTGTACCTGAGGTGTGACTACCTCCCTGTAACTCCTCTCAATTATCCCCTCAGCCTTCTGAATGATCCGAAGTGCATCCAGCTCCAGCTCCAGTTCCCTAACGCGGTTTCCGAGGAGCTGGAGTTGGGTGCACTTCCCGCAGATGAAGTCAGTGGGGACACTAGTGGTGACCCTTACCTCCCACATTCTACAGGAGGAGCATGCAACTGCCGTAACATCCATTCCCACTGTTCTGAATTCTGAAAAGAAGAACTAGTAACCTTACCAAATCGGCTCTCAGAACCTTTTTTTTTGGTTAGAGGAGGAGGATGGGTGGGAGACGCTACTTAAGCAACCGCCCAAATATATTACCTCACTTACTCAGCCGTCCCGTGTCCACTCCTGCTCAGCGTGCGCTCCGCCTATTCACAAGGTAAGTTTTTAAAGGATTAACTTACCTTCACGGCAGCTCCCTGGTCCTCGCTCTCACTGCTCCCGCTGCTGCTGCAAAAATGGAGGCCGTGATCCCACGAGGTAAACTTTTAAACAATTAACTTACCTTCACGGCAGCTCCCTGGTCCTCGCTCTCACTGCTCCCGCTGCTGCTGCAAAATGTAATTTAGTGGGTATACACATCATCGTTGTGCCTTATTTACAGCATAAATCACTTAAATAATAATGCAACTTTGCCTTAAATAAAACTTACCGACAGAGAGCCTTCCCATTCGCAACCTCGACATGCTACTGGGAGACCACGGTAGATTGCAGTGTTAGTAGAGAAGTTAATTCAAAATTATTGTTAATATTTCATGTTGCCATTCGATTGAACAAGTATATGTGTTAATTAAATTTTAAAAACTATAACAATTGGACAGAATAATACAGTAAACTTGGTGGTATTTGAAGTGTATATTTTTGCCAGTTTAATCAAGAGTGCTTGAAATAATGTGCCAGTTAAAACAAAGTCTGCTGTATTTCCTCATCAACCTTTTTGGAAATGTTATTATACACCTTTGTAGAGCAGGTGGGACTTGAACCCTGGTTTGCTGATCCAGAGGTAGAGACACTACCACTGCCAAACTTGTTTTCTTGAGGGTCACTCAGCTCAAAGGCAATTAGGAATGGGTAACAAATTTGGCCTTGCTCATAACTCCCAAACCCTGTGAATGAATTTTTAAAAAGTGCCTTAAAATTGAGACCTCTTGAGTATTGGTTCTCCAGTCTTTATTCTGGACTGACTTCCTCAGGATACTAAATGTATTGGAGCAAATCCTCACATTCTTAAAACAGGCAAAATACTGTTGATGCTGGAAGCCTAAAACAAATACAGAGGATGCTGAAGAAACTCAGCAGGTCTGGCAGCATCTGTGGAGAGAGAAACAGAGTTAATGTTTTGAGTCCAATAAGTCTCTTCTTTAGAACTTAAGACTGATCTGATGAAGGGTCACTGGACTTGAAATGTTAACTCTGTTTCTCTCTTCACAGATGCTGCTGAAAGTTCTTACCAAAGCTTGCCTTTTTTTAATTTCTGCCTTCATCAAGTTTTTTCCTTTGTGACCAGCCCTCGCTATTGGGAATTTGAGTACTGAAAATGGTGATCTAAGATCCTGCCAGTTGGACAGACCGAAGTATTCTGGTTCTGCAGCTCAGTACAATGTTTGTTTTCGATAAGGCTGACATTCCTGGTGATCCTGAAGCCTAAAAAGCATCAACCATTTTGGCCAGTGGCCACCAAACTCATCTCTGACCAGGAAATAACTGATTTAGCACCTGTGAAATTTTAGCAAAATAGGGACATCATTAGCTTATTCTGTGATGTGTAACATTATGCAAGAACTATTCTGTATAAATCTGTGCTCTCCCATGGTGCACATTCCTTTCTGTGAAAGAAAATACTGAATTTAGATTCAGGAGTTCCAGAAGTAATATTTAAGTCCATTTGTATGTCCTCATCAATTTTTTTTATATATGTGTATGTGTGACTAGCTGAGGTTAGGGTGAGTACCAGACTCTGTGCATAGACAGTGATATCAAGGAGCCTGCTGCCTTTATAATAGAGAACAGACAGGCAGAATCAATAAATTCCCTCCTAGATTTGTGACAGAATAGTCTATTTACCATTCCATTAAGGGTCACAATAACGTTGAGAGACAGCGAATGTTTTGAAAGCACATAGTTAATGAATTCTTGCCAGGTCACCTTTGAAAGAGATGGGAAATGCAACATCCATTAAGTAGCGTGGCATTTTTCTGACATCGAAGGTACTTGTAAGAAATCAGGACAGGCATTCTCCAATACAAGGGAAGGATTCCATGCACAAGTAGATGATCTTTCCAGGAGGAAGAAGAAACAAAGAAGGTGCTGTTCCTGATCCACAGTGAGTTGCAAGGCTTTGCTGCTCACTTGAGAAAGTAAGCTTTGGAAAAGCTGAGTGCTGGGAATGAGGCCTGGGGATTCCTTTGGCGGAGCATCTACAGCTGCCACATTGCCTGACCATCCCCCCAAAGCTCACCCTCACCCCCACCTTCCACGTGAGTGGGACGTCCACCAGTGTCATCTCCCCTAAACAGGAGAGGCTTGCAGGAAATTTCCAATCATGGAATTTTCCTTTAAGACTACTAGACCCTGGCCTCTATAGTTCACCAAGCTCAATGTGATGTTGATTATGCTTTGGTCGATTCTGCAATCAGTGTGAAGACATTAGGAGCGAGGGAATGGTCTTCTCATTTCATCATGTTTTAAATTTTCAATAGTGCAATGTAGAATACCTGACCAATGAGCAGCATACCTTAAAACCTTTATTCCTGTGCTTCTGAAGAACTACGATACACACCAGGGAGCATTGATTGGCATTCTTCACAAAGGGTAGATGATTGTGCATTCCAGCGAGTGGGATTTAAGCCTGAATCGTACAACACTGTTGGTTGCCCATAGAAAGAATCACAGACATATTATGGTGCAGACAGAGGCCAATCTGCCCATTGTGCCTGTCCTGGCTCTTCATCATTACCTGTTGCCAATCCCCTGCATTTTCCCTGTGCCATGCATGTTATTTTAACCAAATAACCATCTAATGCCCCTCCTGAATGACACAGTTGAACCTACCTCCACCACATTTCCAGGCAGTGCATTCCATCCCCTTACTGCTTGCTGTGTGAAAAAGCTTTTCCTCACATCATCCTTGTTTTGTTTGCACATCACTTTAGTTTGATGTCCTCTCGCTGTTGTCCCTCTTATGAGTGGGAACAGTTTCTGCCTGTGTCCTCTGTCCAGATCACTCATGATTTTGAAAACTTCTGTCAGATCTCTTCTCCCTCTGAGGAGAACAATCATGGCTTCTTCAATCTATGCTTATAACTGAAGTTCCTCATTCCTGGAGCCACTCTTGTAAACTGCTTATGCACTTTAGAAACATAGAAAATAGGTGCACAAGTAGGCATTCAGCCCTTCAAGCCTGCACTACCATTCAGTACGATCATGGCTGATCATGCAATCTCAGTATCCCATTCCTGTTTTCTCTTTATATCCCTTGATCCCTTCAGTCGGAAAGGACCATATCCAGCTCCCTCTTGCACATATCTAACCAACTAGCCCCAACAGCTTTCTCCAATGTATTGGCATTTTTCCTACAACTGTACACAATGCTCTAGCTGAGGCCTAACAAGTGTGTTAGACTTGGAGACTTTTACCTGTTCACAGTTGCTTCCTGAAAAAGGCAATGCAAATCTGAGCCGACAGCAGTGCTATCCCTCTGAATGTAAACACTCGAGGGCAAATGGGTACAACTTGCATTGTTTAAGCATGTGCGTCATTCCTGAGAGGACAAGGTACCATTTCATAAAATCAGAGGCTGATATAGTGTCACTATGTGTTCCTGCATTCATACTTCAGAGGACAAGATAAAAATCGAGAGGACATAAATTCAAATCTGAACATGGTTACTTCGAGAATTTCCAGTCTGTTTTAAAACAAAACAGTCTGAAAATAAGCTTAGAACAACTGGTATTGTGAAGGCCACTTAAATAATTAACTAGTAAATGGATAAATGTTTACATGCATGGATACCTTTTTCTATCTTGTCCACTGATAGCTTTTCCTGTTAAATTAATAAAATGTTTAAATAAATTTCAAAAGGCTGAATTGAAGAGCTGTGTTGCTTCACTACAGAAGCTTTGTGGCAATCCGTGCCTTAAACCTTTTATTCCATTTTTGTTGTCTTGGTTTGGATATTGCCTGGTGACCTAAGCCTAAGCACTTTAGACAAGAAGATGTAACACTCAGATTTTGTTTAGGTGTGAAAAAAACCATATTGGGTACTGGATTCCAAGTTCTGAGATGCTTACAGCTTGCTCATGTTATAAAGTGGAAAGGCAAAATATTTCTTTAAAATAATTGGGGTTAACATCACTTTGGCATCAAAACGTGATATAAACACAACAGCCAAAGTCAACATAATTGGCAGGAAGCCCATGTAATTGGATGGAGCACCAAGTTTACACCCTGCCTGATATTACTCTTCATTGACTTCAATAGTTGTGGCAAAAATAGTGAGAGCAGATCTTCTCTGTCCATTTCTCCACCCCTCGTGGTATTGTACATTTTTAATCAGATGGTTATAGGATGCTCCCATTTTCAATGACAAGTTGCCTTACATCAGCATTCTCCTTCTTTCTGTAATCTTCCTTCAGTCACCTCCTTCACCAATTTCTCATGCCTATGAATATGACCTGAACAGGCCAAGCAGCATCAGAGGAGCAGGAAAGTTGATGTTTCGGGTTGGGACCCTTCTTCAGATGTACCGTATTGTCTCTGACTCCAGCATCTGCAGTTCTTGCTATCTCTGTGAATATGACCAACCCACTTTGTTAATTCTACTTGGTGCTCACCAGTAATCTCTCCTCCCCACATTATCCTGAGAACTTTAATGCCTTTCTCATCTTCTCAGCAACTGACCTACTCCATCCTTCTGCAGAACCGAGTTTCACAACTTTCTTGATTTTGTCAGAAGTCACATGACACCAGGTTATAGTCCAATAGGTTTATTTGAAATCATAAGCTGACTTGGTCCACCACAGTCAAATACTGGCATGTCCACATCACCTGCTTGATTTTGGATTGAGGAGCACTCTTTTCAAGGTCCATGTTATAGCCCCATGCAACATAGTGTCCTGGAGGTCTACAGCACAGAGAATGGCTCTTCAACCTATTGAGTCTGCTCTGGTCAAAAACAAACGCCTAACTATTCTAAGATAGTAGGAACTGCCGATGCTGGAGGTCCAGACCCGAAACATCAGCTTTCCTGCTCCTCTGATGCTGCTTGGCCTGCTGTGTTCATCCAGCTCTACACCTTGTTACTTAACTATTCTAAACCCATTTTCCAGCACTGAGCATTGCACACTTTGGCATCACAAGTGCACATCTAAATAATTCTTCAGTATTATGAGGGTTTCTGCTTCTACCATCATTACAGGCAGTGAGTTCCAGATTCTCACCACTCCCTGGGTGAAAAAGATTTTCCTCACATCTCTTCTACACATCCTGCCCGTTCCCTTTAAATCCCCAGGTCATTGATCCCTCCTCACAGGGGAACAGCAGATTTGCAAGAGGTTGGATAGTAACCAGATGGAATGCTTTGGTGTCCAGCGCATCAGTAATGTCTGGTTTTCGTAGCATTGCAATATATTTATCTATATTAGATTGTCAAATCTTTAATCTTCCTGTCTACCTTATCTATGCCCCTCATAATTTTGTACAGCCCAATCGTGACCCCTCCCAGTCTCCTCTGCTCTAAAGTTGTCAAATCAGAAGACTTCTCGAGGACCGCAGTGCTTCCATTTGTGAAGAAGAAAAATACCACAAAATATTAAGAGCATGGCACCATACCTTTGATATAGATGCACCCAAGCAGAGGACAGAGGGAGGCTGTGGTGTAGTAACAATGTCACTGGGCCAGTAGTTCTGAGATTGGAGATATGGTTTCAAATTTCCCATGGTAGCTGGTAGGACTCATAGATCTCAAATGTGGCCAAGTCACTGAATATATTCAAGAAAGAGCTGGACTAAGTGTTTAGATTTTAAAGGCATCAAGGAGTATGGAGAGAAAGTGGGAAGATGGCATTGAAACAGAGGATCAACCATGATCATATTGAATGGCAGACCAGGCTTGAAGGGCTGAATGGTCCACTCCTCTTCCTAATTTCTATATAAAGCTATTCTCAGGAATGTTGACCATGTAATCTATCATTTAGATTTTGTAAAAACCCATCTGGTTCACCAATATCCTTTAGGGAATCAAATCTGCCAGCCTTACCTGATCTGGACTACATATGCCTCCAGACCCACAGCAACATTGTTTATTCTTAACAGTCCTCTGAAATGGCCGAGCAAACTACTCAGTTCAAGGGCAATTAGGGGTTAGCAACAAATGCCAACTTTACCAGTGTTGCCCACATATCCTGGTGGCTCAGTGGTTAGCACTGCTGCCTCACAGCACCAGGGACCCGGTTTGATACCACCCTCCAGCGACTGTCTGTGTGGAGTTTGCACATTCTCCCTGTGTCTGTGTGGGTTTCCTCCGGGTGCTCCAGTTTCCTCCCACAGTCCAAAGATGTGCAGGTTAGGCGGATTAGCGATGGGAATTGCAGGGTTACAGGGATAGGTTGAGGGGTTAGGTGGGTGGGAAGCTGTTTGGATGGTTGGTGATAGGGAGGCGATGGCCTAGTGGTATTATCACTGGACTGTTAATCCAGAGACCCAGATAATGTTCTGGGGACCTGGGTTCAAATCCTGCCATGGCAGATGGTAGAAATTGAATTCAATAAATATCTGGGATTAAAAATCTAATGATGACCATGAATCTATTGCTGATTTTCGGGGGAAAAATCCATCTGGTTCACTGATGCCCTTTAGGGAAGGAACTGCCATCCTTACCTGATCTCACCTACATGTGACTCCAGACCCACAGCAATGTGATTGACTCTTAACTGCCCTCTGGGCAATTAGGGATGGGCAATAAATGCTGCCTGGCCAACAACCTCCTCATCCCATGAATGGATGAAGAAAACGTGATAGGCCGAATGGCCTGCTCCCACACTGTAGGGATTCTATGATATGATGAAGTATAGAAGAGGAAATGTTAAAAATAATCCCTTGCAAGTAGAACAAAACCAAAGCCGTACATTACATTGTGCTGCAGTGTGTAATGTTTTAGAAAGTGTTGTGGAATGAGAGCAGTGAAGAGGTTGTTAAGCAAAAGAAGCACTGAGGTGTGCACCTGCTTTGTGGATTTTGAAATTGCTTTCGACTGGATAACTGAGAAGAAAAGCTGTTGGAAGTGCTGGAGGTGATCAGAGTTGACTGGGGCGATGATTGTAGCTCTGTGTGGAGGACAGAGTGCGACATTTAAGGCTCTGTTTGGTGAAACTAATTGGATGAGAGATGAGACAAGTCTGTCTATGATCCTCATCGCTCTTCAATACCTATGTGAAAGCCGTGCTAAAAGAATCTTTTGATGAAGTGCAGAATAGTCTCCAAGTATAAGGGAAGTTGATGCTGGCAAAGCAGTAGATCTGCAGATACTGATGGACAAGTGATTGAAATGGTGGGAGCTTCAGAAATGGAAGTTCATGTTAGAAAGGCTTCAATGATGTGAGCTGTAAAATCGGCATTGCACAAGTAATTCTGGGAATATTGGAGGCGTGGAGCATTGCGTGGGCATTTTTGCTCACACCTGAGGCTTCTGTAGGTTTGCTTCATAATTAATTAAGCTCTAATACTTGTAGCGTGACTTTACCTGCTTTGCATACCGAAAATGTTACTGTTTCCGACATCTGTATAAATGGCCTATTTCTGTGGTTGAGTATTGAACTTCTTCTGAATACCCTACACTGAAGTTCAAGAGCTGGTGGGGGAGGTTTTCCATTTGTGAATCAAAAATCTGAAATCCTTTGTTCAAATACACTTCATCAATTTAACTAACAAAAAACTAACACAGAAGTACAAGGTTAACATTCAATACTCATACAATATATGAAGATGTAAGAGCAAAATGCAAGATGAATACAAAAAAAAGTCCTGTTAAGACACAACATTGAAAGGGCTGAAGCCTGACAATAAGAATTCCGTTAGAGAGTCAAATGCCATTGAAGCTTTGGCTGAGAATTATTATCTGGATAATAAACATGACTGTACAATTGATGTGGTAGCACAGAGTAGGTACATAGCAGGATAGCAATGTCTTTCAGTGTGGATGCTCATTTTTGGTAACAGATGTAGCTTGATAATAGTCTACCCACTTTTCCTTTTGAATGTTACAACAGCAGTAGCAGCTTGCGTTTGTTTCGAGCCTTTAACTTAATAAAATGTCTTCAAGGAGGAGGAGTGATTTGACACTGAATCATGTAAGATCGATGAAAGAGATAGAGGTTTGATTGAAGGAGGAAGAGAGATAGACGCGTTTAGGGAGGGAGTTTCAGAGCTCAGGACCTGAATAGCTGAAGGGTATTGCAGCTGATGATTGGGCAAATTGGCGTACAGAATCAGAGGAGCAATGCGACCTTGAGGATTTTAGGTCTGCTGGATCTTACAGATGTGATCGGGAGGTTTGAGGACATGGACGAATTTGAAGACACAGTTGAGAGATTTAAATTTTGGCTTGCAAAGTTGAGTATTGCATGGCCTACAGGCACCTGAATAGTCCCAGACTGTTGTGTCAGTGTTGTTATAAATGCCTTTAACTTGTTAGGACATAATTATCAATTACCCCTTTGAATAAAGTAGAGAGTTAAATATTAATACATTTCTTTACTGTGAAGCGATTTATTTGGAAACTATTTAACTTATGTTATGGAGGCGAACGTTAATTATTGGAGTGCTGTGTGATTTAGCAAATTGTATGGAAGCACCATTAATAGTAATTTAACTAGAACTGGTAAATGATGATATGCCTGGGAGGAAAATGTGAAGTATGGTCAAACTTTAAATATTAGCCATAGCTCATAAAGACCATCATTTTTGCAACATGTTCCCAAGTGTTAAGTACCTTCAGCGGTGAACAGTAAATCTTTTCCTTTCTAAATGCAAAAATTGTATTCTCATTGCCATGTGTGTTTTATACCTTAATAATCACCGAAGGTGCTTTTCATTTGTTTGCACTAATCATTTTGGAATAAAGAAGCGTTTTTAAACGACATGAACTTGGCAAATAAAATCTTGACAGTTTTTGGATCTATCTTACTTTTAGAGTTGAGCACTCATACCATTGATTTGAGCCAACTTTGTTCAACTTTGAAACAAAAACAGGAGTTGCTGGAAAAGTTCAGCAGGTCCGGCAGCATCTGTGAAGAGAAATCAGAGTTAATGTTTTGGGTCTGATGATCCTTCCTCAGGTTCTTTGAGTTGGGTAATACAGTGAGGAAATGTATAACGTATTTGTGGCCCATTCTGTTGATAATTCCATCGCTTAGTTAACTGTAAAAAAGCTGATTTCTGAAAATGTCATATTGGACTCAAAATGTTTACTCTGTTTCTCATGCCACAGATGTTGCCGGATCTGCTGATTTTCTCCGGCATTCTCTGTTAGTCTCAGATTTGCAGCAACTGCAGTACTTTTGCTTTTATTTTTCTTCTGAGAGTTTAAAGCTTTGCAGTAAATGTAAGGTCTATTTTCTGGTGGAATGAATGGCAACAGACCTGATTGAAATAAGGAATTTCTTCTCTCAGAGGCTAGTGAATCTGTGGAACTGCTTACTGTAGAAGGCTGTCGAGTCTGGGCCATTAAGTATATTAAAGGCTGAGATAGACAGATTTTTAATCAGCTGGGGAGTTATGGCTTACAGGAAAAAAGCAGGAAAGTAGATCTGAGAATGATCAGATCAGCCAGGATTTCATTGAAGGACAGAGCAGACTTGCTGGGCTAAATGGCCTGCCTGTGCCCCCTTCTCTCATGGTTTTATTGTCTAACATAACTGTATATAGAGCATGGTAAGACAGGACAGCTAAACAAGTTTCATGTTGAAATAACTCCACCGAGGCTGGTATCCGTCACCGAGTCACCCTTTATTTACGCGTGGTCAGATCTTGACTTTAGTCCTGCCTCATTCAGAGTCAGGTACCAGAGTGTCAGCATCTCTGACACTCCCCTTTTTATCCGTCAGCCAGGGCTCCCTGATTGGGTCTGTTCATCTGGTCCAATCAGGGAACTCATATTCTATGAGATCCACCTGGCTGACCTCGTTACAGTAACTGCACATGTGACCTCACGTCATTATGACAAAGCTCCTTTCTTCTTGTTCAACAGCAGGGCTGAGAGTTAAAGTACAATTCCCTCTAGTCTGCACTGCACTATCAAGGATGCCATCTTTCGGATGAGCCATTAAACAGATCAGGTGAATGTAAAAAGATTCCACCATGCTATTTCGAAGAGGAGCAGGAGTGTTCTCTCTCAGTTTCTGGGGCCATTATTTTAGGGAAAGAAATCTGCCGTCCTTACTTGGCCTGGCCAGCCTGGCAATCGACTGAGACACTGGAAATGACAACGGCAGAAACAGCCCCGTCAACACTGTAAAGTCCTCCTTACTAACATCTGGGGCCCGGTGCCAAATCTGGGAGAGCTGTCTCACAGACTAGTCAAGCAACAGCCTGACATTCTCTGTAAGTTATGATTCTGGGATAATAACAATGTCCCAGGCACCATCTTCATCATCCCTGTTAGCAGGACAGTTATAGTCATGGAGGTCCATAGCACAGAAAAAATGCCCTTTGGCCCATTGAGTTGGCAAAAACAAGCATCTAACTATTCTAATCCAATTTTCCAGCACTTGGCCCATGGCTTGAACACCTTGGGATCAACGTGCATATCTAAATACTTATTAAATGTGGGTATCTGCCTCTACAGTCCTTGCAGGTAGTGAGTTCCAGACTCCCATTGCCCTCTGGGTGAAAATGTTTTTCCTCACATTTCCTCTAAACCTTCTGTCCTTTACCCTAAATCTATATCCCTAGTCATTGATCCCTCCACCAAGGGGAAAAATTCCTTCCTGTCTACGCTATTTGTGTTTTCACTTTGGAGATATGCACCATCATTCTGTGTGGCACAATTACTATGCTAAATAGGTTAGATTTAAAATAGATTTAGCAAATCAAGACTTGGACATTTGTTAACTTCTGTGGGCTATCCACAGTGGGAGAATGGCCCTTCAATACAATCTGCCATCTCATGCTCTCTCCACTCAACCGTTACCATCAAGCCAGGGGATCAAAAACCCTGGTTCAATGGAGAGTGCAGGAGACCAGGCCAGGAGCAGCACCAGGCGTACCTAAAAATGAGGTGTCATGCTGGTGAAGCTAAAAGACAAGACTACGTGCATGCCAAACAGTAGAAGCAGCAAATGGTAGACAGGGCTAAGTGATCCCACAACCCACGGATCAGATCTAAGCTGTGTAGTCCTGCCACATCCAGTGGTGAATGGTGGTGGACAATTAAATAACCCACTGGAGGAGGAAAAGGCTCCACAAATATCCCCATCCTCAATCATGGAAGAGTCCAGCTTATCGGTGCAAAAGATAAGGCTGAAGCATTCCCAACAATCTTAAGCCAGAAGTGCTGAGTGGATGATCCATTTCAGCCTCTCAGAGGTTCCCAGCATCAAAGAGGCCAGTCTTCAGCCAATTCAATCTACTCCATGTGATATCAAGAAATGACTGAAATCACTGGATACTGCTAAGACCATGGGCACTGATAGCATTCCGACAATAATACTGAAGATGTGCTCCATAACTTGCTGTACCCCTAGCTAAGCTGATACAGTACAGTTACAACTCTGGTATCTAATGGAAATGTAGAAAATTGTCCAGTTATGTATGTAGACACAGAACAGGATGGATCTGCCTGGCCAGCTACCTCCCATCAGTCTACTCTTGATCATCAGTAAAGTGATGGAAGGTGTCACTAACAGCGCTATAAAGCAGCACCTGCTCAGCAATAACCTGCTCAGTGACGCCCAGTTTGGATTCCGCCAGGACCACTCAGCCCCTGACCTCATTACAGCCTTGGCTCAAACATGTACAAAAGAATTGAGGTGAGGTGAGAGTGAAAACCCTTGACATCAAGGCTGCATTTGACCAAGGAGCTCGAGCAAAACTGGAATAATTGGGAATTGGGAAAAGTCTGCCCTTGTTAAAGTCATACCTGGGACAAAAAAAGTTGGTTGTTGTTCTTGGAAGTCAGTCATCTCAGTCCCTGACATATCCGCAGGAGTTCCTCAGGATAGTGTCCTAGGCCCAACCGTCTTCAGTTGCTCAATGACCTTTCCTCCGTCAGGTCAGAAGTGGAAATGGTCACCAATGATTGCGCAGTCGTTAGCGTTATTCGTGACTACTCAGATGTACAAATACAGCAAGACAAATAGCAAGTTACATTCATGCTACACAAGTACTAGGCAATGACCATTGCCAACAGGAGAGAATCTAACTATTGCCCCTTGACAGTCAATAGCATTATCATCACTGAATCTCCCACTATCAACATGTTGCAGTTTATCATCTACCAGAAACTGAACTGGATCAGCCGTATAAATACTGTGGCTATGACACCATTGTGATATTGTGGGTTTACCTACACCACATGGACTGTGCTGTTCAAGAAGGAAGATGACCACCATCTTCTCAATGTGGCAACAAGGCACGGGCAGTTCACTCTTGCCCAACCAGCAACATGCACATCCTCTGAATGAATAAGAACAAAAAAAAAATCACTCAACTGACAAAACTTAATAAAATTATACAGATTACCCAGTCATTGTGAGCCATCAAAATGCAATGAGACAATGCTACATATAGGAGCTTTCTGCTTGCAAATGCCATGTTGCATTAGAGCAGTTACCAAGCTTCAAAGGAGAACTTAAGTTCAAGTGAAACCACATTTGGCCAAATAACCTCCTAATGTACCGTAACAAAATGCATTGAACATCCTGATTCTTCCCAATTCATTTGTATTATGTCTTGAAGATGACATTAAATGTGAAACATGACGTATCTTGAAGTAAAATGCCTTTGGTTTTCTGACACAAACATTGATCAGGGAAAGGGGTTGAAGATTGGCATACAAAACCATCATTGTAAATTTTTTTTTAATTTAAGGGGGTAAAGAATTTAAGGGAGTTACAAACACCACAATAATATAAAACAAAGAACTGCGGATGCTGGAGATCTAAAACAAACAAAGATAGAGAATGCAGGAGAAATTCAGCAGGTGTGGCAGTATCTGTGGAGAAAGAAACAGAGTTAACTTCTCAAGTCCAGTGACTCAGTTCTGAAGAAGAGTCAATGGACTCGAAACATGAACTCTGTTTTCTCTCTACAGATACTATCAAATCTGCTGAGTTTCTTCAGCAATTTCTATCTTTGTTTGTTATGAATACCACAGTTTATTCATTTTTTTAAGAGCAGTAGCAGCCTTTATTCCCCCAAAACAAAATCGTAAGATTGTAGTCTTTCACATCATACCAACAATATCACAATGTAAAATTTCTGTATCTTCCTGCTTCAACACCACTCTCTAGAACAGTGAGTTGTGAAAGTAGTTCAATCACACATTGACAGTTGTCTTACATCACAATTCCTTGTATCTGGAATAATGTTTTCATTTGCTATAGTCCTTTGCTACAGTTTTTAATGTCTATCATGTGATAGGATTTTGGGGGTGAAATTAATATTCCAATGTTAATTGTCAGTTTTTTTTTCAGTAGAGTACCATCTTTTATTCCAGAGATCAGTGGCAGATAACACAAAGGGTTCAGCAAGGCTGGTGAATTGTCATTGAATGTAGCAATATGCTGTGCAGTCAACCAGTCCATCAGCCTGAAGTGTTAACTCCTTGTTCCACAGATGCTACCGTGACCTGCTGAGTATATCCAGCATTTTCTGTCTTTATTTCAGAACCCCACCGCACACTGTAATCTGCTTTTCAATTTGTTTTGAAAGAAGAGAGACAAAAAAAGCTGCAGATGCTGGAATCCAAGGTAGACAAACAGGGGACTGGAAGAGCACAGCAAGCCAAGCAGCATCTGGAGGAAAGGAGCAGTCAACATTTTGGGTCTTACTCTTCTCCAGACCTGAAGAAGGGTAATACCTGAAACATTGACTGCTCCTTTCCTCCACATGCTGCCTGGTTTGCTGTGTTCTTCCAGCCTCCTGTGTGTCAGTTCTGAAAGGAGCTTTTTCTCCTTTGGTAATGTCTTGTATCAATCCAAAAGACAAACACTGATATCACAGCTCTCAGCAGCTTGTAGCAAAGTACAAGTAACCATATTCTTTTGTATAATAATGAGTATCATATTTAATCACAAAGTTAAGTTTCAATGTACACAAAATACATGGTATGCTTTGCGTTAGATTATAGCAATGTTCTTATGTAATACAGTAGAAAAATGACTGAAATGATCCTTATTATTGGACTGCATCATTCTGGAAACCAACCATGCAGAAATGTGTAAACCAACCAACAGGAACAGGGTGAAAGAGAAACATCAGGAGTTGCAGATCCCCAGAACTTGCTGGTTAATTGACGTCTCTGCCATTGGCTTTGCTATTGCCTTTAACTCTCCATTATTGCCTTCAGAACTTGAACATTAATTAGTCATGAAATTGAATGCATGAAAGTGGTGCCTCATAATTAATAGTGTAAGTACCCCTTTGACAATATGGTAATTGCCAATATAATGCCATTCTATCCCTCCAGCCCAGAAAATGAACAATCTAACTGTGGAGTCCCCTTTTGGAAGTGCTTGGGGTTTCTTTTAACTGAAAATTAAACGTGCCTCTCTATCTTTTTTTAATATAAATCAGTCTAGCATTTTCCCCTTTATTTATTTTCCTGAGTAGCCTCCAATTCATCTAATTTCTTTCTCCTGTGTGTTTCTCAATGAGTAAATTTCTTTAATTAAAAAGAACTCTTGGTCATTATGCTCCCAAATGTGTCATACTTCCAGCAAGGTACAACGCAAATATTCTTTAGAGCTTAAAATGCAGGAAAATAGGTAATGATGAAGCATCATCAAAATTCATCTCAATGTTGTTGGAACTTGTAGCATCCTTGAAATTCACCAAATGGGGATGTACATGTGAAAGTTCAGATAGTAACCATCATGCTGAGTAATTTCTGTGTCCTGGAGTTCCTGGAAAAACCTGTTGATTCTTTCCCAGGAGCGAGGAAGAAATATTAAGGCAAGTAGTAGTTACTGGTTGAACAGGTAGGAAGGCATATCCAAGAGGACTTGATGGTTCACGGACAAATTAATTAAGAAAGTAACTGATGAAATTGGTCACTTACCAGCAGGAATCTTTGAGGTATTTGTGAAACCAGGAGGCGTACCATAGTAGAGAGAAGGGATCATAATCTTGGAGTCATACAACAATACAGTGAAAAAAGAGAGCATTCAGCCCTTTGTGCCTGTGTTGAATAAATTAAACAGGTTAATTCCCTGCCTACAAATGGCACTACACAGTTTTCCTCTTGCATTATTCAACAAACCTGAATTTTTTTTTGAGCCTTCTTCCAGCACCTTCTCAAAGAATTAATTCACGATCATCCTAACTTTCTACCTGAAAAGAAAGTGATCCTCATCTCACTTCTGGAACTTTTACCAGTTGTTACAAATGTGAGTCATCCAGGTACTGACCTTCAACACCTCCACTGAATTACCCTTTAATCTTCTCAGCTCTAAGGAGGACAAACTCAGCCTCTCCAGTTTCTCCATGTAACTGAGGTTTCTCATCTCTAGTACCAGTCAAGTAAACCTCTACTTTTTTTTCAAATGCTATATGATAGTTTATGACTATTAAGATTATAGAATCCCTACAGTGTGAAAACAGGCCATTCAGCCCATTGAGTCCACTCCAAAGAGTATCCTCCCAGACTCAACCCCTAACCCTATCGCTGTAACCCTGCATTCCCCATGGCTAATCCACCTAACCTGCACATCCCTGGACACTATGGGCAATGTAGCATGGTCAATCCATGCATTATAAGATTATAGCCATAAAAATTATGGTTTTAGCAAATATTCTGGAGAAGAGTATTGTGGAACTTTGAGGTGTTCAGAGCAAATCAGCATTGTTCCAGAGGCAAAACCAATACCTGATAATCATGCTTTAACTCTTCTGAGAAGATACATCATCTCGCACACAAGGGGAACTCAATGGATATTTTTCTTTAAATCAACCTTTAGCAAGTCTGTTGTTATGACACCACACACAAGAGATTGGTTTAAATATTGGAAAGCATCATCATCATCATTATCAGTGGTCCCTTGCAGATGAGGATGACTCTCTTCCCCTCTCAGAGTGAGTCCATAGGTGCTTGTACAGACTGATACAGCTACCGCAGGCTCTGTTACACTTGGGGCAGGTGGTGGTCACGGGAATGGGTGGGTGGGGCATTGGTATGGCAGAACGCTGCACTGTTTTCGCCCGGCTTCCGTTTTCTTCACGACAGCAAGTCTCGAGGTGCACGATGCCTTCCCGGATGCTCCTCCTCCACTTTGACGGTCTTGGGCCGGGGATTCCCAGGTATCTGTGGGAATGCAGCACTTCACCAGTGAGGCATTGTGGGTATCACTGAAGTGCTTCCTCTGTCCACCTGGGCCTCGCCTGCTGTTTCGAAGCTGTGAGTAGAGCACTTGCCTGGGGAGTCTTGTCTTGGTCATGAGGAAGGTTTGGAAAGCATGGGATAGGTGGGTAGTCCTTCAATTGTGCTGACAACTGGATGACAGACCATACCTGAATGGAACTATAAGTTAATCACCAGATTTTAAAGTTTTTTTTTATGCATGGGATGAGGACATCGCTGGCCAGGCCAGCATTTATTGTCCGTCCCTAATTGCCCAGGGGGCAGTTAAGAGATAACTATATTACTCTGGGTCTGGAGTCACATGTAGGCCAGAACAGGTAAGGACTGCAGTCTCTTTCTGTAAAGTGAACCAGATGGATGTTTTTTCCCGACAATCGACTCAAAGTCATTATTAGGCTCTTAATTCTACATTTTTATTGAATTCAAATTCTACCACTTGCCGTGGCAGGGTTCAAACCTGGGTGCTGAGAATATTGAGTATTGAATACTTTTCTGAAGAAGGGTCTAGGCCCGAAACATCAGCTTTCCTGCTCCTCTGATGCTGCTTGGCCTGCTGTGTTCATCCAGCTCTACACCTTGTTATCTCTGCCGATAATATTGACTGGGTCTCTGGATTAATAGTCCAGTGTTAATACCATAAGGCCATTGCCTCCCATATTCCTCCCCATTGTCATGTCAAAGGATTGGAAGGAAACCAACAAAGTCACAAATGAAAACAATGCCGAAGGAGGTCATTCGGTCTTTGATGCCTGACCCTGTTTCCCAAAAGAAGAAGCAACTTGTGGGAATTGCCTCAATATTAGGGGTGGCACGGTGGCTCAGTGTTTATCACTGCTGCCTCACAGCACCAGGGACCTGGGTTCCATTCAAGCCTCTGGCAACTGTCTGTGTGGAGTTTGCACATTCTCCCCATGTCTGTGTGGATTTGCTCCGGTTTCCTCCCACAGTCCAAAGATGTGCAGGTCAGGTGGATTGGCCATGCTAAATTGCCCATACTATCTAGGGATGTGCAGGCGAGGTGGATTGGCCGTGGGAAGTGCAAGGTTACAGGGACAGGGTAGAAGGTTGGGATGCTCTTTGGAGGGGCAGTGTGGACTTGATGGGCTGAATGGCCTGCTTACACAATGTAGGGATTCTGTGATTAGCCTTTTCCATTCACTGAGTATATCAGCGATTTGGAAGTGAGAAGAGAGAAAAACAACTAACAGCACCTTAGAGGTTGCTAATATCCAAGTAGGTTGATCAAGTACAAACAAATCTAGTTAGTTTGGAAAGTTGGGCTGTATAAAGGCAAATTACATTGTGTGTTAACAACTGCAAAGTATTGACATTTGAGAAGCACAGTTGACCAAGTAAGTGTTAGCTGTAAGAACATAATAGGAGTGGGTGTTAGTTATCCAGCACATTGAATAAAGGTAGGTAAACTCAGCATAGTCTTGCTTTCTCATTGGAGAGAAATGACTGATGGTGTTTTAACCTCAGGATCATCACACCTCAGGCAAGGGGAGAGGTTGAGAAGGTGTGTCTTTAATGGTAACCTCAGATGGTATTGGAATTGATTCTACACTTTCGGCATCAGTCCGTAAAGCAAACGAGCCGTCTAGCCAGCTACGCTAACCAACCCCGCTGTTTAATAAGATCATGGCTGAATCTCTGCAGTGACTCCATTTTCCTACCTGACCTCCGCTTCCTGCGATTCCCCAAAAATTCATCACACTCCATCTTAAACATGCGTGTCAGCTCAGCGTCCATTGCGTTCTAGGTTAGAAAACCTCCAAGGATTACGACCTTCTGAGTGAAGACTTTCTCTTCATCTGACTGACTTGATCCCAAGTCTGAGACTTCTCAAACAAAGCAAGCAGCCTTACAAGTCCACCCTTTCATCGAGATCACACCTTACTCTCTAAAATTCAGAGAATGTTGGCGACATTGTACAGCCGAGGGAAGGATTTTGGGTATTAATGGGCAATACATTGAAAATATTTATTGTGGGTATAAAACGTAAATAGCCACTTAATCTATTATTTTCATCTGGTGGGCATATTTCTTCATGGGACCTAATCTTCTGAAACTGTTGAACTCTGCGTTGGAATTTCTATTGGGTCGGCAGTCTAGTAGTGTGATTATAGTGCCATGGTTGTGTTTTTATTTGTTTCTGTTCTTCTTTTAGTTTCTTGTACCTGCAACTTTCTGTGACCGCATTAAGCATGTGAAATGCCAGCCATCTGTAAGAAATCGGATTGGGATTTGCAGAAGCAGAGCTGTTGCAAGTTGGCGAGCACACAGACAGTTTGCTCAGCTGGCACTGTGTTATGTAAAATTAGTTTACACTGTTGAAGAATAACATGCAAATTGTTCAATCTGGTAACATCTTTTATGTATCCAGCGGGTTACTGATCTTTGATAGTCCCTTTTGCAAACAAAACTTGTTTGTTATTTTTTTTCCCACATGACAGTCCCAGCTCAGAACTTTTCAGTTTTAATTCCATAAAAGCAGGAGCGGAAGTGGACCATTCGGCCCATCAAGTCTGCTCCACCGTTCGCTGGATGAAGAAAGTCAGGTTGAATCATTGCAGATTTCTCCTGATCTGCCAGATGACTGATGTGAGCCCTGTACCTGAATCACAAATCCTAGAATAGTCCAGCACAGAAGACCAATTGGCCCATCAGTTCTGTGCCAGCTGTTTTGAAGAGCAGTCCTGTTCATCCCATTCCTGGCCCTAAACTGAAGTAGTCCCGTTTGCCTGTATTTGGGCTATATCCCTGTATGCTTTTACTGTTCGTGTACTGGTCCAAATGTTTTTTAAATGTTGTAATTGTACCCGTCTCCACCAATTCCTCTGGCATCTCATTCCATACACACATGGGGAGGTGATGGCCTATCTGATGGTATTATCTGTTAATACTGTTGGACTGTTAATCCAGAGACCCAGATAACATTCCAGGGACCTGGGTTCAAATCCCGTCACAGCAGATGGTGGTATTTGAATTCAACAAAATATCTGGAATTAAGAATCTAATGATGACTGTGAATCCATTGTTGATTGTGGGGAAAAACCCATCTGGTTCACTAAGGGAAGGAAACTGCCATCCTTACCTGGTCTGGCCTACATGTGACTCCAGACCCACATCAATGTAGTTGATTTAAACTGTCCTTTGGGAAATTAGGGATGGGCAATAAATGCTGCCTAGCCAGCAATGCCCTCGTCCCGTTAATGAATAAATAACAAAAAACCACGTTTTATGTGCAAAAGTTGTCCCTCAGGTCCCTTTTAAATCTTTCCTCTCTCAACTTAAACCATGCCCTCTAGTTTTGGACTCCCCTACCCTGGGGATAAAACCTTGATTATTCACCTTATCCAAGCCCCTCATGATTTTATAAACTTCTATAAGGTCACCCCTCAGTCTCTGATGAAACTCCAAGGAAAGAAGGTCACAGCCTATCCAATCCCTCCTCATAGCTCAAACCCTCTGGTCCCAGCAACATCTTTGTAAATTTTTTCTGTACCCTTTTTAGTTTAACAACATCCTTCCTAAAGTAGGGTGACCAGAATTGTACGCAGTGTTCCAAAGTAGCTTCACAAACATCTTATCCAGAGGGTGGATGGTAGAGAGTGGTTATTTGGGCAGGAGGCCTATGGTGTGCTGCAAAGATTAGTTCTGTTGTTCATCATTTATATCAACAATTTGGATGAGAATACAGGTGGTATGGTTAGTAACTTTGTGGATGATGGTGGTGTAGTGGACTGTGAAGAAGGTTATCTTAGAGTACAATGAGATATTGATCAAATAAGCCAGTGTGCAGAGGAGTGGCAGATGGAGTTTAATTTAGATAAATGCGAGGTGTTGCATTTAGGTAAGGCAAACCAGGGCAGGACTTACACACTTAATGGTAGGGCCCGGGGAGGGTTGTTGAACAGACGGACCTAGGGGTTCAGGTACACAGTTCCTTGAAAGTGGTTTTTCAGGGAACAGAGTGGTAAAGAAGGCATTTGGCATGCTTGCCTTCATTGGACAGAGCATTGAGTACAAAAGTTGGGATGTCATGTTGCGGGTGAACTTCTTTTGTCCTTCATGCATTTCACAGCAAGGTTATAGCACAGAAAGAAGCTGTTTGTCTGTTTCCTGGCCATCTGAAGAAAAGAAATTACCCAGTACCCTGCTTTCTCCCTGTAGTCTTGCACATTCTTCCTTTTAAGTTAATAATCCAATTCGTTCTTAAATGCCTTAATTGAACCTTCTTCCACCAAACTCAATTAGCAGCACATACAGTTCCCAGCCACTAACAGCATGATAAATTGTTTTCTCAATCACCATTGCATCTTTTGTCAATTATCTTTAAATCTGTGCTCTCTTGTTCCCATTCTTTTATCCAATGTGAACAGTTTTCATTTATTTACTTCTCATTGGATAGTTACTACTGAATCTGTTCTGATTACCCCTTCCGGGCAGTGCTTTCCAAACCCTCACGATTTGCTGTCAAAGTTTTTTACACCATATAGCCTGTCTGATTCTACATCAGCACACATGCTATGGACCTTTCAACCATTAGCAACAATTTCTTTCTATTCTACTTACTCCCTGTTTTAAACAGCTTTATCAAATCTCCTCTCAGCTTCCTCTGCTGTAAGGAGATTCCTTAGCTCCCATGTTTTCGACCTATCCCCCCAACTGTGATCCAGGGCTACACAGGGGAAATGTAGAAAGGATCTTTCTGATGACTGGGGAGTCTAGAACCAGGGGTCATGGTCTAAGGATATGGGATGGACTATTTAGGACTGAGGTGAGGAGACATTTAAGGAGTGAGGAGTGGTGAGCCTGTGGAATTTTCAAACACACAGTGTGGCTGACTCCAAGACATTGAATGTTTTCAGGAAGGAGTTAGATACAGTTCTTAGTGCTAAAGGGATCAAAGGGTATTGAGAGTAAGTGGGAAAAGGCTACTGAGTTGAATGATCAACCATAGTCATATTGAATGGCAGAGAAAGGTCGAAGGGCCAAATGGCCTACTGCTACTCTTATTTCCGAAGGTTCTATGATCCGTCAAACCTGGAACCATTCTAGCAAACGACCATTACAGCAGAAGATTGGGAGAATCCATGTGGAAATTCTCAGTAATGAGACCAGTAACCACACTTAGTTTGTTTGATTTGATTTATTATTGTCACATGTACCTAGGTACAGTGAAAAGTTTTGTTTACAACACAGGCGGATCATACTGTACAAAGTGTATTAGGGTAATTGAACAGAGCGAGGAATACAATGTTATGGCTGCAGATCAATGTTAAATTTATAATTTGAGAGGTCTATTCAGAAGTCTAATAACAGCAGGGAAGAAGCTGTTCTTGAATCTGTTGTGACGTGTGTTTAAGCTTTTGTATCTTCCGCCCAATGAAGAGGTTAGAAGAGATTATAACTGGGGTGGGAGGGGTCTTTGATGATGTTGGCTGCCTTCCGAAGGCAGCGGGAAGAATAGATGGAGTCAGTGGATGGAAGGTTGGCTTGCGTGATGGATTATCACTGTGGAGTTGAAATATTGCTAGCACAAGCATCACTTTTACCTGAAGCACGTAATGCTCCAGAGCTATTAGGAACTGCAGATGCTGGAGAATCTGAGATAACAAGGTGTAGAGCTGGATGAACACAGCAGGCCAAGCAGCATCAGAGGAGCAGGAAGACTGACGTTTCGGGCCTAGACCCTTTTTCAGAAATGGGGGAGGGGAAGGGGGTTCTGAAATAAATAGGGAGAGAGGGGGAGGCGGATAGAAGATGGATAGAGGAGAAGATAGGTGGAGAGGAGACAGACAGGTCAAAGAGGCGGGGATGGAGCCAGTAAAGGTGAGTGTAGGTGGGGAGGTAGGGAGGAGATAGGCCATTCCAGGGAGGACGGACAGGTCAAGGGGGCGGGATGAGATTAGTAGGTAGGAGATGGGAGTGGGGCTTGAGGTGGGAGGAGGGGATAGTTGGGAGGAAGGGCAGGTTAAGGAGGCGGGGACGAGCTGGGCTGGTTTTGGGATGCGGTAGGGGGAGGGGAGATTTTGAAGCTTGTGAA
>NC_063339.1:10175296-10225874 GCF_021869965.1 Rhincodon typus | reverse complement strand
AAGCATACCTTCCTATGATTTATTTTCACTGTTCAAAATCCATGGCACTGTTCAAAGAACGCTACAGTGAAAATATTCCTTTTTCAACCAATGCTGCCAAAGGAACTAATCTCGGTCCTTTATCACCTCATTTTTGTTTGCAAAATTCCTGTGGCTGTGACCAATGTAAGTCAATGTGGAAGAAAAAGCCAACAGACAGTTGTTGCAGTAATTGGCAATTAGCAACACATTCAGCCTGCCAGTGTTTTTCATTCCTGCTTGAGAATAGTACGGGCCTGTATTTGTTGCTCACTAGTGCATTAGCGATACATGCCATTATTTTTATGAGCTGCAATTTATGCCCCCTCACTTTCTCCACTGATCCCCTGATCTACAGGTTTCAGAGGAAGGGGGACATGTAAAATATGTCATGTGGCCAGCGCATTGATGTCCAGCACACACGTGACCCCGTTCCCGTGAAACGTTAGGGAGGCAGGTGCTGAAATCAGCTTGCCCTCTCACCATTTATAAAGTAATAATTAACAGGTACTTGAGCTTGTTAACAAGGCCCCTTTTCGCCTGAACATGACACTGTCCATGTCATAATATGGTCAATATGTGCAGGCAGTTAACAGATTGATTTTTTAACCCAACAAAGGGAAGGGAAGGGGGTGACGACCTTTGTTGTAGTGCCGTTTACACTCGGGGCACTGCCACCCGGATGTTATCTGCCTACCCTCCAAGCATGCCACTTATTGCCTGGACAACACAATCCACACCCCCCCCAACAACTCCCTCGCCTTAGGTTTCTCACCACCTGCCTGAACAAATAACGAGGAATTTATCAGGGTCTGGGATCCACCCCTGATCATTGTGGGCTTCCATTACTGAGTTCTGGCACTGTCGGATCTGCTAAAATCATGCAGCAAGATCTGGGCAGTGTCCAGACTTCAGCTGACAACTGGCATGTAACATTTGGGCCACACAAATGCCAGGCTATGACCATCACCAATAAGAGACAATCTAACCATTGCACTTTAACACTCAGTGGGGTTACAATCAAAGAAACCTTACTGTCAACATCTGAAGGTTACTATTGACCAGAAACTCAACTGGACTAGCCACATGAACACATGGCTACAGGTGCAGGTCAGGGGCTAGGAATACCGCAGAGAATAACTCATCCCCTGACTTCTCAAAGCCTGTTCACTATCTACAAGGCACAAAACAGGAGTGTGATGGAACACTCCCCACCAGCCTGGATGAGTGCAGCTCCAACAACACTCAAGAAGCTTGACACCAAGCAAGACAAAGCAGCCCGCTTGATTGGCTCCACATCCACAAGCATTCACTCCCTCCACCACTGATGCTCAGTAGCAGCAGTGTGTACTATCCACAAGATGAACTGCAGAAATTCACCAAAGATCCTAAGACAGCACCTTCCAAACCCATGGATACTTCCATCCAGAAGGATAAGGTTAATAAATATATGGGAATTCCAAGACCTGCAAGTATCCCTCCAAGCCACTCACCATCCTGACTTGGAAATATATCACTGTTCCTTTATTTTTGTAGGGTCAAGATCCTTGAATTCCCTCCCTAATGGCATTGTGGTTCAACACACAGCACATGGACTGCGGTTCAAGATGGCAGCTCACCACCACCTTCTCACCAACTAGGGATGGAAAATAAATGCTAGCCCAGCCAACCACATCCATTTCTATTGAGTGAATAAAAACAAGTCTTGAGGGAGGGACTTCCTCCAAGAAGCAGTGAAGGGAATGAATATTTGTGGATTTTTTAAAAATTCATTAGTGGGTTGTGGGTATTGCTGGCTGGCCAGCATTTATTGCCTGTTCCTAGTTGCCCTTAAGAAGGTGGTAGTGAGCTGCCTTCTTGATCCACTGCAGTCCACCTAATGGGGGTTGACCCACAGTGCCATTATGGAGGGAATTCCAATTGTCACCATCTCCAGGCCGGCCAGAGTGAGTCAATCTGGTGAAGCCTCCCTGTTTAATGTCATTCCGTTCACAACTGACTCTCCTCCTGGGAATGTGAGTGATGTACACCCCTACCCCACCCTCCTGTAAAATTCAGCCCTACGCAAACATTTTGGAGAACATGAATTTCAGTGAACTCTGACGTGAGCAGAGATTGCATTGCTAAGGAGGCTTCTCTTAAGAAAACTTGGTTTGCAAACTTCCATTGGCTTTTTGAGAAGAAATGTCAAGAACACTGGAGCTACCCAGCAGGACTGGTGGAACCCGTGGGGAAAGAGGACCAGAGGGAATCATCAAAGTCAGGAATGAGAACAGGCACCCAGGAGATCTCCCGGTTCTGACCCTGTATCATCCCACCATCAAAATTCTGATGGACTAAATAGTTAGGAGGCAAGCACAGCACCCCATTAGTGGCACCAAGTACCTCTAGGAAATGACAGCTGCGTGCCTGGATCCACAAGCAGAGTTACGTGGCAGCCATTTTGGGGGCTTTCCCCAGCAACCCTAGAGCCTCTTGTCAGTTGACAGAAATCTGCCTAACTCGCCCTCCAATGTATTCAATGGCCCAGCCTTCATTGCTTTCCAGGGAAAAGAATGTGAAGTTCTAAAGTTCTAATGCCAGTTCTAATGAAAGGTCATCAACCTGAAATTTGGGGTTAGATTTTTTAAGGGGCTGTGCTGTTACAAGTTGTGAGGAGGGTAGAAAGAGTCCGCAAGGAGATATAGAGAGGTTAAAGGAGTGAGCTAAGAAATGGCAGATGGAGGATAACGTGAGTAAATGTGAGGCTGTCCCCTTTGGCAGGCAGTATAAGAAAACTGCTTATAGGAGGTTCCTGATTTTTGAACATCAAACTTACGAATGTTTGTACTTACGATTGCAATCTCATACAGGGCGTAAGTTTAAAGACTCAACATATGAGTATTTCCTGTGCTTACAGATGGCTCTTTTAGATTGTTCTGCATTGTGTTTCATCTTGTGTACAAATCAATTTGTGAACGGATTCCAGAATGGAACCCATTTGCGACCCAGGGACTGCCTGTCTTATTTAAATTGAGAAAGATGGCTGCAGGGGAAGTCCTTGAGGAAGGCTGTAAAATGTCTTACATTTTGCCTGTGGTGCAACTGTATGGGGTGCTGATCTGACCACACTTGGAGTACTGTGTACAGCTTTGGCCTCCTTACTTGAGAAAGGATGTGCTGGCAGGGGGTGCAGAGGAGATTCACTAGGTTGATTCCGGAGTTGAGAGGGTTGGCTTATGAGGAGACGTTGAGTAGACTGGGACTATACGCAATGGAATTTAGAAGAGTGAGGGGGAATCTTATAGAAACATATAAAATTACGAAGGGAATAGACAAGATAAAAGCAGGGAGGTTGTTTCCACTGGTGGGTGAAAATAGAATTAGGAGGCATAGCCTCAAAATAAGGGGGAGCAGATTTAGGAGTGAGTTGAGGAGGACCTTCTTTATCCAAAGGGTTGTGAATCTGTGGAATTCCCTGCCCAGTGAAGCAGTTGAGGCTGCCTCATTGAATGTTTTTAAGGCAAAGGTATGTGGTTTTTGAACATTAAGGAAATTAAGGGTTACGGTGAGCGGGTGGGTAAGTGGAGCTGAGTCCATGTAAAGATCAGCCATGTTTTTATTGAATGGCGGAGAAGGCCCAAAGGGCCATACGGAGTCCATAGAGTAATACAGCATGGAAACAGGCCCTTCAGCCCAAACTGGTCCATGCTGACCACGGTGCTCACTCAGCTAGTTCCGAGTGCCTGGATGAGGTCCATATCCCTCTAAACCCTTCCATTCCATGTACCTATCCAAATTTTTAAAAATGTTGCTATTGTACCTGCCTCAACCACTTTCTGTGACAGCCTAACACCCAAGGATGGTCTCGATCAGGCCCAGGGATTTATCAACTGGATAGATGGCCTACTCCTGCTCCTGCGTCTTCTGTTCTTATGAAACTACTCTCAAAAAGAAAATTGAATGTGATGCTTTCCACTTTTGGCTGAATAGCCAAAGTGAAAGGAATCATTTATCCTGGACGTTTTACCTTTTTAACAGGAGGACTAGGCCTGAACTGTAGAAAATGTGTTCAAAAATCCCACATTTTTATTGCTGTAAAATTTAAAAGATTAGTTGTTTGACTGGCTATTGATATGACTCCGATAATCCAGTTTAATGCCTCTCCGACCTCATATTCCAGCTGCTCTTTTTTCTCTTTCCACTCGCTCTGTTGTTTAATCAATATTTAAATTTTGATTAACAGAATACAATTACAAGTGATTAGTTTGTGATTAGGCATTTTGTCACTTTTCCTGAGGGCTTTGCAATGTGAAAATGGATGATGAGAATGAAAATGAAATTTGAAGAAGCACAATCGATCCCACAAAACTAGCAGTAAACAGATTTTACAACTTTTACTGTTGGCTTCTTCAGACATGAAGGACTTGCTCTGTAAATTACTACAGAATGAGACCTGTGTTGCTTTCTAGCCTTGGGGAGGCAACACCATCCATCAGCCATGAGTTGTGGACTCTCTTGTACAGATAGTGAAATCTTCAAATAACGTCTATTCTGACATTTCACTGCAACCTCCAGAGAGTCTAATTCAGTTCAATTTAGTGCAATCTCATTAAGGGTTGACAAGTAATTTAACCCTCTAATGCCTGAACAACCGGTCGATAAAAGTATTTTATTTTGTCCTTTGCTAAACAGAGGTCGCCAACTGAACTCTGGGCTCGCGTTATTTTGAAGAAGAGTAAGTAAAATCGCTCCAGTGGCCTGGCCAATATTTATCACTTGACCCAACAACTCTTTTTTATTTAAAAACGTTGACTATCTGCTCATTATTACAGTGCTGTTTGCGAGAATTTTCATTGTGCAAATTGTCATGTCAGGTTTTCATACATGGCCACTATGGCTACACTTAAAGTACTCAGACTCATAGAGTCATACAGCATGGAAACAGACCCTTCAGTCCAAATAGTCCGTGCCAAACATGTTCCCAAACTAAACTAGTCCCACCTGCCACACTTTGCCCATATTCCTCTAAACCGTTCTTATTCATGAATTTATCCCCTTCATTAGCTCGAAAGAGATCTTGGACATCCCATGGCCATGACAGGCATGATACCTTCCAAACTTGTAATCTCCACCACCCAGAAGTACCATGGCAGGAGACCCATGGTCTGCATGTTTCCCTCTGAGCCACATACCCTCCTGACTCAGAGCAATGTCATTGTTCCTTCACCGTCGCTGAGTCAGATTCCTGGAACGCCCTCCCTAACAACACTGTGGGTCCTACACTCCAAGTAGAAGCAAATAGGGATGGTGATCTAGCTAGCAATGCTCACACCTCATGGAGGATTAATTGTAAAATATAAGACCTTTAATGAAATAAAGTCATTGAACAGAACAAGCAACATTGTAGTGTATGTACTGTAAGAGATTGTTTCTCAATTTTTCTACATTAGGTTTGGTTTGATTTGGTTTATTGTCACGTGTATTCTTAACAAATATAGTGAAAAGTGTTGTTTACTTCCTGTTAAAGATTCTGTCATCACCTTGTACCAAAATGTAATCCTTGAAGTAGAATTGAATTGCAAGAGTAACAAGACTATCACTTCTGGGGATTTGTTAATGACCATAAACATCTTAGTTTGTTGAATGGCTGGTTTGTGATGCGGAGTGATGCTAACAGAGTAGATTGCCCTCTCAGTGTCTTCCCTCGCCTGAGTCGTGGTGACCCTCAGGTTAAACCACCACCAGCCGTCTCTCTCTAATGTGAGAGCAGCCCTACGGTTCTCTGGGACTGTGGTGACTTTACTTAATACACTTTTACTGAAGTTTACTGCCTTCTGCTTGGCCATTCTCTATGTAATTTCCTTTAGGGAAGGAAATCTTTATGAGTTCTGGCCTACATGTGACTCCAAATCCACAGCAATGTGGTTGTATCTTAATTGTTGCCCTAAAAGTGACTTAACAAACCACTCAGTCATATCAAACTGCTTGAGAAATAGCACATTGGATTGTCCACCACAGGGACTACAGTTGTTCCGGAAGGATACTGAAAAACTCCTTGCGGGTAAATCCACAGCAGTAGGACACTGGTTTAGAACTGGGGGTTGCCCAGTTATGACTTCTTGAGGGGAATATTTTTCTCTCAGAAAGTTGTGGGAACTCTCTGCCAAAGAAGTCAATGGTGACAGGGTTCATTCAATGATTCTCTAACTTCATTTTTTTCTTTAATTTACGTGTAAAATGTTTTTCTTTAAATTTGTAAAATGCATGTGATAATAGCTTTGTAGCACTTGCCTGTGCTTTTCACTTTTCAGGAAAGGGGCCAAGAGCTAAGGTTCATTACCAAAGAGCACCACCAGTTTTTAAGAAGAGCAGGAGACCAGAAAAGTCAAATTGAGTGGTAAAAATCTTTACTAGTCTGTGATGGGAAAAAGCAAAGACTGAGAGAAGCAAAGAATTCAAACCTTGACAGCTGTAAAATAAATAGCTATCAATAAGCAATGGGACAATTTTGAATGTTGTGTGAGTGTAAAATAGATCAAAGCTCATTGTAACCATCATTCATATTGGTGGAAATAAATGGAAATGCAAAACACTGTGTATCCTACAAAGTCAAAGCTATGTCCAGAGTCATTATTGAAACATTATTGTAGGGACACGATTGTATATTCATAGTATTGCTAGACTATTAATCTGAGTGTAGACAAACAGGAGGCTGGAAGAACACAGTAGGCCAGGCAGCATCTGGAGGAAAGGAGCAGTCAACCTTTTGGGTATTACCCTTCTTCAGGACTGGATGTGGGCGTCGGGGGAGCTGCAGATAAAGATGGTGGGGAGGGGTGGAGGTGGAATGGTGGTGATAGGTGGACACTGGTAATAGGTACAACCTGGTTGGTCGATGGGACACAGCCCAGACGTTTCAACATTGAGTTCTCCAATTTCAAATAACCTACTCACCCACCTCCCGGCTCCCCTTCCAGACCCACCTCCTTCTTTCCATTCCACTTTCTGACCCTCCCTTCCAGCCACCAACTGGAGTCATCCCTCCCATCCACCAACCAGGTTGTATCTACTACTAGTTTCCACCTACCACCACCATTCTGGCTCCACCCCACCTCCCCTCCAATCTGCAGCTCCCCCTACCCCCACGTCCAGACCTGAAGAAGGGTTATACCCGAAACGTTGACTGCTCCTTTCTTCCAGATGCTGTCTGGCTTGCTGTGTTCTTCCAGCCTCCTGTTTGTCTATCTTGGATTCCAGCATCTGCAGGTTTTTTTTTGTCTCTATTAATCTGAGTGACCCAGATTCAAATCCTGCCATGGCAGATGGTGGAATTTGAATTCAATAAAAACCTGGGATAAAGATTCTAATGATGACCGTGAAACTGTTGCTCATTGTCAGGGGGAGGCCCATTTGGCTCAGTAACGTCTTTTAGGGCAGGGAATCTGCTCATTCTTTCTTGATCTAGCCTACATGTAACTCCAGTCCCACACCAATGTGGTTGGCTCCGAACTGCTCCTTGGGGTAATAAATGCTGGCCTCGCCAGCGATGCCCACATTCTGTAAATGAATTAAAGAAAAACTTGGCAGAAGTAGAGTGTGTGTAAAAACTTAATTGGAGATTTGAGTGAGTAAATTAGGAACATTCAAATTGTGGTAGTGTGCAGTATAACAGCTCAGCTCCTTCAACATTAGTGCGAATCATTTCATCCACAGGCCTGTTCGCCTTCAGTGCTGTGACCAGAGAGCAACATGATTCAAGACTATGGGATATTTCACAGCAATTCGCAGCTGATGAAGTCATGGAATCATAGAAACCCTGCAGTGAGAAAGAGGCCATTCGGCCCATCGGGTTATCACCGACCCTCTGAAGAGCATCCCATCCTAACCCCATAACCCCACATTTACCTCGGCTAATCCATCTAACCTGCGCATCCCTGGACACTACTTGGTAATTTAGCTTGGCCAATGCATTAACGTGCACATCTTGGGCTGTGGGAGCATCTGGCAGAAACCACTTTGTAATGTATGAAATGTGGAAGCAGTAAATTGGACAGAAATCAAGCGCCATTGTCATTTTATATATACATATAATAGTCTGCTAAAAATATTGTGGCACGGAGTTAAAACCTGGAACTCCCACTCTCCCAGCTTTGTCAATCTACCCACAGTACATGGATTGCAGCAATTGCAGAAGGCAGTTTCTGACCACCTTCTCAAGGGCAACCAGGGATGGGCAATAAATACTGGATCAATCAGTGATGCCTAAGCCCATGAGTGAATTTTAAAAAGTGCAATATTTATGTATTATATTGAGAGGAAATAGTGTTGCAATGGTACGCTCACTAGATTTATAACCCAAAAGCCTGGGCTATTTGTCTGGGCATATGAAATTAGATCCCAGAATTGGAGATAATGAAATTTGAATTCCATTGGTGCAATCTATATTGTAACCTAATGGTGTCCAGGAAACATTGTAATATCATCTTTAAAAAATCCACGTGGTTCACTGAAACCATTTAGGAGAGGATATCTGCTGTCTTTAACCGGTTTTGCCTACATGTGACTCCAGGTTCTCACAGATTCAGTTGACTGTCAACTGCCCTCCAAGATGTCCATGGCAAGATTATCCATTCTGGGCATTTAGGGTTAGGCATCAAATTCTGCCCCAGCCAGTGATTCCCACATCCCAAAGAAAAAAACAATTTGTGTTCTCAAAAAAACAGGGAAGTGAGAATTTTCCGATTATGTATTAATCCAACTGTGCCATCGCACCTTTACTCTAAACCTTGGTATCGCCTTCAAACACTTCAGACGGCAATTTAATATTTAAATAACCCCATGCTAAATATAGTGCAGCCAAGCACAGGAACAGTACGTTTTTTAAAAAGGTTACACAGCATGATAATTGGCAGTGGGCTTGATGTAGCCTTAAAGAGGTGTGTTCAGAGCGAAGCCTACAAAAGATGAATACCAATTTCCACTGAATCGCAAGCGTGAAGCATAGACAAATAGCACTGCAGCATGTTGTTGAGCAAATGATGCATTTCAAAAGATAAAGGACATGCACCTTTCCAGAGAATTACAGCAGCTGCGGGCTCCAGGGGTATTAAAACCTTGACACCGTGGCAATAAGATACAGTTAAAGAATCTTAATGAAGGTGAATTTATTTATGCAAATTCTATTTTCCTCTCAATCGAAGTGCAGCTGAAATGCGACCTCGATCAGCCCAGATGACAGCAAAGGTCAACTATAATTAATTCCATCTGCGCAGATGTAGCAAACATGGCAAACCTGCTGAAAAGTGGTAAATAATAACAGAAGGAGGTTAGGCAAAAGTATTAAAATTATTGACCTTGAGATCTCGCAGCAAGTTTAACTAACCTTTTTGTAGCACTTTTGTTTCGAAGATCCAAGTTGCTTGCTCTTTTATTCTGTTAAGTTTTAACAATGTGAATGTCTACACGTGGAAATTTAGTGTGAATTACAGAAACAAGGTTGAAGGGTCTAGGTCTGAAACGTCAGCCTTCCTGCTCCTACGATGCTGCTTGGCCTGCTGTGTTCATCCAGCTCTATACCTTGTTGTCTCCTCTACTTCTAAACTAACATGGCTTAGCTCTGGTGAGGGAATCCCTGGGATACCAATACCCTTTGATTAGAGTGGCACAATGGCTCAGTGGTGCCTCACAGTGCCAGGGGCATGGGTCCAATTTCAGCCTTGGGTGACTGTGAATGGAGTTTGCATGTTCTCTCTGTGTCTGTGTGGGCTTCCTCCTGGTGCTCTGGTTTTCTCCCACAATCCAAAGATGTGCAGGTTAGGTGGCTTGGCCATGCCAAATTGCCCACAGTGTCCAGGGATGTGCAGGCTAGGTAGATTGGCCATGAGAAGTAGAGGGTTACAAGGATGTTCATTGGAGGGTTGGTGTGAACTTGATGGGCCAAATGGCCTGCTTCCATACTGTAGGGATTCCATGATCTCCTCCCTGTGCAGACACCACAAATGTATAACCTCATAAACTGGTGTCATTTAAAAATAAATTGCTGGAGTCAGAGTGCTCAGCTGCCTTTTTTAATACGTTCTACTGTTCACCTGTCAAGCAGCAACTCATCCAGGCACCTTTGACAGTATCTCCCAAACCCTCCACTTCTCTAAGCTCCAAGGACAGCAGAAACAAGGTAATGACAGCATCTGCAAGATCACCTCCAAAGCACACACCATACAAATTTGAAAACTATCACCATTCCTTCACTGTTGCTGGGCCCAAACACCAAACCTGCTTCCTACCAATGCTACAAGTTATGTATACCAGATGGACTGCAGCGGTTCAAGAAGGCAGTCCGCAGCCACCTTCTCAAGGATACCTAGGGACAGGCAATAACTGTAGGCCCATCTCACATCTTGGTGAAAGAATAAAAAGAAGGTCACAATCAAAAGGAAGTCCTAAGTCACTTCTGCCATTAAGCAATGGTCTTAAAAGGATCATCCTTCATTTTCAGAAACAAAAACAGAAACTGCTGGAAAAACTCAGCAAGTCTGGCAGCAGGTCTGTGGAGAGAAATCAGAGCCAATGTTTCAGGTCGAGTGACCCTACCTCAGAACCCTTCCTCCTTCATTTGCAGATTAAATTTAGGTTTATTTGCTTGCTCAGAGCTAGCCAACAGTGTACTGAGTTGACAGCCTATAATTTGAAGGATTGTGGTATCTCGTAAGAGATCCTGCCATGAGATCACATCAGATGAGTGAGGAGAAACAAGAAACCATCAAGAAAGCTATGAACATGTGCAGAAACTTAGAGATTGTCCATGCGCTGTGTATCTGTGGATTAATGGAAGAATAGACCAGGCATTGCATAGAACATAGAACATAGAACATTACAGCGCAGTACAGGCCCTTCGGCCCTCGATGTTGCGCCGACCTGTGAAACCAATCTAAAGCCCATCTAACCTAAACTATTCCATTATCATCCATATGTTTATCCAATGACCATTTAAATCCCCTTAAAGTGGGCTGGTGCTGATAGGCATTCCAGGCCAAAATGAGAATAACAGATTGGAAAAAAGGAAGGAATTTTTGATGGAATGTTGTCAGAGTGCTCAGATAGAAAATTACAGAGGATATCCCACAAAAGAAAAGGAAGCATGTCCAGTGTGCGGCAAGCAGTGTTCTCACTGAGAGGAGTGAAATCACTTTGCACACAAGAGATTAGTTAGATGGAAATGAAACAAGATGTTATAGATAATAAATGCTTATACTGCAGACACAGTTACAAAAAAGGGTCATAATGGACTCGAAGCATTAACTCTGTTTCTGTTTTCACAGATGCTGCCAGAGCTGCTGAGTTTCTTCAGCATTCTCTGAGTTTGTTTCAGAATATCAGCAGCTGCAATATTTTGCTATTGTTTAAGGAATGGGGTCACATGAATAAATATTGATCACTGCCTATGCGGCTGCAAACTTGTACAGGGAGCTGGAACAGTAGGGAAATAACAACTAACCAGTAAGTTAGCGCACTTTAAGACAGCTAAATGACTGCATAAGGGGGCAAACACTTTTCAGTCTGGCTGAAGACTCAAGTTGATGTTACTTGCCAACCTTTGTCAACACTAAGACTGGGCAAAGATGGGGATGTCCTGGGATAAAAATCAAATGGAAGTAAGCCCAGTGTGGGGTGATGGCACCTGGTTTCCTGCTTGAAAACTTAGATTTGGATGTGGTGTGTGTGAGTGTGTCAAAAAATAATAAACTTTATATACTTGTTGTGCATGTGGATGTATAAAATAGAGGAACTGTGACCCCTCGTCATCTGGCCATATTAAAATCATAGCCTGTTACTTAGCAATTTGATCCACATTTACATCCAAATGATCGTAAAACGTTCCACTCTATAATTGCATTATATGAGAACAAAATGTTTAATTAAAAGTCTTGACCAGCCTGGTAATAAATTTTAATGTATTAATAATAATAATTAATCGTTTTAGTATTTATACAGCACTTTTAATGTCATTACGCTTCCCATGGTGCAGTGTAAAAATGTTTCACAGTCATAATTTGACACTGACTTATATAAAAGAGAATCAGTCCAAGGACTGGACTTTTGTCTCCCAGTTCTTGTTAACGCCGAGAGTTTCACTGTGGTGGAAAACCTGTCTATGGTGAAAGTGGCAGACAATCCTGGAAACACAGCATAGCCCACTTTTGCAGAAGTGGGATCGGGTCAGGATTTCATATAGTCAGAGAGGTGTACAGCACGGAAACAAACTGTCCCTTCCAACTCGTCCATGCCAACCAGATATCCTAAATTAATCTAGTGCTATTTGCCAGCATTTGGCCAATATCCCTCTAAACCCTTCCTATTCATACAACCATCCAGATGCCTTTTAAATATTGAAATTGTACCAGCCTCCACCACTTCCTCTGGCAGTTTGTTCCATACACGCACCACCCTCTGCTTGAAAATGTTGCCCCAGGTCCCTTTTAAAATCCTTCCTCTCTCACCTTACACCTATGTCGTCTAGTTTTGGACTCCCCTACCCTGGGAAAATGACCTTGGTTATTCAGTCTATCCATGCCCCTCATGATTTTATAAACCTCTATAAGGTCACTCCTCAGTCTGCAATGCTGCACATTCCCAGTTCACAGATGCTGCTGGCCATTTTAATCATCAGCTGCCTACACTTAAATGGGATATTGCAAACATTGGATCTTGAAATGTGAAGTGTGTAGAATGGAGCTGTAATAAACCAGTCTGAACCCTATTCATTTCTCTGGGGTGTACCTTTGTTGAGATACCCTTTGGATCTAGTCCCCAGCAAACCTTTGGCAGAGGCAAGGTGTCCTTTGGAATTTTTTAACATTAGGCACATTGGGTAAAAGAGGTGGATAAACTCATCACTATCAAACTCATGGAGCTGTCGACAGACCTGTCAAAATCAACTATCAAAGGCACATGTCAACAGTGTTGAGAGAACCTCTCAAAGGGACTTACTAAGAAGAGCTGTCAAAAGTGTACAAAAGGACTGTCCAGATGGAGCTGACAAGGCATTTAAAGCCCTGCTCTTTAAATTTCTGAAATAAAAATGCCTGGAATGTTAAAGGAAATGAGTACTTGCTACATGACTTTGCTGGCATACATCTAAGGGGTTCCATTACAGCATTTCTGCTGCATGATTTATTTCACAACGATGCAATATCACAGTTTGACTGGCAGTTGAACATAGTTATAGATGCTTTGATGTGGGACTATGAATTCCAGTGTTGTAGTAAAGGAGATTATATCCTTGAAACAAATGTTTATTATCATGAGGCATTACTTAGTTGGAGGAATGCAAATGTAGTCAACTTTTTATGAACATGAGTGAACATAGAACATAGACCAGTACAGCACAGTACAGGCCCTTTGGCCCATGATGTTGTGCCGACCTATTATCCTACTAAGATCAAACTACCCTGCATACCCTACATTGTGCTATCATCCATGTGCCTGTGCAAGAGGCGCTAAAAATGTCTGTAAAGTATCTGACTCCTCTACCACTGCCGGCAGCGCATTCCACACACCCATCACTCTCTGTGTAAAGAACCTACCCCTGACATCTCCCCTATAGCTTCCTCCATCACTTTATAGTTATGCCCTGGGAAAAAGTCTCTGGCTATCCACTCTATCTGTGCCTCTCATTATAACAAAGTCTGTAGTAGAGACTTAAAATTTAATCTAAAAGAAGTTTATTTTATCTCATCTCTGCTCTGTAGTCTGCCTATCGTGGATATGAGGTGAGTTGGTATAAAGTTGAAGGAGTTGGATGGAGTATGAGTTGCTGTGATTTGGTGCTACGTTGACAAGGGGCTATAATGAATGAATAAATGATTTATTGACACAGGTATTTTACAATGAAGTACAACAAAATACAGTGAAAAGCTTTCATTTGTCACCATAATCTGGCACTATTTTGACAGTTTAAGGATTAGAGAAAATGAGAAGATATAGCTTAAATAGAAATCCATCTATATATGAGTTGGCTCAGAAACACCACCGCCTCGCCAGACCCAACTAACACCGAAGTTGCTGATCCTCAGCTGCCATCTTGCGCCACTGGGCCGATTCACCTTTGCCACTGCCCACACCAGGCACACCAACGTGAGCACTATTGCTGTGGTTGATGGGGGCTGTGGTGACCTCCTGCAGCCGGCAGCGCTGGACCCAGCCAACGACAAAGTTGCTGATGCCGATAAACGATCACGAGGAGTGGTAGAAGGGTATGAGGAGCAATAGGTTTTTTTTTTGGTAGACGTGGGTTGGCATGGGGGCTATTGGTGATCATGGAGGCAGGTGAGAACCTTGGGTCAACTTGGATGTAGCACAGTGAGGCGTGCAGAGGAGTTGCGAGGGGATGAGGGCTTGAGGGATATTTCCTGTTTCATTCTTTCTTTTTAAATTTTGGACTTAGTGATGGATCCCGGCCTTTCACTCAGTCCTCCTCCCTACCCAGCAGCCTCCTCTGTTGTTCTGGGATTGCCCTCCCTGACTGCCAATCCTGTCCATCCCCTTGGACCATCCAGGTGGACATTGTTGAAAGTCAGGAACATGGAGTAGAGAATCCTCCCAACCCTCTGAACCTACCCGGGAGCAAAAATCTGAACCTTAGTTAGGTATCTTCTTGCTGCTTGATTCTTACTCATATCTGTAAATGGTGTCTTGGTGCTGGGTTGGAGGGCTGGATGCGTGTTTCTAAGTTGTGACGAATGACGACAATGTTCACTATCAAAACCACACCAAAAGGAAAGAGCTTGTTAGCTGTGTGTTTCACACTGATGCTGGCGTGGGTCGATATGGCACCAGTCCCAACAGAGTGTAAAATGTAATGAGCTTACAATTTGCTACTTGCCATTCCCATTCATGCTGTGAAGTGGAATTGCTCACAATAAGTGCAGCTCACTTGGTGGAGATGGTGCCTCAGAAAGGGAAAAAAGACAGAGACAGAGACAGAGAGAGAGAATGAGACGGAAGAACTAAATAGACACCTCACCTATTTCATTGTATGACAAGCAATGTAAAGGGTGAGCAAAGACCAGGATTGGTATTTTTCCACAGTCGGAGAACGCTGGTCTCTTATTTAAGCCTCTCTGCTCCTATGATGCTGCTTGGCCTGCTGTGTTCATCCAGCCCTGCACCTTGTTGTCTCGGATTCTCCAGCATCTGCAGTTCCTACTATCTCTGTACTTGAAGAAAGGTGTGTTGGTTTTAATTTGCCATGTTGATAAAGATTGAAGAGAACAAGTGATATGTAGCTGCAGTTGGAGTTAAACTGAATAGTCTCAGTTATCAAGTGTTCACAGAATCACCAAATTGTTATCGGCACAGAAGGAGGCCATTTGGCCTATCATATTCTATTATACAGTGCCAGTCTCTCACCATTTCTATGCAGGCAATCATCCAATGTCTTCCTGAATGCCTCAATCGAACCTGCTTCCAACACATTTCCAGGCAATGTAGTTTTGTTGAGTGAAGAAGTTATCTTTTTCTCACCAAACCTTGCTTCATTTGCACATCACTTTAAGTCTGTGCCTTCTCGTTCTTTTCTCTTTTCTGAGTGGGACCAGTTTCTCCCACTTCAGCCATCTAATGGTGTTGAAAGCCTCTATCAAATCTCCTCTCAGTCCCCTTCCCTCCAGGGAAAACAGCCCCAACTTCTTCAATCAATCCTCCAAACTGAAAATCCCTGAATGTGTTCTTTTTTTTAGAAAAAGGAAGATTCTTTCTGATTTAACCTGTTCATGAATGTTATGACACACCTCTGGAGTGGGTAGAACTTAAACCTAGGTTGAAGGGTTAGGGAGAGTGGGCAGGAAAGTGGAGTTGAGGCTGAGGTGAGATCAGCCATGATAGTATTGAATGGTGGAGCAGGTTCAAAGGGCTGAATGGTCTACTCCTGCTCCTAGTTCTTACCTTAATGATGAGAAGCCCTACAAAAAGACTTGGCACAGCTGGCACTTAGCCAATAAAAAGTAACATTTAGCCCACTAAAGTTCTTTTTTTGAAGAAACCCATTGCACCATTGTTTTAATGAAAGAATTATCTTGGAAGATTATTGGAACGCTAAAAGTAACAGAGAATCCCACTGGGTCGGAAACAGATGTCCTGACCCCATAGCCATTGGCTTGGAGGTTGGTAGTGAGATCCAGGAAGATAGTGGAGGAGTCAGTCCTCGTCCTGAGATTTATTCCAGGCTTGAAGCCGGATAAGTGACAACAAATTAAGTTACATAATTAAGTCCTTCATTAGGGGTAACTTAAAAGGCCATGCTACATTTTTTCCAGCATGTGTAATGTATCACATGCCGAGTTCAGTCATGGAGTATAACGAGCATGCATACAAGAGTGATACAGTGATGTAAAGGTGTTCTAATCCTGATATCAACAGAAATATGTGTGACGATGCTGCGACTTTAAGAGGTGTATTTTGTCCTGGTGTCTTTTAAGAGAGAGATTGAGCAAGAGGTGCTGAAAAGTCTGTGGTAATGTAAACAGCTTGTGAGGCCTTGGGTTTTTTTTTTAAGTTGGTACAGTAGAAGCAGCCTGGGTGGGGGCGGCCAGCTCTCACAGACAAGGGTTTCTAGGTTTTTGTTAGCTTTTAGAATCAGCAGAAGCTGTTGGAGTCGTGACGATGTGGAAGCTATTCTTTACACTCTCTCAATTACAGCTCGAAGCTGGGGTTCCTACTGCGGATATTGCATGTGAGACCAAAATGGTTTCTGACTGCGCCTTTTTACCAAGCGGTGTGTTTATGAGATGTTACTATCTGGAGCAGTTAATTAATAATAGTTACTGTATCCATTATTCTATTAAATTATTCTAAGTTCTTCTTTCTTTTGTTGTATTTTAAATATAATATTTGAATAAATTGTGTTTTGCTTAACATCAAGTACCAGTCCAATTGCATCTGGAACACAGCACCTTACATTTGCCTTTAAAGTAAGAAGAAGTTTGGGTCTAGGCTACCTTCTTATTTTAAAGGGGTCTGGTCTGGTCCAAAACAAATGATATTGTAATTTGAGAAGGGAGGAATGGAAGAACTGTACCAGAGAGCTAGCATACAAAGATTGGAATTCTATATGATAGTCTATAAATTTTTAAAAATGTTTTTTGTATTCATTCATGGGATAAGGGCATTGCTGGCTAGGCAGCATTCAAGAGTCAACCACATTGCTGTGGGTCTGGAGTCACATGTAGGCCAGACCAGCTAAGGATGGCAGTTTCCTTCTGTAAAGGATGTTAGTGAACCAGGTGGGATTTTCCTGACAATTAACAATGGATTTGTGGTCATTGTTAGGTTGTTAATTCCAGATATTTATTGAATTCAAATTCCACCAGGTGCTATGGTAGGATTTGATCCTGGGTCCCCAGAACATGATCTGGGTCTTTAGATTAACTGTCCACTGATAATACCACGAGGCCATCGCCTCTCCTCAAGCAACAGTGTTTATTGAAACTTCTGAATATCAGAAGAACAAAAGAACAAAAAAGAAATACAGTACAGGAACAGGCCCTTTGGCCCTCCAAGCCTGTGCTGATCATCATGCCCTAATCTAAAAAACAAACCTTCTGCCCTTATTTGGTCTGTACCCCTCTATTCCCTGCCTGTTCATGTAATCATCCGGATGCCTTTCAAATGTCCCGAATGTGCCTGCATCCACCACCTCTTCAGGAAGTGCGTTCCAGGCTCCTACCACTGTCTGCGTGAAAAACTTCCCTCACACATCTCCCTTAAACTTTCCCCTCTCACCTTGAACCTGTGCCCCCTCATAATTGAAACTTCAACCCTGGGAAAAAGCCTCTGACTATCTGCCCTATCTGTGCCTCTCATAATGTTGTAGACCTCTATGAGGTCTCCTCTCAGCCGCCGTCTTTCCAGCGAAAACAATCCTAGTCTTTTTAACCTTTCCTCATAGCCAATGCCCTGGAGACCAGGCAACATCCTGGCGAACCTTCTCTGCACTTTCTCCAAACCTTCCACCTCCTTCTGGTAATGTGGTGACCAAAACTGCACATAATACTCCAAATGTATCCTACAAGGGTTTGAAAAGTTGCAACATGGTTTGCCAACTCTTGTACTCCATGCCCCAGCTGATGAAGTCAAGCATGCCATATACCTTCCTAATCACCTTGGCCACCTGTGTTGCCACTTTTAGGGAACTATGGACCTGCATCCCCAGATCCATCTGAATGTTAATGTTCCTAAGGGTTCTGCCATTTATGGTATAATTCACTCCTAAATTTGATCCTCCAAAATGCAGCACCTCGCAGAAGTTGGTCACTTAAACCTGGCGCCTAAACCATGGTCTCAGGTTAGATCACAGGATCAACACAAATCAGCCAACACCATAAAGGCATCCTCCCTAATGGAATCTAAGGGGAAGTGGGAGTGTGAGGTGTTCATCGAAAGCAGAAGTTCCATTTCCCAAAGGCCCAGGGCCCCAACAATCTAAGCAGAGCACCCTAGGAAGGTTTCCCCTCCACACTGAAGGGACGATTGGCCTCCCCGCCACTAAGAATACTATTCATTTGGATCATTCCATGCTGAGGTGAACCCCCTGCCCCTCCCACTGTCTCACCAGCAGTGTGTACATGGGGCTGCTAACAGAGATGGTGGTGAGCTCATGGCACTGTTAGGAAGATCCCGAAGCCAATGGAAGATTTCTGCCTGTGTAATTGCAGAATGGTGTGCACAGCACAGAGGAGACCAATCACCCCAAATACCTCTGCTGGCTCTCTGCAAGAGTAATTTGGCAAATTCCACTCACCCCCAAACCCCACCCAGTAATTGTAAATTTTACCCCTTTGTGTGCTTATCCAATCCCCTTAAAAGCATTACAATTGAATCTTTTCCACCATGTTCCCCAACAGTGCACTCCATATCCTAACCAGTCACTGCACCAATATGTTCTGACTCATGGTGCCTTCTGTAATTATTGCTGATCCCCTTAAAGCATGTGACCTCTGATCCTATGCCCTGTTGGCAATGGAAACAATTTATCTCTTCTTACTACTCTTTCCCGACCCCTTAGGATATTTAACATTTTCGAATAAATCTTCTATTAGCCTTTTCTAAAGCAGACAGCCCCAGCACCTCCAATCTATCCAAGCTTATTTCTTTATCATAGAATTATTACAGTGCAGAAGGAGGCCATTCAGTCCATCATGCTTGCACCTGTTCTATACTTGGTGCCAATCTCTTGAATGTTTCCCATCTTTCTATGGTCACTTGTTTTGCCCAAGTGGCTTTACATCATCAGACTGGACATGAAAATTGTTGTTTCCCCCTCACTTCCCACTTCCCCAGAGCTGACGTCATTAATATCTGATGGATTATAGTTCAGTGGGTCCTGGCCTGCCATTCCAGACTATTCTTCCAAGTCCGGGACAAGATGAAGAGTGTCGGCAGGCTATTCAGTCATGGGGGGCAGCTGGAGTCCTGGCCAGCAATCATGAACAAAAACCAGTTTTTTTCATTTAGTTTTGTTTAATTTCTTCTCTTGTCCAAGGGCATTGAAAGAAATACATGCGCTAAACATAATACCATAAGATATAGGAGCAGAATTAGGCCATTGAGTCTGCTCTGCCACTCAATCATGGTTGATTTTTTTCTCAACTCCATTTTCCTCATAACCTTTGACCCCCGACTCACTAAGTACCTATCTATCTCTTTCTTAAGTACAATCAATGACTTGGCCCCAACAATGGCAATGAGTTCCACAGATTAATTACCCTCTGGCTGGAGAAATTCCTCCTCATCTCAGTTCTAAAGGGTCATCCCTTCAATCCATGGCTGTGCCTTTGGGTTCTGGTCTCTCCTAGTGGAAACATCTTCTCCACATCCCAGAATGCTCTGCACGACCTCAGGGTCCTCAAAGTGCTTAGCGGCCAATTAAATACTTGACAAATGTCTGCAAAGTTGTAGTGTAGGAAAAATGGCAACAAATTTGCTCAAACTCCCACGCATAACAATGTGATAATGACATGATTAACAGTGTTATTTTTAATACTGGTTGAGAAATAAATGGACACAGCATATAATTCTCCCACTCTTCCTGAAAATAATGATGTTTTTCATCCACCTGAAAGAACAGAGTTTAGTTCCACGTCTCTACCAAAGGACAGACTTATTGAAGCTAATTAACTGCAGACAAATCCCATACAAAATATCGAACCTAAAACCCTTTGCTTCCCTGGCTTGGCACTACATGACATGATGCACTCATGAGCTCTGTGTGGTTTAATCTTATTTCAAAAGTAATAATAAATCATGGACAAAATACGATTTGCAATGCTTTATTGCACACATCTTCTCTCAGCCATAGGGAATGTCATTGCTTTTAATTACCCAGATTTGGTCAGGACCTCAGAATTTACTGATGCATTATGTAAATAATGAAATGCCTGCAGCGTCATTACAGAAGGAAATCGCAGAGCGAAATGTACACTGAAACAATTGTACAAAAATGTAAGGCAGCTTGATCAGCAAAATAGAGGATTGTTCTACCAGATATTTTCCAGTGAGCCTAAGTTGACCCTGTCAAAGTGCTCTTTACTTTGCAGAAGAATTGTATTGATCAAACCATACTAATAAATCAGACTGATGTATGACATGTATTGAACAAGTCTTTGTCTTTCCTCATGGAGCCTGTTATGTTTTATGAAGTTATTTGCAGCATTATATTTTTTTGTCAGTGCCCTTAATATCTTTTTGAAGATCTCTTAAATCATTGATGTGGCTTCAAATTTTTCCCAAGTAAGGATAGTAAAGAAGGCTTAGTTAAACACCGAGCACAAACCCTGGGATACTTGTCTTTATTGGCCGAGGCTTAGAGTTTAACAGAATGTGGTAACATTGGAACTTTATAAAACGTTGTTTAGGTCACAGCTAGAGGATTATGTGCAGTTCTGGAACCCATGTTATAGGAGGGATGTATTTGCACTGGAGATGATACAGATGTGAGTTACCAGGAAGTTGCTTGGGCTGGAGTTTTTAATTATGTAAAGAGATTGGACAGACTTGTTTTTCTTGGAACAGAAGAGATTGATTGGGTGACATAATTGAGATGTATACAATTATCAGTGGCATAGATGGAAAGTAACATTTCCCCTTGGTGGAGGGATCACTGACCAGGAGACATAGATTTAAGGCAAAGGGCAGGAGGTTTAGAGGAGATGTGAGGAAAATGAGCACTCACGGTAAATATGTTATAGTTCAGTTATGATCAATGTGTGCACATGGCATATAATAATTAATATAATGTCACCTCGTGCCTAATAACTTTAGAATTATAGCCTGATTCGAACTCCCAATAGAAACTCATTTACTGCTTTGGGAACAAATCCCTGGGTATTTCATTCCAGAAGTTCTGAAAGGCATCACTTGCTTGGTCAGCATTTATTGCCTATCCCTAATTACCCAAAGGTATTTGAGGGTTAACTACATTGCTGTGGATTGGGAGTTATGTGTGAAGCAGACCAGTTAAGGACAACATTAAAGGGCAATAGCAAACCAGATTGTGTCATCGGACTAGATTTTTATTGAACTCAAATTGCATTGTCTGCCCTGGTAGGATTTGAACCCGTGACTTTGGAGCATTAGCCTGGGGTCCTGGAATATCAATCCACTGCACATCTACCTCCCACAATAGACTCGAACCATCAACTCTCTTTCTTTCTTTGCAGCTGCTACCAGACCTCCTGAGTTTCTCCAGCACTTCATGTTTTTTTTATTTCAGATCTTCAGTATCTACAGTGTTTTAATTTTATATAGCTCACAGGATCATTAGGTCAAGCGCGGGGCTGGAGTTAGATAGTCGTAGAGTGCTACAGCATGGAAACAGACCCTTTTGCCCAACCAGCCCATGCTGAACATAATCCCAAATTAAACCAGTCCCACCTGCCTGTGATTGGCCCATATCCCTCCAAACCTTTCCTATTCACGTACTTATCCAAATGTCTTTTAAACGCTGTAACTGTACCCACATCCACCACTTCCTCTGGAAATTCATTCCATGTACGAACCACTCTCTGTGTAAAAAAGTTGCCCCTCATGTATGTTTAAATCTTTCTCATCTCCTCTTAAAAATGTGACGCCTGGTCCTGAAATCCCCCACCCTAGGGAAAAGCCTTTATCATTCACCTTATCTAAGCCCCTCATGACTTTAAAAACCTCTATAAGGTGACCTCCTCAACCTCCTACACTCCAGTGAAAAAAGTCCCAGCCTATCCAGCCTCTCTCTGTAACTCAAAACTCCCTCCAATGTCCTGGTAAATCTTTTCTGAACCCTCTCCAGCTTGATAATATCCTTCCTATAACAGGGCAATGAGAAATGGACACAGTACTCCAGAAGAGGCCTCACCAACATCCTGTACAACCTCAACATGATGTCCCAACTCCTGTACTCAAATGTCTGAGCAATGAAGGCAAGCGTGCTAAACACCTTCTTAACCACAAAAACCGAAGGAACTGCGGATGCTGTAAATCAGGAACAAAAACAGAAGTTTGCTTGGAAAAGCTCAGCAGGTCTGGCAGCATCTGTGAAGAAAAAAATCGGTTAACGTTTCGGGTCTGGTGACCCTTCTGAGGAAACATTAACTCTGACTTTTCCTTCACAGATGCTGCCAGACCTGCTGAGCTTTTCCAGCAACTTCGCCTTCTTAACCATCCTGTCTAGGTATGATGTAAAATTCAAAGAATTATGTCCACATCATCTTTCCAGGACTCAGCAGAGCAACTCTTGCTATTTTTAACCCCCAATAAATGCATGGGTCCCCTCCAAGTCTAACCTTCTTCCTCACTTGTTAATGACCTGGCAAAGATACTGCTGAGGTTTTCTGCTCAGGCCATTCCATTAAGATTGCACATTAGGTCTCAGTGCCACTGTTTGGACCCAGTTGGTAGGAAAGAATTCTGACAGTTTTGCATGGCTGCGTGTTCAACTGGACAGATGCAAGAAGAATGTTCCCAATGTCAGGGCTATCCAGAACCAGGGGTCACAGTGTAAGCATATGGGATTGGCCATTCACGACCGAGACAAGAAGAAATTTTCTTCCCCTAGAGAGTTGTGAATCAGTGGAATTCTTTGCCACAAAAAGCGGTTGAGGCCAAAACATTATAAAATTAAAAGAGAAAGTTGGATAAAGCACTTGGAGCTCAAAGGACATGGGGGAAAAGCAGGAACAGGCTATTGAGTTGGATGGGTGGACATGATCATGATAAAGATTTTCTAAAGAAGGGTCCCGACCCGAAACGTCAACTTTCCTGCTCCTCTGATGCTGCCTGGCCTGCTGTGTTCCTCCAGCTCCACACTGTGTTATATCGTGATCATGATGAATGCTGGAATGGGCTCAGAGGGTTGAATTGCCTACTTCTGCTCCAATTTTATGTTTCTATGCTTAATAAAAACATTGGATTTGGTGGTTTCAGTTAAGCAACCTAATCGATTTTAACCACCTATTTGTTATGAATTTTTATTGTTGTGTTTTCTGTTTCCATGAAAAACATTTGTCTCGAGTTTGTCCCATAGTATAGAATGGTAAAGAAACGCCCATTCCAGTAGGAGAGATGATGAATGAGGGAAGTGTGTTTTTATCCAGAATAGACAGGAGAAATGTTCATTTTCTTTGAATGAGAACTAGAGGGCTGCTGTTTTAAATGACCAGCAAAAGAACCAGAGGCAACGTGAACAAAACACAAAGAACTGCAGCTGCTGGAAATCTGAAACAGAAACAGAAATTGTTGGAGAAACTCATCAGGTCTGGCAGTGCCTGTGGAGAGAAAGCAGCGTTAACATTTTGGGTTCAGTTCTGAAGAAGGGTCAGTGGACTTGAAACGTTGACTCTGCTTTCTCTCCACCAATGCTATCAAACCTGCTGAGTTTCTCCTTGTGTTTTGGTTCAACGTAAAGAAAAATGCTTATTTTTACCCAGCAAGTGTTTTGGATTTGAAGCGTATGGCCTGAGATTGCAGGAGAGAGGTTCAATCATGGTCCTCAAAAAACAAATTGGATAATTATCTGAAAAAGAAGAGTGTATAGGGCTACAGAGAAAAGGCAGGAGAGTGGTCCTGGCTGAGTTGCCCTTTCAGGGAGCTGGTATGGTGATGCCAAATACCCTCCCTACTCCACTTTAAACATTCCATGACTCTAGTTTATGGCTCTGTAAATTATATTTCATGTTCTTTGCATCTGACTGAGAGTAATTTATGTAATGAGAATCTTGATATAGACAGTATGACCTACTTACTATTTAACATAAAATTAAATGACAGTTAAAATTACTTTGTAGACTGTAGTATTTACATAGTTAGCATCATAATTGTAATTATTGATGCTCTTAGGAACTGTGTGGATAACAATATATCTGGGGGGAAAAGAAATTACAATGATTCATTCCCCATGTAGTGTAAATTATTGGCTCATTCTGTAATGAATTTAACCTTTGGTCATAGTATTCCCCCTCCCTTCAATCATTATCAGGTTATATTGATGTATTATGACTCTCTTGTTATAAAATAACACTTCAAACCTCAGTCACGCAGCAGTGTCTGTCATTTGAAAGAAAATAAAAATAAATCATGTTTATACTAGTTATAACAATTTTGTGAGCCTGTAAAACTGACTACAATTTGTAGTCAACAGAAAGGGTGCTGGTGGCCTAGTGGTAATTTCACTGGGCTAGTAATTCAGATGTCCAGGGACAATGGGTTTAGATCTCACCTCTGTAGGTGGGCAAGTATGGTGGCTCAGTGGTTAGCACTGCTGCCTCATAGTGCTAGAGACCCAGGTTCAATTCCAGCCTTGGTTGCTTGTCTGTGTGGAGGCTGCATATTATCCCTGTGTCTGCATGGGTTTCCACCGGGACTCTGATTTCTCCCCCCACAGTCCAACAATGTGTAGGTTAGGTGGATTGATTGTGCTAAATTCTGTTTCCAGAGATATGTAGGCTAGGTGGATTATCCATGGGAAACAATACAAGGATGGTGTGCGTGGGATGGTCTTTTGAGGGTTGATGTGGGCCAGAATGGCCTGCTTCTGCACTGTAGGGATTCTAGGTAGTGGAATGTAAAATCAGTTTATTCACTTAAACTGGAATAGAAAGCAAATCTCAGTAATGGTGGCCATGAAGCTATCGTTGAATATTGTAAACATCTATCTGGCTGTTTTAATTTGTTCATGGGAATTGGGCATCTTGCCGATCTCAAATGTGCTTAGAAAGCAATTAAGTGTCAAACCACATCAGTTTGGGCGTGGAGTCATGTGTAAGACCAGGTAAGGACAGTGGGATTCCCTTCCTAAAAGGACATTCATGATTAGACTTTTTTTAAAATCACAATTGATCATTTGACTTTCCTTTATTTCATATATTTCTTTGAACTTAAATTTCACTGCGCATGTGGATCCAGAACTCCAGAGAACAAAATAAAAACAGAAATTGCTGGGAAATCTCAGTAGGTCTGGCAGCATCTATGGAAAGAAAGCAGAATTAACATTTTGGATCCAATGACTCTTCTTCACAGCTGATTGTAGCCAGAAATGGTGAGTACATATGCGAGAGAACAGGTGGAGATGGAGCCCAGAGAGAGAGAGAACAGCAGTTGGGCAAAGGAAAGGGTGAAGGTCAGCCTGGGTGAATCAATAGTCGCAAATGGGGACCCTGAGCAGCTGACAATGGGTTCTTTGCGCAGCTCAGGTGATGACAAGCTCTGGTGTGTGGGGATTAGGGTAAAGTCATGGGAGAAGGTGCTCAGGCCCTTAAATTATTGAACTCAATATTGAGTCCTGAAGGCTGCAGGGTCCCCAAGCAGAAAATGAGGAGCTGTTCCTCCAGCATGCACTGAGCTTCGCTGAAGCACCACAGTAAGTCCGAGACAGGGGTGTTGGCCTGGAAACATGTGTTTAAGTGACAGGCAACAGGAAGCTCAGGGTTATTTTTGCAGGCAGAACATAGGCATACTGACCTACATACCAAACATTTCCTAGCTACAGTCAGTCTGAAGAAGGATCACTTGAACCGAAATATTAACTCTGCTTTCTCCCCGCAGATGTTGCCAGATTTGCTGAGTTTTTTTCCAGCAATTTCTGCTTTGCTTTCTGATTTCTCGCATCTGCCGTTCTTTGAGTTGTTTTCTTTTAAACTCCAGAACATCAGCCTGGTTTCCAGGATACTGATCAAATTATACAGCTTTTTATCCACCACTTCCCACTTTCGCTAATGCCTTTTAGGGAAGGAAATCTTCTATCCTTACCCAGTCCAGCATACACGTGGCTCCAGACCAACAGCAATGAGGCTGACTCTTAACTACCCTCTGATTTGCCCTTGCAAGCCGTTGAGATCGAGGGGAATTAGAAATCAGCAAAAAATGCTGGCCTTTCCAGTTGTGCCACTTTGTCTGATGTGTGCTCAGAGAGATATTTAGCCCCAACCCTTCCTGCTTCCTCAGCACTGAGATACTGGGTGTGAACCTCAGAAGGGTTGACATTCCTGACCCACCACCAATTATTGAAGAAGGAGTTAAGTGCAGTTCTTACAACCAAAGTGATCAAAGGGTATGGTTAGAGAACAGGAACAGATTACTGTGCAAGATGATTAGCCATGATCATACTGAATGGTGGAGCAGGCTCGAAAGGTTGAATGACTGACTCTTGCTCCTATTTTCGTTATTTCTGTGTTTCTTTTCTAATGGGGAACCCAGGGCTTGCTGCCTGCCTAGTTTGTGAGGATGGTCCTCCATTGGTGTCACTTGGATCAGAGGTGCGGGTGGCGCTGACAGGGAACGGAGGGGTGTGACTGCTGAGAGCAAACCTCTCTTCATTATCTCTAACCCCCTCTCCAGGTGATTTCCCCTACCTCCCTGCCAAAAAATTCACTTCTCCATCAGTGCAGCTCACAGTGACTGAACAGCCCAGATGCCCAGCGATGTTCTTCAGGTTTCTGAAGCTGAATGGCCAGCTAGTCGGGGAGGGGTGGTGGAATCTCCTCCGTGACTGATTGGATGAGAAGCTCGACCGACGTCGCCTAGGGGCCTGATTGGTGCTCGATCTGGCGAGCCTAACCGAAGTTATCTCCGCAGGGCTTAGTGCATGGAGCACTAAATCACAGCCCACGTCTGTGTTACCTCCTCTCCTGTTGAGGCAGATACTGTACAATCTGCAAACTGGAGCTAAGTATGACATCCATGATCCATAGCGAAAAAGAATATTGCAAATGCTATGGATTTCAGGTAAATGGGCTCAGTAACTTGTGAGTAGACTGCTTCGAAGGAGATTGGAGAGAAATGAAAAGTGACAGGTGATGTTCAGATGTCATTACAGGGCCTGAAAACAGCTTCAACAAATCCAATTATTTAGCCCAACTCTGTGATCAAAGGCACAAATATATTTGTTTGCATAAAGCCAAGAAACACTGACAAATACAAGTTGAAGATAGTATTCATGCTAGAAGGTTTCATCTGTAACATTTGGTTGTCTGCGTGCAATTATTACTCAGTGTTTTGCTGTCCAGTGTTACCGCACATGTTGAAATTGGCAGTTGTATTTACATGAAAATGTGCGCAACAAATTAGTTCACTATTATTTGACTAATTTGCCCTGATCATATGTCAACTTACTGCTCAGTACTTTGGATATCAGCGGTTGGGGTTTGTCAAATAAATCTAGAAATGTGTTCAAATGTATCAGTCAGGCATATTGATGAAAAAAATACCATCTTGTGTTTTCACAGTGTTGTCATGAACTGGCCAAATTGTCAGAGAAATAATTAGCAGATTTTGTTTGTGGTTGTCATTTATGGTTTTTGTTTTCTGGCTTTGCCTTTACCTGAGATGCAATTACAGAATAAATTCATTTTCTAACATCTGTTGACAAATACATTGTTGGAGCACGCTGGGATGATAACTTGGTTGTGTTAGTGCCATGATAGAATAGCATTGATGTTCTGAAGAATACTCATGCCAGACTTGAAATATTAACTATGTTTCTCGTCCTATTGATACTACCAGACCTGCTTAGTTTCTCCAGTATTCTCTGTGTTTGTTTCAGGTGTTTCCAGCATCCACAGTATTTTGCCTTTAATCAATGGATTGTCTTTGTAGGCTTGTATGCAACATTAGCCATGTACACTTACATAGTGCCACTCATGACCCTTACACGGCCCCAACACTTTGCAGCCAAGGTAAAACTTTTGAGGGACAGTCATAGTGCAGGAATTAAGCATAATAACCATATGTCTCGGTTTCCTAAACTGAACTAGTCCCGTTTGCCAGTGTTTGGCCCATATCCCTCTAAACCACTTGTCCAAATGTTTTTTAAATGTTGTAATAGTATCCATTTCCACCCCTTCCTCTGGCAGCTCATTCCATACATGCACCACCCTCTGTGTGAAAAAGTTGCCCTTCAGGTCCTTTTTAAATTTTTCTCCTCTCACCCTTAAACCTATACCCTGTAGTTTTGACCTCCCCTACTCTGGGGAAAAGAGCTTTGCTATTCACCTTATCTATGCCCCACATGACTTTATGAACCTCTACAAGGTCCCTCAGCCTCCTACACTCCAGGGAAAGAATCCAAGCTTATCCATCCTCTCCTTATAACTCAAACCTTACAGTCTTGGTAACATCCTTGTAAATCTTTTATGTACCCTTTCCGGTTAAATAACATCCTTCTATGGCAATGTGACCAGAATTGTATGCTGTACTCCCAAAGTGGCCTAACCAATGCCTTGTACAGCCAATCTGTGCACAACAAACTCCAAACTGCATTGTGATGATGACTGGATAATCTCATGTGATCTTGATTGAGGGATAAATATTGACCAGTACATTAGTAATAACTTCACTCACCCTCTCTAAAATAGTGCCGTGGGATTTTTTATAGCCACCTGAGAACATTAAGATGTTCTGAAGTTGTAGAAGGCTCTATGAATTGAGCATTTTCTTTCTAACAAACTTTCTGGTCACTCAGCTGAGAATGACCACAAAATGAAAGAAGTTTTAAGATGCAAAGGTTAAATATTCCAAACATGAATCAAAATCTTAAATTCCTTTAAATGGAAAGGAAAACCTGGACTGTAGTTGATTCTAAAGTTGTAATTTTTTTTTAAAAAAGTACTATGAAAAGTGCCAAAAATTGAAATTACCTGGGAACAGAAATTGGGTAGGAACATAGTTCCAGACTGTCCTACAAAATTGGGTTGCCCTGAATGGAACATGGTCTAGCCATTCAGGAAGAACTAAGTGGACAAGATTCTGCCTGATGAGCAAGATAAATCTGTCAGCGATTAACTCTCTGCCTCTTTAGAATTATGTTTGACTTAGTGCCAAGCTGAGTATGAAGGTGATTGTGATCTTCCAAACTTACAGACCATAGTAACAATTAATGACTTGAAGTTCTGGTTAAGTCAGTCTTTAATATTGTCTCACTACTTCCTTCAGAATCAGCCTGTTGCTGCCCATTCATTACTCTTTCAAGCAATTAGGCACGACAATCCTTCACGGATCACACGCCCAGAGAACTTCATTTGTCTTTTGATGTTATTTAAGAGTTCTGATGTTTTAACTGGATCAAATAGAGCTATATTCATTGAATGTTAGAAGAATCAGGCAGGATCTCCATAAGTTTTAGGAACAGGATTAGGCCATTCAGTCCATCAATTCTCAACCCCATTCTCCTGCCTTCTCCCTGTAACCCTTGATCACCTTATGAATAAAGAACCAATCTGTCTCATAGGAACCTATAAATTTCTGTCAGGACAATACAGGGTGAATGCGGGAAAGATGTTCCTAATGACAGGGGAGTCCAGAACCAGAGGTCACTGTCTAAAGAACTATGTTTCTGTATTTCTAGCCTCAGTCACTATTTCTTAATGACTCCATCCAGCTTACCCTTGAAACTCTTCATAAGGACCACATTTCAAAGAGCATTCTAATAAAATCCCTTCCAACAATTCTGCACACTACCCCTGCATTTTTCTTCTCTTCCTAGTATTTATCCAATTCCACTCCCGAAACATTATTAGGGAGTGCAAACATCCACCATCCTTAAATGATGAATAGTTCGAAAAAGCGTGTAAGAATTGTCAGTTTGAGTCTCGAAATGAGCACTAGCATGTTATGTATAAGAGTTGGGATGTCATGCTAAGACAGTACAGGGCGTTGGTGAGGCCTCTTCTGGAGTACTGTGTACAGCTCTGGTTGTGCTGCTGTTATTAAACTGGAGAGGGTTCAGACAAGATTTACCAGGATGTTGTTCGGAATGGAAAGTTTGACAGAGTGGATAGGCTGAGACTTCTTTCACTGGAGCATAGGAGGTTGAGGGGTGACCTTATTGAAGTTTATAAAATCATGAGGGGCATAGACAAGGTGAATGACAATATATTTTCCCTCGGGTGGGGGAGTTCAAAACCATGGAGAATAATTTTAAGGTGAGAAGAGAAAGTTTTAAAAAGGACATGGGGACAGCATTTTTTTATACAGATAGTGGCTTGTGAGTGGAATGAACTGTCAGAGGAAGTGGTAAATCAAAACAAATCAGATGCAGGTATAGTTACCGTGTTTAAAAGACCATTGGATATGTTTTTTTTCTATTCATTAGTGGGATGTGGGCGTCGCTGGCGAGCCAGCATTTCTTGTCCATCCCTAGTTGCCCTTGAGATGGTGGTGGTGAGCTGCCTTCTTGGACCACTGCAGTCCTCCTGCTGTGGGGTGACCCACAATGCTATTAGGGAGGGAATTCCAGGATTCTGACCCAGTGACAGTGAAGGAACGGTGATATATTTCCAAGTCAGGATGGTGAGTGGCTTGGAGGGGAACTTGGAGGTGGTGGTGTTCCCATATGTCTGATGCCCTTGTCCTTCTAGATGGAAGTGGTCGTGGGTTTGGAAGGTGCTGTCTGAGGATCTTTGGTGAATTTCTGCAGTGCATCTTGTAGATAGTACACACTGCTGCTACTGAGTGTCAGTGGTGGAGGGAGTGAATGCTTGTGGATGTAGTGCCAGTCAAGCGGGCTGCTTTGTCCTGGATGGTGTCAAGTTTCTTGAGTGTTGTTGGGGCTGCACTCATCCAGGCAAGTGGGGAGTATTCCATCACGCTCCTGACTTGTGTCTTGTAGATGTTGGACAGGCTTAGAGGAGTCAGGAGATGAGTTGCTCACTGCAGTATTTCTAGCTTTTGGCCTGCTCTTGTAGTCACTCTGTTAATGTGGTGAGTCCAGTTGAGTTTCTGGTCAATGTACATGAACAGGAAAGATTTGAAAGGATATGGGCCAAACAGGGGCAAGTGGGACTCGTTTAATTTGGGAACATGGTCAGGATGGACTGGTTGATCTGACTGACGGATCTGTTTCCATGCTGTATGACTTCTATGTCTGGTCACAAATGATTTACAGGAGTTGAACTTGGATGATTGGGCAAGGAAGAAAATAAGATAAACAATAGAATAGAAGGGCAACAGAGTTAACCCTAAAGCTCTGGCAAAGCAGGTTGTCTGTCACCTGTTTGTTTATACGTTTGGGAAAGGGAACCTTATCTTCAGGCCACTGAAGGGTGTGATGATGTTCGAGAAAAAAACACTTAAAATAATGAAGGGTTTAGATCAAGCAAGGAATGAGAAACTGTATAGATCAATAACTGGAGAGGCACAGGTTGAAGGTGATTGACAGAAGAGCCATTAGCAATGCAGGAGTAGTATGGGGAATTGCTAGAACAGATCTCACTGGGTGGCTCTTTGAGATTGTTACTTGCTGGCCTCCCCAGTGTTGTGTGACTACATGATTCGAACCTACATGGAACTTTGAGCCTCCCTTTTTTCCTCCACTGGTAACCACTGGCTTAAAGAATGGACAGTTCTCAAGATACTCAAGTGAGATGTTCTGATTGGCTTCTAAGCCCTGGTTACAGACCAGATACATGGATATTTACCTGTTTCTAGAATTTCAATACAAAGGGGAAATTAGTTTTTGGAAAAACTCTGATGCATTCTAGCTGCAGGTCACTGCAGGAAGACTGAAATCACATGGCTGTTGATATCCATTTACAATTTGATGAACCATCATGTTATCATGAGAAGCTCACAATTGGGGAGGCAATGGCCTAGTGGTATTATTGCTGGACTGTTAATCCAGAGACCCAAATAATGTCCTGGGGAATTTGATGGTGGAATTTGATTTCAATAAATATCTGGAACTAAGAGTCTAATGATGACTGTGAATCCATTGCCAATTGTTGGAAAAACCCATCTGGTTCACTAATGCCCTTTAGGGAAGGAAACTGCCATCCTTACCTGGTCTGGCCTACATGTGACTCCAGACCCACAGCAATATGGTTGACTCTTAACTGCCCTCTGGGCAATTAGGGATGGGCAATAAATACTACCTAGCCAGTGATGCCCTCATCCCATGAATGAATAAAGTAAAAACAAATTTCGACCTTGTGACAAGATTTGTAGACGGTGACACCTTTGGGTGAATTTGTTCTTTGAACGAGTACCTCAAATTTGGAAATGCACTCATGCACACAAGATTACAGCCATAACTCATTTACATTTCAATCTTGGCAGCAATTTGTGCTATTTCAGTTGGCACGGCCTATCTTGTACGAATATCTGAGCAGCAACCAAGTGGAAACTCTAAGCCAGAAACGTCCCACTCGAGCTTATTTAAATTTGGTCTGAGGCTTTGGAATGGCCTATTGATCTGCCAACAAATAAATTCAATTTCAAAAAACCGAGACTATTAGTTGTAACTACTTCAGGAATGTACAGATTTAAATTGAACAGGTATTTACATTAGTTTGTGGCCCTGACTCACTATTGAACTGATAAAATAAGAACAGGTCCTTCAGTCCAATTGATCCATGCTGATATTTACAGACCACATGAGTTTCTTTCCACTCATTTTATCAAAACTATGCATTTGGCCTCTTATTCCTCTCTCCTATTTGGATTTATCAAGCGTCCCTCAAAATGCTACGTGCCTCAGCTGCTCTTTCTTGGTGCCACCTTCTAATAATGCCTTGGGAAAAGAAGCTTCTCCTGAATTCCCTCTGAGTTACAACTTTGTACTTATGGCCCTAAGTTTAGTCCCGCTCAAGAATGGAAACATCTCCTGCATTGACCACATGGGCACAGCTCCCACCCTACACTGAAGCCAAGTAGCAGCTTTAACCCATCACGGACTGAAAGATCAAGCCACCTCTTAGCATACTCGTTTCAAGAGAAAAGAAGTGAAACCTATTCGCCACTGTCCTGACCTCTTGATCTCTTGGCAATGACCCTGAGTCACATGAATTTTCCACAAATAATGTTAATTTTGAAGGCACATTCATTAACATCTGAAAGAACAAACAGAGAAGCCAAGGTCTTTTACCCAGGGTACGGTAGTTCAAACCTAGAGGGCCGAGGTTTAAGGTGAAAGAGGAAAGATTTAAAAGCGACCTAAGGAGCAACTTTTTTCCTCAGAGGGTGGTGCATGTGTGGAATGAGCTGCCAGGGGAAGTGGTGGAGGTGGGTGTAATTACAACATTTTAAGGGCATCTGGACGGGTATCTGAATAGGAAGGGTTTAAAGGGATATGGGCCAAATTCCAGTTAAAAGTGACTGTATTAATTTAGGATATCTGGTCAGCATGACGAATTGGACCAAAGGGTCTGTTTCCGTGCTGTGCCTCTCTATGACTCTCTTACTCTAGGTGTATTGATATCTTAACCAGGACGCCTTATCGTCTAGAACATGAGCTGGTGTTCACCTTTGAATGCTGGTTGACCTGCCTTGACAGGGTTGTAGTGTTTCCTTTTCTGCCTTTCAGCATTCACAGGTTGCACTGAGATACTTGGCACAGCAGGAGGTCATTCAGTCTATCATATCCAGGCTGGCTCTTTGAAAGGGCTCTCTAATTAATCCACTCAATTTTCTTCAAAATATTTATCCAATTCCCCTTTGAAAATGGCTGTTGAGCTGTTTGCACAAATATTGGTGAGACATATTCCACATCTTTATAACTGCATACAGTTGTTCTGGAATTTTTTTCTCAATTTCCTTAAGCCTTTGCCTTCTCGTCTGTGACCCTTATGCCTGTGGAAATAGTTCCTCCCTGTTTATTCTTAACAAAACCCTTCATAATTTTGCAAGCTCCCCAAAGTCTTGGTCCTGAGCTTTCTTTGGTTTGAGGAGACTGTATTTGTTACAGTACCTCCTTGTTACTTTGAAAGCAGTGCCACAGTGTTACCATCACTAGGCTAATAATCGAGAGCTTCAGACTAATGTCCTGGGGACATGGGTTCAAATCCAGCCCTTGCCAGAGGTGTTGTTTGTACTCAATGAATGCTGTGCTTCAAAGCAAATCAAATGATGATTGTGTAACAATTGCGGATTGTCATGAAAATGCTTTTAGCCGTGGAAATCTACTGTCTTTGCCCAGTCTGTGACTCCAGATCCCATCGTAAGACGCTTAACTTTGACTGCTGCCAGAAGTGGTCAACGAATCACTCAGTTGTGGCAATAATGATTGAGTAACAAATCCTGGCCTTGCTGGTGGCATCCACATCCCACAACGCCAAGTCTTAAAAACCTCATTGTGAAATTTTCTTTACGCCTTCACTACTTCCTCAGTTCTCCTTCTCTCCTCCCACACAGTTCCCCAGTCCCTGCCTCCCCACCCCTCTACAGTGTTAGCAAGTATTTGAACCAACAGCTTTTTCTTTTTCTATCCTCTCAGGTGCTTGAAGGGAACAGCACCCACAAATTTCATAACTAGTCTGTTGTGGACTTTGGAATACGCATCTCTTGTTGAGTGTATTTTCAGATCAGACATGCATGCAGCCATCTCCCCACCGTGTCTAATCATTGCGTCTTGCTGACATTTACCTGTAGCCGACTGGAAACATCCACAAGGTCAACTATATCATATCATTTAGAAAGATTTATTGTTGTTCAGTATATACACCACCTAACAGTGTGCTGTGCAGCATTCTAATGACCTTCCTGTGGCTTCTGATAAGACCACAGATGGAAGATGCTCAACTAAGCTTTTGCAGAGATAACTTGCGTACAGATGGGTATCTGCACAAGCTTTTTCCTGTTTTGTAAGGGTCAATTTTTTTTTAAAGGAAATTGGTTCTCTAATATTCCATGTTTTTTTCCCAGCCAATTTCTATTCAAGGGAATCTCTTCATCTGTGTTTGTGAGATACAAAAATATACCACACGATGGAATGAATTATGTTGCATGGTAATTGCACAGCGCAGAAATTGCTGTTTTTGGTATTAAAGGTAAGGGTGTGTAAATGGTGTTAAAATACAGATTAGCCATGATCTAATTAGAATGATGGAACAGGTTTAGAGGGGCTGAACGGCCTCCTGTTTCAATGCCTCTGCTCCTAAGGCTGATGAATGACGACTTGAAGCTATTTCTTGCTACTTTTTCTATGGAAAAGCCTCAATCCTCCAAGAAATGACTTGGCTACCAATCAGGACTTCTTTCCCCTGTAATGCAAGTTGTGATTGTTTGAAATTTGGCATTCTTGCATTCGTCCTGATGTGTGCAAGAGGAAAATTTTCAGCAGTATGATTTTCTATTGAGCAAGAAACAGGTTCTGTACCATTGAGTGACTGTTTAAATACATAGGGTCGTAGAGTCATACAGTGCGGAAACAGACCCTTCGGTCCAACCATGTTCCCAAACTAATCTAGTCCCACATGCCTGCTTCTGGCCCATATCCCTCCAAATATGTCTTATTCATGTACTTACCTAGGTGTCTTTTAAACATTATAACTGTGTCCACATCCACCACTTCCTCAGGAAGTTCATTCCACATGCGAACCACTCTCTGTCTAAAAAAATTGCCCCCATGTCTTATTTTAAATCTTTCTCTTCTCACCTTAAAAATATGGTCCCTCGTCTTGAAATCCCAATCCCAGGGAAAAGACACTTTCTATTAAACCCATCTATACCCCTCACAATTTTATAAACCTCTATAAGGTCACCTCTCAACCTCCTACACTCCAATAAAAAAAGTCCCACCCTACTTGTCAGTGAGGTTTTTAATAGCAGTCAGAGATATCAGCATTTATTTAGTGTACAGTTAGGGGAAAAAAAAGGCTTGCTGCAAATTTAGTTACTTTTTCCAGTTAATACTTTGACCAGAAACCACTGCTGATGTCATAAGCTTCTTCAGAATGGGTCGATGTAAGAGCAAAGTTATAGAGCCACAGAGTACTACAATATGGAAACAGGCCCTTTGGCCCAAACTGGTCCATGCTGACCTTGGTGCTCACTCAGATAGCTCCAGTTGTCCGCATTAGGTCCATATCCCTCTAAACCCTTCCATTCCATGTACTTAACTAAATGTCTTTTTTTAATATTGCTGTTGTACCTGCCTCAACCACTTTCTGTGGCAGCCCATTCCATATACACACCACTCTCTGTGTGAAGAAATTGCCCCTCAGGTCCTTCTTAAATCATTCCCCTCTCACCTTAAACCTATGCCCTCTAGTTTTCAATTCCCCATCCCTGGGAGAAAGATTATATGCATTCATCCTATCTATGCTCCTCATGATTTTATACACCTCAATTATGTCAACCCTCATTCTCCTATGCTCCAAGGAATAAATTTCTATCCTGCCCAACCTCTCCCTGTAGCTCAGGCCTACTAGCCTTGGCAACATCCTTGTAAATCTTCTTTGCACACTTTCCAGTTAACTATGTCTTTCCTATAGCAGGGTGACCAAAACTGTACACAATACTCCAAGTGTGGCTTCACCAACAATTTATACAACTGTAACATAACGCTCCAACTCCTATACTCAATGCCTGAGCCAATGAAGGCCAGCATGCTAAATACCTTAATAAAAACCGAAACAACTGCAGATGTTGTGAATCAGGAACAAAAACAGTTGCTGGAAAAGCTCAGCAGGTCTGGCAGCATCTGTGAAGGAAAAAACAGGTTCGGGTCTGGTGACCCTTCCTCAGAAATGCCTTCTTCACCACCCTTGGCTGACATAGGCCAGCATGCTAAATGCTTTCTTCACCGTCCTGTCTACCTGCACGCTGATTTCAACGTACCATGTACTTGTACTCCTAGATCCCTCTGTTACACAATAGTCCTCAGGACCTTCCCATTTACTGTATAAGTCCTACCTTGGTTTGACTTTCCAAAGTGCGACACCTCACACTTATCTGTATTGAATTGCATTTGCCAATCCTCAGCCCACTTCCCCATCTGATCAAGATCCTGCTGTAATTTTTGACAACCTTCTTCACTATCGACTATACCTCCTAATTTTGTATTACCCACAAACTTGCTAATCATGCCTTGTACATTCACATCCAAATCATTTATATCAATAACAAATAACAAAGGTCCCAGTACTGACCCCTGTCACATACGACTAGTCACAGGCCTCCAGTCAAAGAAACATCACCCTCTGCTTCCTACCATCGAGCCAGTTGAATTTCAGTCAATCAGATTGGGTTTTTTCTTCTGAACTAATTTTGTTTCCTCAACTGAAAAAGAGATCAGATTTGACTCTGATTTCTTCTGATACGCGGACATAGAATAGATTTGTGCAATACTGAAATTGTAATGTATTTTTGAAACAGAAGGCCAATATTATCCTTATCAGCCTCCTTCAGTGCACTGCTTATTGATAATTCACAAGATTCAGAGCTTCACCTGTCGTCAACTCTTACAGAAGATGAATTTGGATTAAACCACATTTTGCTGTGTTTGGATGTATTAAAGCAGAACATTCTGGAAATGCATAATATGCCAGTCGCCATCTGGTGGAGAAAGATAGGTTCACATTCAGATGCAGTAAAGGAACACAGGAGAAGGCCATTCAGCCTGTTGAGCCTGTTCCACCGTTCAGTGAGATCATGGCTGATCTGTGGCCCAACTCCATATCTTTGGTCCAGATCACTTAATACCTTTGTTAAACAAAAGATTTATCAGCCCCAGATTTAAAATGAACAACTGATCCAGCATGAACAGACTTCCATTGACCAAAACTATTGTGTTCACACTCTCAATCATTGCTATCAAACTTGGGCCCCAAGGTTCTGATCTGACTGCACTGAGCGAGCCCCTTTGCCACAACTGTTTCAGAAGTAGTCCCATTACTCTTTTTATCTGGGCCTGAAAGGGTTAGTACTGAGGAGGACCACAGGGCATTGGCCACCATGTTGATATCTTGTAGGCGGAAACAGTTTTGAATCTTGGACAGGTCAGATCCAGCAACCCTTTCCTCTTCATAGTCTCCTTCACAATGCCTATCATATCAATGTAACCTGGAACTAGTCACTAACTAGTTGATACAGCGCTTCTTATTCAGTATAACGCATGTTCCAGTTAGATCAGAAAGAGGTTTTTGTCTACCACACTCGACCAAGCAGACCCAGAAAATCACTGCATATAGAGCAGATGGTGCCAGCAAACCCGGTTTCAGTACCAACTCAACAACCAGCGCCATCTTGAGGGTACCTGGTAATGGGGATAGCAAATGCCACTCCTACAGGCAATAGCCAAAACTCAACAACCTAATGTCTTCATAAGAATGTTTGGATGGGGTGCCATTTTTGACCCACAAAATCAGGCAGCGAGCGAATAGAGGTCAGCATTTCACTCACGGGGGAGAATGCTGCTGTGACCCGTGCCTGGGAAATTTGTGTTCCACCGAGCAGTGGTGGAAGAGGTAAAGACCTTTGCATCAGGTGATGTCAGGTGTCTTCTCTCATTGGACTGCACAGCTTTTCCGAGGCCCATCTCAACAAATGTAATTGGGTCCACATCAAATGCAGATCCATTATATCTACAGAGGTCTTATTTATCATATAATTATCATATAATTTATGAATGTCTGAGTTACAAACGCTCAGACTTACGAATGCAATCTCATTACAGGGGTGTGATTTTAAAGATCCAACATCAAACATTTCCTGTACTTAGTAACAGCTCTTTTATATTGTCCTGCATTGTGTTCCAACATCCATTCAAATTAGCAATTGAGAGGATTCAAGAATGAAACCTTTGAGCAATCTGGGCCCTGCCTGTATTATCAGGCAGGAGACAGTTTTACTTGATTTGATTTATTATTGTCACATGTACCTAGGTACAGTGAACAGTTTTGTTTTGCATACAGTACAGGCAGATCATACCATACAAAGGTCATAAGATTATTGAAGAGAGCTTGGAATAAAAAGTTACGGCTGCAGAGAAGGTGCGCAAAAAGCAAGATCAACGTTAGATTTGAAATTTGAGAGGTCCATAACAACAGGCAAACTGTTCTTGAACCTTTTGGTACATGTGCTTAATCTTCTGTATCTCGTGCCTGAGGGAAGAGGTCAGAAGAGATTATAACCATGGTGGGAAGGACCTTGATGACGTTGGCTGCCTTACTGAGGCAGCAGGAAGTGTAGATGGAGTCAATGGATGGAAGGCTGGTTTGTGTGATGGACTGGGCAGTGTTCACAACTCTGTAGTTTCTTCAAGTCTGAGGCAGAGCAGTTGCTGTATCAAGCTCTGATGCATCCAAATAGAATACTTTCTGTGGTGCGGCTGTAAAAGTTGATGAGGGTCCTTATGGAAATGCTGAATTTCCTTAGCCTCCTGATGAAGAAGAGGTGTTGTTGGGCCTTCTTGACCATTGCATCAACGTGGGTGGTCCAAGACAGATTGTTGATTATCGTCACTCCTCAGAACTTGACGATCTTGACCACCTCCATCTCAGCTCCATTGATATAGATAGGGGTGTGTCCTCTTCCTTTCTTCCTGAAGTCGATGATCAGCTCTTTAGTTTTGCTTACATTGAGGGAGAGATTGTCATCTTTATACCATCTCATTAAGCACTCTATCGCTTTCCTGCATTCTGTCTCCCTTTTTGCATCCCTATTTATTTTGTGAGCCAGTGGAGGGGCACATGTACGAAGCTGTTGCCTTAGTTTGTCAGCAGATCTGCACTCAGAGTTTCTCCAGTGGTTTTGCTGCACAGCTTGGCCAGGGGTCTATCTCCATCTGGAGTCCCACTCAAGGAAGCATATTGGAGCCTGCACAAGGCACCCTGTCCACTTTTCCATATGTAGCTTAGCTGTTGGGACAATTCTGCTATGTTCTGATGAAGATTCTCATGCCTCAGTTTGTGAAGAGTTTCTAAAGTTCCGGAATCCTGAAGAAGAGTTATACCAGACTCAAAACATTAATTGGGTTTCTCTCTCCAGACCCACTGAGTTTCTCCAGCAATTTCTGTGTCTGTTAGCCTTTTGTTCACTTGCAGAGCTGGGAATCCTTTGTATTTATTGAGTTCACAGTAATAACTTGCTCCGTGGCATATTTTAAATAATTGTGCATCCCAGAAGGTGTAAAACAAATACATCAATTGGGGAAATGACAGCAGGAGTACTAGAAGAGTCAGAGAAGGTGACTGAATTAGTTGAAGTTGAAGGGATTGGTCTGTTCGTATCTTTAGAGCTTGGCCGGAGATCTTGGGAGATGTAATGGTTTAGGGTATGAGTTTCAATGTGCCAATGTAGGATTGATGATGCAGGGGCACTCACAGTGTTCCGAAATTGTGAAGCTGAGGGGTGTGCATTGGGAACATGAGCTGGAACACTATTGAAGAGGTAGGGCAGATCCAGGAAGGGATTTTTGCATGGCACATTTTACTAAGCTTATTACAAACATCAGAATGAAAAAATGTGATTTAAAAAAAGTGAACTTCTTATTCTCTCATCTTCTACAATTATGAAAAGTCTTCAGAATTTTGTTGGTGATTTTGGAAATTTTTTTTTTATTGAAGCACTTTTTCCTGCACCGGTACTTCTCAAAAAACTAATAATGTTTGTTTAAAAAAAAGGGACTTGCATTTATATATTACCTTTCACAATGTCAACAGCAGTTAACAGCCAATGAAATTTTTTTTAATAAGTATAGCCATTGCTACAATGTAGGAAAAGCAGCAGCCAATTTACACACAGTAAACTCCCCACAGCCAACAACACAGTAATGACTAGTTCATCTACTATTGTGATGTTGATTTTGGGATAAATATTGACGAGGATATAAGAGATAATGCTCCTAGTCTTCTTTAAATTACTGTCATGGATCCTTTAAGCCTGTTGAGAGGGCAGGCAGAGCATTAGATAGATGCCATTGTGTACTGTATTCTTTCAGAACCAGGTGACAGGCAGTACTTTACATCGAAAGTATTCTCTCTGTATTTAACATGTTAATGGAGCAATCTTAAAGCAGGCCATGGTAAAACCTCATGATTGATGCTATCCCAGCTGATATGAAGAAGCACAGGATTGACTGAGTCATTTATATTGAAGTCACATGTATTGCAGCAAAATCTTGTGATTTGCATGTTGCAAAATTTGTTTTTAACACTTCAATTGGCAATGTATACACTTTACAAAATATTGCTCTTAATGTCTGACCCACAAAGATGGTAATTGCAATAGTAATTTTGATCGCTCAGTACTGCACTGGGAGTGATTGCTGCACTTGGATTTAAGAATTGAGATAAATAACTCTTACTCCTGTGCTGTCAGTTCCTGTAAGTAAAGTGCTATTGTAGTTTGTGCGAGGGTATATGCAAATGTCAACAGTGGTACCTCTCAGAAAATGTAGCCTCTTAAAATGAAAGTGCTTCAAATTTTATTATATATCCATTTTAAAATTATAAGGTCAGCTTTAACTGAAGACAAATGGCCCATATGGTGGCAGTAGGAAAAAAGGTGTTGGCAGCTAATCGAGGTTATGCCTAGTATTGTGGCCAAGGTAAAAAAAAAATCAGTTATATTTAAGGTAAGCGCATATGGGAATACCTTCAAAGCAAGTAAATCCCTCTATCTAATTAGGGTGTGAGATTTGTTTCAGTTTTTCTTGTAAAGTAGGGGATATTTATAATTTTAATCCCCCTCTTGCAGATTTTGGAAACAAGCCATTTGAGTCTGTAACTTTTGTCAGAGCTGAGTTCAGCTGCAAGCCCGATTAGTGAACAGCTTTGTTGGACCCAACTGTGATTGGAATCCTGCTTTGTTCTGGATGGAAGTCATGAAAAGACTTCCAGCATTGAAATATTCAGCATTAGATAGATGCCATTGTGTACTGTATTCTTTCAGAACCAGGTGACAGGCAGTACTTTACATCGAAAGTATTCTCTCTGTATTTAACATGTTAATGGAGCAATCTTAAAGCAGGCCATGGTAAAACCTCATGATTGATGCTATACCAGCTGATATGAAGAAGCACAGGATTGACTGAGTCATTTATATTGAAGTCACATGTATTGCAGCAAAATCTTGTGATTTGCATGTTGCAAAATTTGTTTTTAACACTTCAATTGGCAATGTATACACTTTACAAAATATTGCTGTTCATGAATAATGGACACAAACACAATCTTTGGTGTTAATGGGACAATGAATTAAAAACATTTTTCATTGTGACTTCCCTAATGGTTTAATTTGGAGGATATTAATTTGCATTTATATGATGCATTTAACATATCAAATAGTTTAAGGTGCATCAGAGAAGCACTGTTGAACAACATTTGATTTTGAACTGCATAAGGAGTTATCAGAATATTTGGTCAAATGGTTAAGTTTTCAAGAATGCCCTCAGAGAAGAGAGAGAAATAGGGATGTTGAGAAAGAAAATTCTAGAGCTTGGGTCTAGACAGCTGAAGACATAGTGATTAATTTTCAAGCACTGGAAGTTAGAGGTAAGCGAGTGGCCAGAAATGGAGAGATGCTAAGATTTCAGATGTCTGTGAGGCTGGAGGAGGTTACAGAGATACATGGCTGGATGAAGCTGTGAAATTATTTGGGCAGAAAAAGATTGGAACTCTAAATTAGGACATTGCAGGACCGAGAGGCAATGTTGACCAGCAATGGGTGACAGGATTTGAACATGCTTAGGCTTTGTAAGATTTGGAGGGATATCTGTTCTTCTTCCTGAGCTCTGTGCCCGAGAGCTGTGACCCCCACATGGTTAGACCATCCAAACAACTTCCAAGCTCCATCCTCCCTGAAAGCTGTCTGAGTTACCGTGGCAATATACTTCCATACATGCTTGTTGTAATCCTGAAGCTATGAATAGGCTGCAAACCTCTCAGGTAATGTTTGGCTGTGTTATGAAGTGCTGTAATGGATTTAAAACAGAATGTGTTGGAGAAATTCAGCCAGTTTTGCAGAATTTGTGGAGAGTGAAACAGTTAACGCTGAGAATCCAATGTGAGTCTCCCTCAGAAGTGCTGGTGTGCAATTCAGGCTTGGAGGGAGGGCACTGGCACAGGACTTCCTTTCTGTTCTGTTAACTTGTGAACTCTATACAGTTATTGCAAGAGAGAGATCTGTAAGATTTGTTAACTTTGTCAGGAACCTCTTATCTTGTGGCTTGCAATATTTGAAAATACCAAATGAGAGCACACTGTGTTAGCTGGTTTGTGCAGAGTGTTACGTGTTGATTTACTGTCAAGCAGACACCTAGCAAGCTAGAAGTTGCCTTTTTCCAGACTACCAAGTGTTGTACTCATCTCTTTGCTGTTCATCATCTTTCCCACCCCTCTCTATTAGGCAGTGGTTCGTGGCCAGAAACATTCTCATTGATGTCACTGATCCTTGGATACTTTTCCCAAATGGCGGAAGCTAATTAAAATAAACAATAAAAAAAGGGAGTCCGAAAGCTAAGCTGTTACATCATTCAAAGTCAAGAACCATCCCTGTGTCTCTAAGTAAAATAATCTATATTTTTTCTCTTTGTACAAATGCTTTTTAAAACTTGTGGCCAAATATGTGATTAATTGAACTTAGAATGGTACTTCACCAGAGCAAAAAAGATTTACCAGGTTAATTTACAAAAATGGCCAAACATTCTGTGTCACTCATTACAGGCTTTGGTCATTTCTTGGTTATTGTATTGCAGTTTAAAACAATAACTAGCCTTGATGCAACCATTTTAATGTATAAAATATCTCACATCACCTCACTGAGGAGTTTGAGACGTTGATCAAGACAACATTTAGAGTGGTGACTAAAAGCATGGTTGAATGTCTCGGTTTTGTAGAGGCTTTTGGAAATAAATTGAGTAATAAAGAGTTACTCAAGTTCCAGAGAGGTAGCTTAGGATAGCTGCAAGTTTTGCTACTGATTGTGGACTGTGGACTGAAAGATGAGGTGCACACACGAGGAGACCAGAGTTGGAGGGTGTAGAAAGGAATTTGAGGAAGGAGAACATTGCTGATCTAGAATTGAGTAAAGTTGTAGAACAGAAAGAGGAGGAGGTGTCTTCGGGACCTGTTCTTTTATTTAATAAAATCAGGGTGAATCTCTTCAACTTCACTTTCCTGACCTAGACCATTGATTCCCTTTCTGTTAAGACAGATTGCATCTTTAATTGAGGGAAAGGAAATGAAAATCTGGATTGTGGATTTGTTACTTTGGTGCAAAGGAATGAATGGAGTTTGTTATATTTATCTGATAAGCGTACCAATCACACAGCAGAATAGGTAAAGCAAAAACTAAGTTATTCATTTTAAAATTAGTCTGTAATACAGATAAGGTTCTCTGGAATCTCAGGATGGTACATGTAATCTCTATCACTAATGTTTCAAACTGACTAATGAGTCCTGTGAAGAAAACATCCTATCCTGTTGAAATGTGCAGTGATTGACAGTAGTTTAAATGTGCCCCCATAAAGGTGTATGTACATCATATGACAATTCCGATATCGCAAAGGGTGGGACAATGGAGAGGCACAGAACAAAGGCGGGACTGTTTCTGGAATCCACAAGCTGGTTCAACAGTAATGGAAGGATTGCAGATATCGTAGCTAGTTATAAAGCAATGTGAATAAAGTAGAGAGAAGTGAGTACAAAATCAGGTTTGAAGATCAGCTTTAGACTGAATTGAACAATAAAGTTATGTCTCAGCTGATTTGGCCAAAAAAAGCAGTCAGTTAAGAAGGCAGTCTCTGGAAACAGTACAGAGCTTCTTACAGATACTAATGAAGTTGACTTCAATCCTCATGGTGTTGAATTGAAGGAAATGTTGGCTGGCTTATGATTTACTGTCAGATAGGAAGTCTGACATTTACAATATTATATTTTCCTATTGTAGAATCTTTATATTGCAATATCCCATGAGCCCCAATCAAAGATATGATGCAGGATCACTCGACAGGTTTATAGTGTTGTTGCAAAATTGACATACAACCCAGTAATGTCAATGGCCATTTCAGCTTATGTGTAGTGAGGTTGCACTAAACTTTAAGGAGAGAGTATCGATTTTCTGTGTCGCTAATATAGCTAAGTTATTTAATGGTGTTCAAAATCAAAATACTGCGGATGCTGGAAATCTGAAATAGAATCAGCAAATGCTGGAAACACTGATCAAGTCTGGCAGCATCCTGGAGAAAGGGAAAAGAGTTATGTTTTCAGTCCAATTTCGAGCCAAACTAAAGGTTATACGTTGGAAACCTTAACTTGGTATTTCCTCTCTCTGCATATGTTGTCAGAGCTGCTGAGCATTTTCAGCATTTTCCTATTTATTTAATGTTGCTTTGTAATGCAAAAGTTAAAACCAAGACCCTGTGTGCATCCATAATTCTGTTTTCCATCCCATTCCTCAGTAATGTAACGTTGTGCATTGACAGTGGCTGATCATTTGAAAATTCCAGTTGATAAGAGTGTGGTGCTTGCTGATGATTGCATTTTCTAGTGGTGTTCAGGAGCCTGATGATTTCGAGAAATAATCCTGTTGCGAACTGCTTGGTCCATCTGTTGTTTGTGTTCACCTACTACGCAGATTACATTTCTCAGAGTCAGGAGATATATTGCTGTTCTTTTCCAGAAATGGCCAATCACTTTTTTTTGTGCAAAAGGCTGGATAATTCCAGAAAGTGTTATAAAATTTGCATCTGTTGTAGTCATAAAGTCATACACCATGGAAACAGACTCTTCGGTCAAACCAGTCCATGCCAACCATAATCTCAAACTAAACTAGTCCCACCTGCCTGTGCTTTGCCCATATCCCTCCCAATATTTTTTATTCATATACCTATCCAAATGTCTTTTAACATTGTAACTATGCCCACATCCACCACTTCCTCTGGAAGTTCATTCCTCACATGAACCACTCACTGTGTAACAAAAGTTATCCCTCATGTATTTTTATAAATCTTACTCCTCTCGCCTTAAAAATATTTCCCCTAGTCTTGAAATCCCCCACCCTAGGGAGAAGACACCTGTCCCATGATCTTATAAATCTCTATAAGGTTACCCCTTAACTCCTATGCTCCAGTGAAAAATGACCCAGCCAACGCAGCCTGTCCTTATAACTGAAACCCTCCATCCCCAGCGACATCCTGGTAAATCTCTTCTGAACCCGCTCCAGCTTAATAATATCCTTCCTATAACAGGGCGACCAGAACTGGACAAATGACTCAAAGTTGGAGTTTCATTTATTCATTACTCTTAAGCAGCAGAACCCTAAAAATATTCAGGCATTCAATATTCATACGCGCTAGAGGTAAAGTTGCTGATAGATGTTTTCTTAAACACTTGATTTTGAACATATTTCCTTTCTCTTCCCCATCTCACCTTACAGCCCCTGTATGAATTATATGTGTTAATCCTGTAACTTCATTCCTGGGCAGCATCCCATTTTTGCACCGCTACAATAAGTCGTGGAGTTATTCCAAGGACGCAGTGTAGGCCATTTAGAAAGCCTTTCACCCAGAGAGTAGAATTCTCTGTCACAGAATGTAGTTGACTATTTTCAAGGATTTAGATATAGTTCTTAGGGCCAAAGAGATCAAAGGGTATGGGGAGAAAGCGGGAACAGAGTGCTGAAATGGATGATCAGCCATGATCATATCGAATGGTTGGGTGGGCTCGAAGGGCTGAATGGCCTACTCCTGTTCCTATTTTCTATGTTATTAGCTGGCTAGGATTTCCAGTCTCTCGTGTCACGTCTTCTGCTTTCACTGCTATCCCTCCCTCTCCCCACCTTGTGTAAGCAGCTAAGACGGATCTGCCGTTATAGGTAATGCCGACATCACATACAGAAAACAAAGAAAACCTTTGACTATACTTCCATTTGGCACGAGCACTCTGAGTCATCAGACACTTGTGCTCACTTCATATGACAGTTTTTCTTTCCTCAGGACAGTAAGAGATAATTGAGAACATGTTACAGGTTGGAATCTAATCGGGGACTTCACATATTTTGGAGGCTTCAGGTGATTATGAGATTTCATCTTTTTCGTCAATTCCAAACATCTGTTGTTCTCCCGAGAAAAATTTAGAGTTCTGGATTAGATTGCAGCCTGGTAATCATTCCCATCTATCTATTATTGCCTAGGACTGATACTGTAAAGTCATTTTTATTTAATTTTTCAGCCATTTATTTTCCTGACTCACGTCATGACAGTATGCTGTATGTCAATGTCCTGAAGACTGATGATGTGATATTATCACTGTAGGTTTATTTGATGATAATCAATGCCATATTATGTGGGAAATACAAAAATATTTATTTGAAAAGACAGTTTCGCGTCATAGCAAGAGGTATATAGTTTTACTGAGCGCCACACTAATGTTAATCAGGGCATTCATTCTCATATTATTTAATAGGCTCTCTAAATGTGCAAAAGTAGGAATCAATTTTGAGCTAAAATAGAAATCGTTGGAGAGACCTGCTGAGCGTTTCTGTTTTTGTTTCCAATTTCCAGTATCTGCAGGCCTTTGTTTTATTTGAAATTTGAGCTAGCGCCTTGGTCCCTGGAATGAAGTACCTCTCCTACATTGAAAAGGCTGAGTAAATTGAGTTTATATTCTCTGGAATTTAGAAGAATGAGGGGTACAACATGCAAGATTTCCTAGTTTAAACTACGAAAGACTTTAATGTAAACTATTATCTCCTCATTTATTTTTTTCCACTATTCTACGAAGTAATGCTTAACTTTTTAACTCTTGTTTATCTTACTACCTTGTACCTAAGTTTTTTTTTGTACCTAGGTACCTTGGTACCTAAGATGGCACCGTATGTGGTGACATTATACACTTTTCATTCTACTCCTCTACTTCTGTACTTGAGTACATGTGACAATAAAATCTAAAATATAAAATATCTAAATCTAAGATGGATATTGAGAGACAGTTCCAGCTGGTAGGGAAATCTAAAACTGAGAATCAGTTTCTTAGGATAGAGAGCCAATCATTGAGGGCTGAGATGGGGAGAAATTACTTTACCTGAAGGGTTCGGAATCTTTGGAATTCTCTTTCTTAGAGGATTTTGAATTCTCGCATGTTGAGTATATTTATAAGACAAATTTTTGGTCTTTCCAGAAATCAAGGGAGTGGGTGGGAAAATGGAGTTGAAGCCCAAATGAGCTATGGTCAGGAGGAGAATGCTCAATGAGCAATGAGGCCTTTTCCTCTCGTTTCTTGTGTTTGTAGGTCTAAAGCTAGTTGGCTTGTTGATACCTCACTTCATGTCACCATCTTGTCAGGCTCACAAGTCATCAAACAACAAAAATGTTGCTGTACTTTCTCAGTGCTGCACTGAAATGTCAGTTTAGCTCATGTGTTCGAGTGTCAATTTTGCTTCAGGCCATAGCCACTTGGCTGAGAGGTCAAAATGCTCTCAGAGTCTCACTGACCCATTATAGTTTCAATGAAAATTAGTTTCCCCAAAGAGAGGAGGTGGCCTAGGATAGTGCTGTGGAGGTATGGGTTCAAATCTGGTCCATGGCAGATGATGAAATTCAAATTCAACTTAAAAAAAAAAAGGTCTATTGGTCACCAAGGTAATCACTGTTGATTGTCACAAAACCTGATCTGGCTCAATAGTGTCATTTAGGGAAGGAAATCTGCTGTCTTAACCTGGTCTGGCCTACAAGTAACTAAAGCCCTTAGTGATGTATTGATTCTTAACTCCCCTCCAAGCAGTAAATGACCCAGCCAGCAATGCCCACATTCTGTGAGCAATTTTTTTTTAAAGTATGTACTTTGACATTATTTATCCTAAAGTTACAAGATGCTTCTATTTTTTGGAAGTGTGTAGACAAAAGACTTGACAGGAATTAAAGTTCCATGATAGTGTTGGCAGCATATGGCAATGGGGAGGCAATGGCCAACTGGTATTATCACTAAGACAACAAGGTGCAGGGCTGGATGAACACAGCAGGCCTAGGAGCAGAAAGGCTGACGTTTCGGGCCTAGACCCTTCATCAGAAAAGGGTATTATCACTAGCCTATTAATCCAGAGACCCAGGAAATGTTTTGGAGACCTGGGTTCAAATCTTGCTACAGCAGATGGTAAATTTTGGATCCATTAAAAATCTGGGAAAAAAAAATAGTCTGAAGATGTCAGTTGTCAGGAAAGTGCTGCTCTTGCCTTGTCTGACCTACATGTGGCTCCAGACCCACATTGATGTAGTTCACAATGTAGATGGGCAATAAATGCTGGCCTAGCCAGCAACACCCATATCTCATAAATAAATATAAAAGGTGAGAATAGAATTGTTAGGTGGTTGTTTCTGACTGGCGCAGGCTCGATGGACCGAAGGGCCTTTGTGCTATGGACCAGCATCAATGTGGTTGATTCTTAATTAGCTTCTGAGCAATTAGAGATGGCAATAAATACTGGGCTAGTCAGCAATACCTACATCCCGTGAGTGATGTATATTAGAGCTGTTCAGAAGTTCTCGCATACATAAGAACCAGGAGCAGGAGTAGGTCATCTGGCCCTTCGAGCCTGCTTCGCCATTTAATAAGATCATGGCTGATCTTTTTGAGACTCAGCTCCACTTACCTGCCCTCTCACCATAACCCTTAATTCCTTTGCTATTCAAAAAATTATCTGTCTTAGCTTTAAAAAACATTCAATGAGGAAACCTTAACTACTTCACTGGGCAGGGAATTCCACAGATTCACAACCCTTTGGGTTAAGAAGTTCCTCTTAAATTCAGTCCGAAATCTGGTCCCCCTAATTTTGAGGCTATGTCCCCTAGTTCTAAGGGAAACAGTCTCCCTGCTTCTACCTTATCTACTCCTCACTTTCAAGGTTCATTGGCCCAAATCTTCAGATGGGAAGATAGCTGTGTGCAGCAGTACACACGAGAGTTGTATGTTGGAACCATGTGGAATTCCTAGGCAGATGACCTTCTGGGAATTGGAAGCTTCTACTGAGTAATAACCCAGCATCTCAACCCCTCAGAACGAGCGGTGAAGATGTTTGCAGATCCACTTGCCTCTGAGGGAAGAATTTCCTCCTCATTGCTGTCCTGAATGTGCGTCCCCAGAGATTGTGCCTCTGGTCCTAGATTCTCCCACAAGGGGAAAAACCCTATGGCTGTAAAGGTTTCAGCATGGGTCCTCTCTGCTCCGAGCTACATGGATCCCTGTGCTCATCTACACTATTTTCACTGGGAAGAATCTTTGCCCAGAAGTTCACCTGAAAAATTACACCAAAGATGGCAGTTTTTCATCTGAGATAACAAGGTGTAGAGCTGGATGAACACAGCAGGCCAAGCAGCATCATAGGAGCAGGAAGGCTGACGATT
>NC_063339.1:10138874-10140296 GCF_021869965.1 Rhincodon typus | reverse complement strand
CATCAGAGGAGCAGGAAGGCTGACCTTTCAGGCCTAGACCCTTCTTCTAGGCCCGAAATGTCAGCCTTCCTGCTCCTATGATGCTGCTTGGCCTGCTGTGTTCATCCAGCTCTATACCTTGTTATATCCTTCATTTGCGTGGCAGGATTTGAACCTAGGTCTCAAGAACATTACCTGGGGGTCTCTGGATTAATAGTCTAGTGATAATACCACTCGGCCATCACCTCCCCAGTTCAGGGCTCTTTGTGTTCTAACGAATGACTCAAAATCCTAACCCTGTTTCTCTAACCAAAGATATTGCCATATCTGCTGAGTTTCTCCAGCAATTTCAGATTTTGTTTCCGATTTCCAGCATCTGCAGTTCTTTGTTTGTATTACTGTGTTGGCTGATCAGCCATGGTCAACGGATGGCGAAGCAAGCACAATGGCCTACTCCTGCTCTTGTATTCGATGCTTCTACGATCAGGATGAGCAAGTGCGGTTCTCGTTCCGAGTGAGTCCCACACGCATAATGCAGCCAATTAAGTGCACTATCAATTTCCAATAGCCTAAGAACCAACACACACCAATTGACCTACCAGTATGTCTTAAGAATGATGGTCAGCCATCTGCATTTGAACAAGCCAAGCATAACCATAGGCCAACACACAAATCCACGGTTGGATTTTGTACTGAGAGAGAGAGAGAGAGCAACATAAGAAAGGCCTCATGCCTTTGAACCCTTGAATCATGTGACTGAGTATTTCTAAATGCTCATTCCTACTGTGATATAATTGTGTGGCCCCATTCATTCTTGCAATTACCCTGAATCACATGCGTGGAATCACACCAGGGTGAAGTTGATTCAGATATATACGACCTTCCCAGGTGTGCAGTCAAAGAACTGAAATTAAGTTTGTTTTCATTGAATAAATACACACAGAAATATTTGTATTTAAATTGTCAGTCTTTGCGCTAGGATGCTTGGGTGAACCTGATGTGCTTTTTAATTGAATGCATGATAAACCCTGGATAAATGTTAACATTTTAATACATTAAATTATGAAAGATTGATTGGCATTTACTGAGTAGTGTGGCTGCCTGTTTTACAAGAACATACTGTAAAACTTCTTTGATTTTGCCCTCAACAGTGCCTCAGCCTCTCGTTAAATCTACTCACAGAGCTTTTTTTTATTTGGCCAATCTCCATTGATTTATAACCGCAGTTTCCTGAAATTTTGCTGATGTGTTCTACATCAAACTTAAAGGAATAACTAGGGGAGATGCAGGTAAGATGTTTCACCTGATTGGAGTCAAGGCCACAATTTAAAGATGAGAGGGATGCCACTTGAGGTCTGAGAAGAGGAGAATTTTTTTCACTCAGTGTTTGGAATCCTCAGTCATATCACAGCTCAGTCTTTGAGTATGTTTAAGGTAAAGATT
>NC_063339.1:10127195-10138374 GCF_021869965.1 Rhincodon typus | reverse complement strand
CTGCTCCTATGCTGCTGCTTGGCCTGCTGTATTCATCCAGCTCTACACCTTGTTATCTCAGATTCTCCAGCATCTGCAGTTCCTACTATCTCTGATACAATTTTTCATCTGACCTGGCTCTGAAATAGAGATTCTGACCCAGACTGGGAGTTTTGGAAAAATATGCTGTCGGAATAGGACGAATGCTGCAATCTGCTTTTGAGTAGGTCAGTTCAATGGCCAGAGCATTCCTCTGCTCTGTACGTCAATTCTGTACAAGAAAAAAATGGCCATAGTTTAATATATGCATGGACCTCATTCTAATCTGACAGTTAAATGGTTTTATTCTGTAAAGGACCGTTTACTCTATCAAGTAAGGAGAAGCCTGGGAACTGTAGACCTGTGACAAAAGCTCAGCAGGTCTGGCAGCATCTGTGGAGGAGAAAACAGAGTTAACGTTTCGGGTCCGGTGCCCCTTCCTCAGAACTGAGGAAGTTCTGAGGAAGGGTCACCGGACCCAAAACAGATGCTGCCAGACCTGCTGAGTTTTTCCAGCAACTTTGTTTTTGTTCCTGCTTTACAGCATCCGCAGTTCTTTTGGTTTTTACTGTAGACCTGTGAACCTGACATCGGTGGTGGGTAAGTTGTTGGTGGTAATACTGAAAGACAGCATTTACATGCATTTGGATAGGCAAGGAATGGTAACAGATAGTCAACATGGTTTTATGCAAAGAAAATCTAGTGTCACAAACTTGATTGAGTTTTTTGAGGAAGTAACCAAAAAGATTGATGAAGGCAGAGTGGTAGATATTGTTTACTTGCACTTTACTAAAGCCTTTGTTAAGGTTCTGTATGGTAGACTAATTAGTAAAATTAGATCACATGGGGTTCTGAGTGAGCTTGACAATTGGATACAAAATTAACTTAATGGCAGGAGACAGAGAATGGTAATGGAGGGTTGTTTTTTGGATTGGAGGCATATGACCAGTGGTGTTCCACTGGGATTGGTACTGGGTTGACTTTTGTTTTTCATTTTTATAAATGATTTGGATGAGATTTTAGGAGGCATGGTTAGTAAGTTTGTGGATGACACCAAAATTGGTGGTGTAGTGTGCAGTGAAGAAGGCTAAGATTGGAAAGAAATCTTGATCAATTGGAGCAATGGGCTGAGGAGCAGCATATAGAGTTTAATTTGGATAAATCTCAAGGTATTGCATTTTGAGTAAACAAACAAGGACAGGGCTTGTACAGTTAATAGTAGGGCCCTGGGTAGCAATGTAGAAGAGAGACCTAGGGGCTCAGGTACATAATTCTTTGAAATTTGTGACACAAGAGAGACAGGGTGGTTCAGAAGGTATTTAGCACACTTGCCTTCATTGCTCAGGCCTTTGAGTACAGCATTTGGGAGGTCATGTTGAGGTTGTACAGGACATTGGTGAGGCCTTTGCTGGAGTACTGTGTACAGTTCTAGTTGCCCTGTTACAGGAAGAATATAGTAAACTAGAGAGGGTTCAGAAAAGATTTACCAGGATGATGCCAGGAACTGAGGGTTTGAATTATAAAAAATAGGCTGGATAGGCTGGGAATTTTTTCACAGACATGTAGGAGGTTAAAGGGTGACCTTATAGAAGTTTATAAAATCATGAGAGGCATAGATATGGAGAATAGCAAAAGTTTCTTTTTCTCTAGGGTGGGGAGTTCAAAATAGGGAGCATAATTTTAAGATGAGAGGACATGAGGGACAACTTTTTTTACAAAGAGAGTGATTTGTATGTGAATGAACTGCCAGAAAAAGTGGTGAACGCAGGTACAGTTACAACATTTAGAGGACGTTTGGATAAGAACATGAATAGGAAAGGCTTGGAGGGACATGGGCCAAATGCAGGCAGGTGGCACTAGTTTGGGAACATGGTCGCCGTGGACTAGTTGGACCGAAGTGTCTGTTTCCACACTGTATGACTGTCTGACTCTAAGTATGAACCTGGTTGAAATAGGAATATATAAGTCTGGATTTCCGTGGAATCCTGGAGACTCCCATGGACCTTTTAGAAAGGTGGGTGGGACTCACGTTTTTGAAGTCCTACCCACCATTTCTGGTAGATCCCGTTTTTGCTGGAAGAAGGAAAAGACTGGGAGGTCACCCAGAAGAGGGAAGTTCAAACTTGGCAAGGCCATTTGCTGTCACTGCTGAGTTCAAACAGACCCCATTCTCACTCGAACCTCATCAGTGTGGAGAATCACAAACCTTTAGAGTTAATGTAAGTGCTTTTGACGGATAGTTAAGGTCTGTGGAACTGTCAAGATATGACGTTATTTAAAACCCCGGTCCTTTAAAATTTAAAACTAACCTTCCTTTTCAGTGACAATTGAAGACAATCTTTTTGAGCAATAACTGTTGTTGACATCTCTCTAAGGTTTATCATTATTTCATGATGAATGTGTCTGCTTTCCACCAGCTTTTATTTTCTCAGCAAAGAACTCCTAAGTTCATAGTTTAATTGACAGATTAAAAGGTTATAAATGGATTAGTTATTTTTGCAGGAGTATGATTTGATATTTTTATTAAGGATTCAGTACTTGAGGGAATTTGCAGGTTTTGAATGAGCTTTGATGAATGAGTGATTTTTAAAAAAAATATGATTAGGCTATAATACATATTTAAACCTTTATTTTATTTCACCTTAACATGCACCTCCGATTTGGGCACCACTGTGGCTCAGTGGTTAGGACTGCTGCCCCACATTACCAGGGACCAAGGTTCGATTCCACTTTTGGGTGGGTGTCTGTGTGGAGTTTGCACATTCTCCCCATGTCTCTGTGGGTTTTCTCTGGGTGATCTGGTTTCCTTCCACAGTCCAAAGATGTGCAGTTTGAGTGGATTGGTCATTGAAAGTGCAGCATGACAGTGATAGGGTAAGGGTCTGGGTGGGATGTTCTTTGGAGGGACATGGTGACTCAATGGGCCGAATGACCTGCTTCCACACTGTAGGGATTTTATGATCTGCTCATGCTGGGTATAGTGATGATTTGGCATGGAAATTCAATGGGTAAAGTGTGGTAAGTGGAGTCATGACATTGGTTTGGGATGAAAAGAGACCATGGGAGTGGGTGGGAAGCAAGGATTGATATGGGAGCGTATAGGTGATTGGAGGATTGGAGTTAGGTGAGGATTGGAAGACCTAAAATTTATGAAAACAATGAGGATGAATTGCCAAAGATTTGGGACAGTCTGTTTTAAAGGATAGGGTTGTCCATGGCATCCCCTCCTTTGCTTAATTGTTTGAATGACCACCAGTATTTACTACAGGATAGATGAGAACACAAAGGTTTAATCTGATCCATTGGTTGTGGAATCACTGAGCCGTGTCTACCATCTGCAGTTTTCACTATTTAGCAGACAGTAATCCTGTGAGCTCACTTCACCAGCTTTACACTTCATTTCAGATAGGCCGGTTGTTGCTCCTGGGATGTTGTCCTGCACTCATTATAGCTGGCTTGATTATAGTTACACAGTGATCAATACACCAAACCATGAGGTTCCAGATTGTGGAGTGAATAAAATTCTGATTCTCATTGTGAATCAGTGTTGCTCAGTTTTGAGCTGAAAAATCTGTTCTGAATCTATCTATTTAGCACAATCTAGGGTCATAGGATAATGAGTGTTCTCATTGTCTCTGCAAGCACTTTAGGGTGGTCACTGTGTGAATACTTTCACGGATTGATATACCTATGACAAGTAGATTCATGAGGAAGAGGTCCAATATGTTTTCCATTTATGTCGGCCCTCTCAGTGCCTGCTGCATGCCTGAAACGGCAGTTCTATCCTTCAGTATCTGACCAGCTTGAGTGATCATGGTGCTGTTCAGGGTATGTTTTGCTTCCCTCAGTGGTTTTTCCACCTGGAGTTCAACATGGAGTACTGCTTCATCCCCTAAGCTAAGGTATGGGACTTCCTGAGCTCAGTTGTCAGGACTTGCGGCCAGGACCTCACCACCATGTTACTGTAGCTTCTTTGTGGGACAAGGCATTAACCCAGGGATGGAGTTGGCCGTAAGGCATAATGGTTGACCTCTCCCAATTTTGGTACAAGCCTCCAGATTTTAATGAGAAGCATTTGAAGAGTTGACTGAGCTGGACATGCATTTGTTGTGCCCAGTTCCTAGTCAGTTCCAGATGGGTTTATCTAATTTTCTGATACCATACCTCTTTGCAGTTGGTGTACTTGCCAATGATTCTTATTCTCATCGCTCAGCTAATTTCCACTGTGCTAATAACCAAGCCAATCGTTGCATGGGTTTCAACTTCTGCCAACAGTCTCTTGCGAGAGACTCTATTCACATGAACTTTCAGATAACAGCAACGACATTCCCCCTGTCCTTTGCTCCAGTCATCTCTTCAAAGAATGCAATCAAATTGGTCAGGCATAACCCACCATTTACAAATCCTTGCTGGCTGTCTCCAATCAACTGAACATTTCCAAGGTGTTCAGTCACTCGCTCCTTAATTATAGGCTCTGGTAATTTCCTCACAACACATGTTAGGCTAACTGATCCATAACTCCCTGGTTCCCTCTCTCACCACTTTTAAATAGCAGGGTAACTCATCTCTGTCCAATGAAGAGACATTGAATAAAATTGATTTAGTAGAACTCAAGAGGATGCAGAAATTCACCAAAGATCCTTAGACAGCACCTTTCAAACCCACATCCACCTCTAGACGGACAATGACAGCAGATACGTGGGAACACCACCACCACCTGCAAGATTCCCCACCATCCTGACTCGGAAATATATCGCTGTGCTGTAAGTGTCGCTGGGTCAAAATCCTGGAATTCCCTTCCTGAGGGCACTGTGGGTCAATCTGCAGCACATGGACTGCAGCGGTTCAAGAAGGCAGCTCACCACCACCTTCTCAAGGACACCTCGGGACGGGCAATAAATGCTGGCCAGCTAGCCACATCTCACGAGCAAATAATAAAAAAAAAGTGGGTCATTCATTGAAACATAGCAAAGTATTAGGAAGCTTTAGAGGGGTATAGATGGTGGGAACATGTTTCCCTGGCTGTAGAGTCTAGAACCAGAACTCAGTGGGATGGAATCTAGTTCTCCTGGATATTTTCCCTAACCAACCTGTTCAGAGATATTATTACACACCTCTGGAGCAGGTGGGATTTGAATGCGGGCCTCCTAGCTCAGAGGTAGGAACACTAGCACTGCACAACTGGAAATCTTCTTGCATTCCTGGAAAGCGAGGAGGCGGGAAGGCACATTTAATTCGGCAGACTGCTGGTTTGAATTCTCCCCTGGCAGATGGCAGAATTTCAATTCAGTAAAAAATCTGGGACTAAGAGCCTAATGTTTACAATGAAGCCATTGTTGATTGTCGTAAAAATCCAACAGGTTCTCTCATGTCCTTTAAGGAAGGAAATCTGCTCCATGTGACACCAGACCTATGGCAGTGTGTTCTCAATTGTCCCAGCAAACCACTCAGTTCATAGGCAGCTAGGGAGGGGTAACAAATACTGGCCCAGCCAACAATGTCCAGAATTCTGCCCTTGTCCTGAGATGTGATAGAGTGTGTGAGTTGGAAGGTGATGTTGATGGAGGCTTGTTGAGTTGCTACAGTGTCAGTGATATGGCCTGCTGGTACTGCGATGGAAGAAGGAAATGATTAATAAGGTATCAGTCAAGAGGGCTCCCTTATATTGGATGGTGTTGAGTTTCCTGAATACTGTTGGAGCTGCACTCACCCAGGCATGTGGAAAACATTCCGCCATCCTCCCGACTTGTACCTTATAGGTACTGGGCATACTTTGAGGAGTTGGATGGTGAGTTATTTATCACAGAATCCATAGCCTCCGTCCTCTTCTTGTAACAAGATGTTTATATAGCAGGTCCACTTTGGTCTCTGGTCAATGATAGCCCCCGAATGCTGTTGATGGTCAATTCAGAGATATGAATTGTATTGAATGTCAGGGGGCAGTAGATTCTCTCTTGTTAGACATAGTCATTGTTTGATATTTTTGTGACATGGATGTTGATTACCACTGGTCAGTCTCAGCCTGAAAGGTGCCGCTGCATATGGACACAGACTGCTTCATTATCTGACGTGTTGTGGATGGTACAGAAGAATATGCAACCAGCAGCGAACATCCCACTTCCTACCTTATGATTGACGGAAGATCATTGATGAAACAACTGAAGATGGTTAGATCTAGGACACCACCCTGAGGAACTCTGAACTAGGAGGCCAGTGTTCAAGTCCCACCTGCTCCAGGGGTGTGTAATGGTATCTCTGAAAAGGTTGATTAAGAAGTATCTACTGTGAGGAAAACTGCAGTGATGTCCTGGGAATGGTGTGACTTCTGACAATTACGAGCCGTTTCCATTGTGTCAGGTTTGACTTCAACCAATGCAGAGATTTCCCCCGATCCCCAATGACTCAAGTTTTGCCAGGGCTCCTTGATGCCACGTGCGATCAAATGCCGCCTTGATGTCAAGAGCTGTCACTCTCACCTCACCTCTGGAATTCAGCTCCTTTGTCCATGTTTAGACCAAGGCTGTAATGAAAGACTTTTAAGCGACTCTTGGATAGGCACATGGATGATAGTATAATGTAGGGTGTGCAGGGTAGATTGATCTTAGTAGGATAATAGGTCGGCACAACATAGTGGGCCGAAGGGCCTGCACTGTGCTGTACTGTTCTATGTTCTATGAAATGGTCTTGGCGGTACCCAAACTGAGTGTCAGCAAACAGGTTTTGGTGTGTAAGTGTCACTTTACATCACTATTGTTGACAACTCACATCATTTTGATTTTATTGTGTGTACGGCACGTACTGGGTAATTTTCTACATTGTCGAGTAGATGCCAGTGTTGTTTCTGCAGTGGAACAGCTTGGCTAATGGAGTGGAAACTTCTGGAGCATAAGTGATCAGTATTATTCCCAGAACATTATCAGGCCCCTTGGCCTTTGTATATCCAGTGCCTTCAACCGTTTCTTGATATCACAAGCAGTGAATCGAATTTTCTGAAGATGGGCGGCTGTGATAACGGGGACCTCTGGAGGAGGCGAGATGGATTATTCAGTTTGCACTTCTGGCTGATGATTGTTACAAATGCTACACTCTTATCTTCTGCACTGATGTGCTGGTTTCTCCCATCAGTAAGGATGAGGATATTTGTGGGGCAGCTTCCTCCTGTTAGTTGATTAATTGTCCATCACTGCTGACAACTGGATGTGACAGGACTGCAATACTTAAGTCTGATCTGTTCGTGTAGGATTGTTCAGCTTGGCCTATTGCATTCACCTTCTGCTGTTTGGGAGTCCTGTGTTGTGGCTTCACCAGTTTACACCTCATTTTTAGGTTTGCTCCTTGCATGCCCTACTGCACTTTATGTTGAACCAAGCTTGATCACCTGATAATGGTAGAGTGGGGGAATGTGCCAGGCCTTGACAGTGCAGAATGTTGTTGAACACTATACTGCTGCTGCTGGCCTGTAGCACATCATGGATAACCAGTTTTGAGTTGGAAGATCAGCTTGAAATCTGTTACATTGAGTGCAGTGGTGGTGCCAAACAACACAGTGAGGATATTCCCAGTGTTGTGTTGGGTCTTTGTCTCCATAAGGACTGTCTCTATTCCTACTCTCATTTCTTGCAGTGCAAGTACAGTGGGTGTGTGATATGTAAGAGTTTGACAAACAGAGCAGAATTGTCGGCAGAAGAATGAATGGTGTTGTATATTAATTGAAGGGGGTCATTGAATATCATAGGGGAAGGACAGAGGCTTGAAGATCTCCCAACTTAATGCAAAAACATTCAGAGCCATTGTCAATAATATGTAGAGATATAGAAACACAGAAAATAGGAGGAGTAGGCCATACAATCCCTCGAGCATACTTCAACAAGCAATGTGATCCTGGTTGATCATCCAACACAGTAGCCTGTTCCTGTTTTCTCCCTACCCTCTTTGATTCCTTTAGCCCTGAGAACTATACCCAACTCCTTGAAAACCTTCAATATTTTGACCTCAACCACTTCCTGAGGCAGAGAATTCCGCAGGCCTACCACACTCTAGCGGAAGAAATTTCTCCTCATCTCAGTCCTAAATGGCCTATCCTATATCTTTCGACTGTGACCCCTGGTTCTGGATTCCCCAGTCATCGGGAACATCCTTTTTGCGTTTGCCATCAAACGCTGTTAGAATGTTATAGGTTTCTGTGCAATCCCCCTCATTCTTCTAAACTCCAGTGAATATGTAGGTATATTTTGAAAGAGAACGAGATAAGTAGTCAATATCATATATTTGCTGGGAGGCAATGCAACAATAAATAAGGATTAAATATGATTTTCTTTTTACTGCATTCTTGTGGGGTGTCCAAAATAATAGGTAGATAGATAATTACCCATAGTTCACAGGTGACCATAGGCATCACTATCTATCAGATGAACAATCGTTTACGTAGCTTGAAGGACATCACATTGCAAAATCGGGCTGGTGCTATGTCTACCTGAACCGGAATGCGAACTGAAACAAACACTACCCATCCAGGTGACTGAACTAACCAGCCCCTTCACAGATTTATTGTTTCATGGTTTGCTCCATTTTTTATTCCTTATCCCACAATGAAAGTGACAGAAATTGAGTGAACGCCAAAAGTGGATCACTCTCAGTAATGCTATTGGAATGTGGAATCCTGCTGTAGTTTTACTGCTGTTGGCCAGTCAATTTTAATGCATAAAATAATCCAGTCACCAGCATGGGATAAATGGAACATAGCTGCAAATGCTAGAAACTAAAAATAGAGGAAGAAAATGCTGGAGTTACACTGTATATTCATTAGCATCTGTGAACAGAAAGACAGGATAATACTTCAATTGCAAAGGTTTCATCAACACTGCTGTGTTTTTTTTCCTAACATTATCAAAATAGTAAAGATTTCTGAAACTGTTTTGGAAATAACGTTTTGCTTGGATAAATTTTGCAAGTCTCCAATACCAGCCAAGGAACTTTGCACACTATTGGTAAGGTGCCTGATATCTCTTGCCATCTATTAAAAAAAAACATTGGTTTTCCTTTTGCAGCAGTCCTCAGGTTTTTTGCTGATGTACAATGGGTGAGGTAAAGGCCGGGCTCGAAAAGTGTTTATACTTGAGAACATCCTTTTATCCCTGAACCTCAGAGGACCTTTTACTGTACAGCAATGACACATCCGTTTCTCTTGCTATCCACTATTATAGCCTCTTCGGAGCAAGATTGACATTTTTGTCAATTAGTGCTGAGTGGCTGTCATTTTTATGCTGTGGATTCACATATACACAAGAATCTGGATAGACTGCCAAACCCATTTCATTTCAGAACCCTCAATGCAGTAGAGAGAAAGGCGACACTCATTCCATCAATCTGGATTTGGTCTCACCAGAGTGTTAGTATGCAGTCTACAGAAAGTCAGAGTCTAAATTGCAAATGTCAGCTGTTTGTATTCTGTCACGTGAAACAACAGCAGCGTGCATTTATATAGTGCCTTTCAGGTCATCAAACATCACAAGGACTTCCTGCAAGTTTTATCAAGCAAGATATGACAGCAAGACACAGAGGGCATATTCAGGAATTGACCTAGAGGTTGGTCAAAAGGTGCACCTTAAATGGGATGGTGGTGTCTCAGAGAAGACAGCTTTGGAGCTTGTGGTGTCCACTGCTGAAGACACAGCCAATTACAAATAAGGAAGAAAGCTCATAACAATATTCCTGCTAAACCAAACTTAAATGAATCATTCTGTTGAAGTAACCTTGAAATAAAAGAATGATGTGGGCGTTGCTAGCTGGGCCAGCATTTGTTGCCCATCCCAAGTTGCCCTTGAGAAGTTGGTGGTGAGCTGCTTTCTTGAACCACTGCAGTGCTTTTGTCCACAGCGCTGTTAGGGAGGGAATTCCAGGATTTTGACCCAGCAACACTGAAGAAACAATGACCTATTTCCAAGTTAGAATTGTGTGTGGCTTGTAGGGCAACTTCCACGTGCTGGTGTTCCCATGTATCTGCTGTCCTTGTCCTTCTAAATGGTAGTGGTCATGGGTTTGATAGATGCTGTCTGAGGAGTTTTGGTGAGTTTACCGTCTGATGGCTAAACACCTGGTGCTACCTACTCTTACCCCATTTCACTGCTTCGCACATATGAACAAGGAGCAGGAGCAGACCTCTCAGCCCCTCGAGTCTGCTGAGCCATTTAATAAGATCGTGGTGGATCTGATTGTAACCCCTGTTCACATTCCTGTCTAACCCTGATAACTTCTTCCACAGGGAAGTATGTTTTCCTCCAAATATGTTGCAATGAATGGGAAGTTCTCTCTGATAGCTGAACCACTAACAGGCATGAATTATGTAAGATAAAAACATTTCAGAAGGTAGCAGTCATAATATATGCACATCTAAACTTTGAAACATAGTTTAGATATCTGCAATATTCATTAAATTGACTGCAATGCTTAGATAAAGCTCTCATTCCTTTTGGGAAGGCTGATCAATACAATTCAATTAGGAAACTACATGCAGCTTTGTGTTGAGCTTGAGGTAAGTGAAAGGTGCTGTCTCGATCGGAGATTCTGATTTCAAGTTTGAGAATTCATCAAAGAAACAAGCGGTTAGTTTTTAAAAACACTTAGTCCCCCTCATTCAGCAGTGCAAAGCTACAATGCTGAAATCAGATTCTTGTTCTTTTCATTGAGAATGAACCCAGTATGATTGCTTCTTTGTACATGAGCTGAAATACAAACTATGCATGACCTAAATTATTGCACCAGATATACATCCAATGTTTGAGTGCTGTGATCCCCACAGACGTACAAATAACTTCCAAGAAGAATCACAAACTTCCAGCCAATTTCTGAAGACATTTTACATCTTAACTGATGGTGAGAGATCGTATCCATGATGTCTTGTCTTTCTTCTCTTAACAGCATGGGATTTATTTCATCTGGGACTGATAGTTGATGCACTTAATTCCTCAATATATTAATAGAACAAGATGTTGCCGCTGTTTAAAGTTGGCCATTGACTGATAGAGATAGTAGGAACTGCAGACGCTGGAGAATCCGAGACAACAAGGTGCAGGGCTGGATGAACACAGCAGGCCAAGCAGCATCATAGGAGCAGAGAGGCTGACGTTTCGGGCCTAGACCCTTTCTGATGAAGGGTCTAGGC
>NC_063339.1:10113418-10126695 GCF_021869965.1 Rhincodon typus | reverse complement strand
TCATCAGAAAGGGTCTAGGCCCGAAACGTCAGCCTCTCTGCTCCTATGATGCTGCTTGGCCTGCTGTGTTCATCCAGCCCTGCACCTTGTTGTCATTGACTGATAGAACACATTTTACTCCCCCATCTAAGATCACTTACGACCCCTAAAAATCAAAATAAAGGACAAGATGGTCTGAAGGTTAGATTAAGAGCAAACTATTCAGTCCAGACCACACTAAATTTGATTTTTCGGGGCTGCTCTGTGGAGCTGGTCTGGATTATTACACAAAGAGTTAAAAGAATGACTCAAGTTCATCTTGCACCTTCCACAATCACCAAACAATTCAAAGAATAAAATCAAGATGCTGTGGATGCTGAAAATCTAGAACAAACAGAGAATGCGGGAGAAACTCACCAGGTCTTCCTGTAACAAGGAGCAGCATAAGTAATCTAGGGAAAGGGTTAACCGTTGCCAAATGGTTGAAGTGGGATGCACAGTAAAACCAACAGCATGGGTACAATAAAAACTGAAAGAACTGCGGATGCTGTAAGTTAGAAACAAAAACAGAAGTTGCTGGAAAAGCTCAGCAGGTCTGGCAGCATCTGTGGAGAAAAAAATCAGAGTTAATGTTTTGGGTCTGGTGACCCTTCCTCAGAGCTTGTTTCTGAGGACCAATTTTGAGGAAGAGTCAACAGACCCCAAACGTTAACTGATTTTTTTCTCCACAGATGCTGCCAGACCTGCTAAACTTTTACAGCAACTTCTGTTTTTGAACATGGGTACAATCCCTGTATGGGCAGCGGTAGTTCATGGGAATCTATCTCCTCCTACAAGCTATACATAAGTAATTATCTCTCTATAAAGGAGAGAGATGCCGACAGTATTTTGTGGACTATCGCTAATTGCCTTATCTTAGTTTGTATTGCTTTAAATGATCAAATAGAACATTTTTTTAAATACAACCAAAAATCCCTTCCCACAATTAAACTTACACAATCCTTAAGAACTGATTTGGTTCTCCAGGACGGAGTTCCAAGTGATACTTGGCTCTCAACTGTTTCCTTCAGCCTAGTAACTTTTAACCTCAGAACTGTCTTTTACATTGACGTTTCCCTGGAGTTTCTCCCTGTAACTTAAGCCAGGTAAAGCTTCCAGCAAATCCTAACGTGTTTGGTCTTATCAGTCTGAGGCTAAATGTTTGCCTGTATTTCTATACAGTCAACCATAGAAACTTCTTGCCTACAGCTGCTTTCTCTTTGATCTTGGCAGACCAAGTTGTCTGGGAAATTCCGTGTTATTTTTAAGAATGTCTACAACCTAAACTTTATTGGTTTTCTAGGGACTCTATGGCAGTGTGAATCACATGGGCCTTGTATCCAGATAGAAATGATAATTAGCTATTCTTCAGACTCTAACCTTTGAAGTAAGTAGAAAGTTTAGTGTCATCTTTACATTCTCAATACAGTCCTGTGCATTTGGGGATTATTAGTCTAACTGCTGTAAGCAGATACATTACTGCAATTGTCACCCAAGTCTGAACACTTGCAAACAACCCAGGCTTCCCTTTCATGTCTTAGAAAGATCACAGAATCCCTACAATTTGGCCCCACATGTTCACACTGCCTCTCCGAAGAGCATCCCACCTGACTCATGCCCCAACTCCTGCATTTCCCCATGTCTAACCCAAACATCCCTGAACACTATGGGCAATTTAGCATGGCCAATCCACCTAGCCTGCACATCTTTGGATTGTGGGAGGAGACCAGAGCACCCGGAGGAAACTCACGCAGACACAGGGAGAATGTGCAAACTCCACAAGAGACAGTCGCCCGAGGGTAGAATCAATCCCGGGTCCCTGGGGCTGTGAGGCAGCAGTGCTAGCTACTGAGCCACCGTGCTGCCCTTGAACTGAGAGACACCCAGGCATATTGTCAGGCGGATTCAGAGCAGATGTGACCACGCACGTAATTTTACACTAAATTAGAAACACTGTCCCAAAACATTGAAGTTTTACGAACTTCAAATTTGCAGTAATGTCAGCCATGCCTCAGTAGGCAGCAGTATTTCCTTTGATTCAGAAGGTTGTGGAGTCCCATTCCAGGGATAAAATTTAAGGCTGACACTCAAATGCTGTCCAATGACTGTGCTGCAGTGTCAGAGGTGTCACAGCTGCTACATCACAACAGTGACTATATGTCATTGACTGCATAGTGCTTTGGATTATCCTAAAAAAGTCATATCAGGCTCGAAACGTTAACTCTGTTTCTATGTCTATAGCTGCTGGAAGGTTTGCTGAGTTTCTTTCGCATTCGTTGTGTTTATTTCTGATTTCCAGCATCCACCATATTTTGCTTTTATTTTTTGAATTTGTTTTGTATTCATTTATAGGATGTGGGTGTCACTAGCTGGGCCACTATTTATTGCCTGTTCCTTGTTGCCCTTGAGAAGGTGGTGGTGAGCTGTCCTCTTGAACCACTGCAGTCTATTTGGTGTAGGTTGACCCACAATGCCTTTAGGAGGGAATTCCAGGATTTTGGCCCAGCAACCGTGAAGGAACCATATTTCCAAGTCAGAACGGTGAGTGGCTTGGAGGGGAACTTGAAGATGGTGGTGTTCCCATGTATCTCCCACTCTTGAGTTTCTAGATAAGTGGTTATGGGTTTGGAAGATACTGTCTTAGGATTTTTGGTGAATTTTGGCAGTGCATCTTGCAGATAGTACACACCGCCGGGTACAACTCCAACCAGTTAAGAGATTGCCCCCAAAACCCATTGATTCTAATTTTTGTGCCACACTGGGTCAAATACAGCCTTGATGACAAGGGCCGTCACTCTCACCTCACCTCTGGAATTCAGCTGTTTTGTCCATGTTTGAACCAAGGATGTAATGAGATTAGGAGCTGAGTGGCCCTGACGGAACCCAAACTGGGCGTCACTGAGCAGGTTATTGCTGAGCAGGTGCTGCTTGATAGCGCTGTTGATGACACCTTCCATCACTTTACTAATGATTGAAAGTAGACTGATGGGGCAGTAATTGGCTGGGTTGGATTTGCCCTACTTCAATGTACAGGACATATCTGGGCAATTTGCCACATTGTCAGGTAGATGCCAGTGTTGTAACTGCACTGGAAGAGCTTGGCTGGGTGAGCACAAGTCTTCTGTACTATTGCTGGAATGTTGTCAGGACTCATAACCTTTGCAGTATACAGTGTCTTCAACTGTTTCCTGGTATCACTTGGAATGAATCGAATTGGCTGAAGACTGGTATCCATGATGCTGGGGACTACTGGAGGAGGCTGAGATGGATGATCCACTCAAAACTTCTGGCTGAAGATTGCTGCAAATGCTTCAGCCTTATCTTTTGCAGTGATGAATCATCTGGTGGTTATGGAAGTTGCAAGATGAATGCGAGTCTTTCTTTTAGCTCCTCGTGTAATATTTCAGGTTGGTTGATAAATTCAACAGTGCGGCCCAAAAAGAAAACAAATTTAGTGTTGGCTGGATTAAAGGTTTTGCTGCTGTTTAGACTTCAAACCATATTACCCTTATGGTGTTTTATTTTTCTTGAGTGCTTCAGGGGTAGTAAATGATCTTAAACAAGGGAATAAAATGTGTGCTATCTGATCAATAGCCCATTTTAATTATTGTTCCATTAATATACTGAGGAATTAAGTACATAAACCATCAGTCCCAGATGAAATGAATCCCAGCCTGCTGAGAGACAAAGAAAAGTCATTTTGGCTTTCATCTCTGACCATCACTTTTCCACCTTCATGGTCACTCCTAATGGAAGACTGCTGACGTTATGCTTGTGTTATTATTTAAGACAGAGGCAGGGAGTTACCTGAGGAGTTAAAAAATTGGTCTGTTCGCAAGAAGCAAAGTGAAATGCTTAACTGACATTTTTCTGATTCAAAGGTTGTTTCTATAGAGTACCACCAGGCTCAGAGCTGGATGATTTACTTTTTTGAGGTAACACAGCATTTGAGAATTCGAGTAGGAGACGAGATTAAGGTGTTTTCAAATGATACAGACATGAGCCCTGTGGTTGATAATAAGGAAGGAGGCTGTGGACTGTGAGAAAGTGTCAAAGGATTGGTCAGGTGGGTGGGAAATTAGGAAATAGAATTCAGTCTGGAGAAATGTGAGGTAATTTAACTGGGGAAGGGAAATGAGGCAAGCAAATAGACACTAAATGGTGAGATATTGAGAGGGATGGAAAAGGCATCAAAGAGACTGAGGTGAAGTTTCCCCAAAAATGGTTCCAGAGATGAGGAACGATTTGAGAAGTTGCAATTGTTCTGATTAGGGAAGAAAAGAGTGAGAGGAGACTCGTTAGAGGTGTTCAAAATCATGAGGGGTCTGCGCAGAGTTCGGGCTGACTGGCCTCTCTCTGTGCTGTTCACTTTCTGTGATTATGTTTTGTGTTATGAAATGTCCAGTAACATTTTTAAATGACATGGTCTAAAAAGCAGATGACAGGGCGGTTTAATTTAAATGCCATTTCTGTGATGTAAAGCTTAATTCTTTATTGAAGCAATCGAAAGAGAAACAAAATTCAGAAAAGGAACTGAATTTACTTTTTAGTGAGATGCTTATTTTCTCAGCTGCAGGTAATTTTCTTTCTTGGATTGGGGAACATGGTTTATTGCTGTTTTAAAATATGGGTGATGCAAAATCTTTCTAAATAGCTAGAATTTTAAGAAATGTTTTAATGCAATGTTAAAGGAGTAGTGTCCTTTAGATGACTCAATAATGTCGAAGGCTCGTGGTAGTTGGTGCTTCTTATTATTACCTAACGGAGCAAATGATCAGTTTATTGCTCCTCTTGTTCAATATGGGAGCTCAGGGACGTGGCTGATGTCCCTGACTCCTACAGGTGCAGGAAGTGTGTCCAGCTGCAGCTCTTGTTAGACCGCATGACGGCTCTGGAGCTGCGGATGGACTCACTATGGAGCATCCGCGATGCTGAGGAGGTCGTAGATAGCATGTTTAGCAAATTGGTCACACCGCAGATTAGGATTGCTGAGGGAGAAAGGGAATGAGTAACCAAAAGGCAGAGAAAAAGCAGGAAGACAGTGCAGGTGACCCTGCGGTCATCTCCCTCCAAAACAGGCATACCGTTTTGGATACTGTTGGGGGAGATGGCTCAGCAGGGGAAGCCAGCAGTAGCCAGGTTCATGGCATCGTGGCTGGCTCTGCTGTACAGAAGGGTGGGAAAAAGAGTGGAAGGGCTATAGTCATAGGGGATTCGATAAGGGGAGTAGACAGGCGGTTCTGTGGTCGAAAACGAGACTCCCGAACGGTATGTTGTTTCCCAGGTGCACGGGTCAGGGTTGTCTCAAACGACTGCAGGACATTCTGAAGGGGGAGGGTGAACAGCCAGTTGTCTTGGTGCATATAGACACCAATGATATAGGTAATAAATGGGATGAGGTCCTACAAGCAGAATTTAGGGAGTTAGGAGTCAAGTTAAAAAGTAGGACCTCAGAGGTAGTAATCTCAGGATTGCTACCAGTGCCATGTGCTAGTCAGAGTAGAAATGAAAGAATAGGCAGGATAAATGAGTGGCTTGAGAGATGGTGCAGGAGGGAGGGGTTCAGATTTTTGGCACATTGGGACCGGTTCTATCCCAGGTTACTGAGGCAAGTGAGGGAGGAAATAGCTGGGGCCTTAACAGATATCTTTGCAGCATCCTTGAGCACAGGTGAGGTCCCGGAGGACTGCTAATGTTGTCCCCTTGTTTAAGAAGGGTAGCAAGGATAATCCAGGTAATTACAGACCGGTGAGCCTGATGTCAGTGGTGGGAAAGCTGCTGGAGAAGATACTGAGGGATAGGATCTATTTACATTTGGAAGAAAATGGGCTTATTAATGATAGGCAGCATGGTTTTGTGCAGGAAAGGTCATGCCTTACTAACTCAATAGAATTCTTTGAGGAAGTGACAAGGTTGATAGATGAGGGAAGGGCTGTAGATGTCATATACATGGACTTCAGTAAGGCTGATAGAGAAAGTGAAGTCGCATGGGGTCCAGGGTGTACTAGCTAGATGGATAGAGAACTGGCTGGGCAACAGGAGACAGAGAGTTGTAGTGGAAGGGAGTTTCTCAAAATGGAGAACTGAGACCAGTGTTCCACAGGGATCCATGTTGGGACCACTGTTGTTTGTAATATACATAAATGTTCTGGAGGAAGGTATAGATGGTCTGATTAGCAAGTTTGCAGATGACATTAAGATTGGTGGAGTAGCAGATAGTGAAGGGGACTGTCGGAGAATGCAGAAGAATATAGATAGATTGCAGAGTTGGGTGGAGAAATGGCAGATGGAGTTCAATTCAGGCAAATGCAAGGTGATGCATTTTGGAAGATCCAATTCAAGAGCGAACTATACGCTAAATGGAAAAGCCCTGGGGAAAATTGATGCACAGAGAGATCTGGGTGTTCAGGTCCATTGTACCCTGAAGGTGGCAATGCAGGTGGATAGAATGGTCAAGAAGGCATACGGCATGCTTTCATTCATCGGACGGGGTATTGAGTACAGGAGTTGGCAGGTCATGTTACAGTTGTATAGGGCTTTGGTTGGACCACATTTGGAATACTGCGTACAGTTCTGGTCGCCAAATTACTAAAAGGATGTAGATGCTTTGGAGATGGTGCAGAGGAGGTTCACCAGCATGTTGCCTGGTATGGAGGGCACTAGCTATGAAGAGGGGTTGAGTAGATTAGGATTATTTACATTAGACAGACGGAGGTTGAGGGGGGGACCTGATTGAGGTCTACAAAATCATGACGTATAGATGGGGTGGATAGCAAGAAGCTTTTTCCCAGAGTGGGGGGACTCAATTACTAGGGGTCACAATTTCAAGGTGAGAAGGGAAAAGTTTAAGGGAGATATGCGTGGAAAGTTCTTTACGCAGAGGGTGGTGGGTGCCTGGAACGCGTTGCCAGCAGAGGTGGTAGAGGCGGGCACAATAGCGTCATTTAAGATATATCTAGACAGATACATGAATGGGCAGGGAGCAGAGGGATACAGATCCTTGGAAAATAGGTGACAAGTTTAGATGGAGGATCTGGATCAGCGCAGACATGGAGGGCTGAAGGACCTGCTCCTGTGCTGTAATTTTCTTTGTTCTGTTATGTTGTCTTATTTCTCCAATTTGACATTTTTCTGTTTTCACTGAATTATTCATTTTGCTGCAGCGACCATGGCTGAATTGAATAGCACACTCATGGCCTGAGTCACTGGTGGGTCCATGGACATTCTCACCCAACACGTAACTGCAAGGGTGGCCAGAAGGGGGTGTGTTTCTCCCCAGGGCACGCTCACTCAATTATATTGCCTTTTTGTCACCTCTCTCACGACTCCCAGGTAGAGGAAAATTCCACCATGTGTTCAATTGATGACAACTTTAGGGCCTTAATTCAATTAACTCCTCCATCACCTGATACTCTAGAGATGGAAAACATGGCTCGTTTCCTGAGTGGGAAACTATAGCAAACTGCCTGCCCAGTTGGTGGGGATGCCCTCTAATTGTCCTGATTGGTGGCGGCACAGACAAGGGACAAGGAGGCATTCTCTGAAAGCCACACTCCTGCCTTCACCTCTGACCCCAGGTCCCTCCCTCACCCCCATGGCAAGAAGGGCTAATGGCAATCTTACCTTTTCACAGAGGGATGGTAAGAATTGCAGATGCTGGAGTCAGAGATAACACAGTGTGGAGCTGGAGGAACACAGCAGGCCAGGCAGCTTCCGAGAAGGAGGAAAGTTGACTTTTCAGGTCAGGACCCTTCTTCAGAAATGGGGGAGGGTGAAGGGAGCTCAGAAATAAATTGGGGGTGGAGGTGGAGCTGAGGAGGGTAGGTGGGATGGTGATAGGAGAGTGCAGGTAGGGAGTGGTGGGTATTGGTCAGTGAGGTGGGAGGAGCGGATGGGTGGGAGAGAAGATGGACAGGTTGTGTCAGGTCAGGGAGATGGGGATGAGAGGGAGGGTTGGTCATGGGATGAGGCCGGGGGTGTGGAGATGTTGGAACTGGTAAAATCCACATTGAGACCATTGGGCTGTAGGCTCCCAAGGCAGAATATGAGGTGCTGCTCCTCCAGTTTGCGGGTGGTGTCATTTTGACACTGGAGGAGGCCCAGGATGGACATGTCGCCCAGGGAGCGGGAGTGGGAGTTGAAGTGGTTCGTGACTGGAAGGTGTTGTCGTTTGTCGCGAACAGAGCACACTTGCTGTACAAAGTGGTCTCCGAGCCTCCGCTTGGTCTCACCGATGTAGAGGAGGCCACATCAGGAACAGCGGATGCAGTAGACCACATTAGCGGATGTGCAGATGAACTTCTGTCTGATGTGGAAGGTTTGTTTGGTGCCTTGAATGGAGGTGAGCGGGGAGGTGTAGGGGCAGGTGTGGCACTTCCTGCGGTTGCAGGGAAAGGTGCCGGGGGTGGTGGGGCTGGTGGGGCTGGTGGGGAGTGTAGACCTTTATCACAGCTGGATCACATCTGGAGTTGGCCTCAAACAGTGCACTTTAGGGCCCAGAGGTTGCCCATCTCTGATTGGCCTGGAGCTTCTGGTAATGTCTTCTGCCGAGGCATCTGATAGGGTGGGATACTCACCCTCACTCGTTTCTGAGGTCTTCATGAACTAATTGGCAGGCACTATGCTGAGTTCTCTAGCCTGTGGGAACCCCCATGTTCATCGCCTCCTAACAGGATTGCCCACACTTAGAAAAAAAATTGAAAATCCTGACGAGAAAGTTGTGGATTCAAATTCTCGTCCGGAGTCTTGAGTACAAAATAAATTGTAAGATAACAGTTGAGTGCAGAAGGAGTACTGTACTGTCAGAGATGCTGTCTTTCAGATGAGTTAAGCAAAGATTAAGATTACCAAGGCACAAGAACATAAGAAATAGGAGCAGGAGTAAACCATTCAACCCGCTTTGGCATTCTCTCTGACCAAGACTGGCCTTGGGCTTCGATTCCAATTTCCTGCTCACTCCCTATATTCCTGGATTCCCTGAGAAACTGAAAATGTGTTTGTCTCCGCCTTAGAAGTATTTAAAGTTGGAGCATCCATAGGAATTCACAACTGTTTGGATGATGCAACATCTCCTAGTCTCAGTCATAAATAATCATCCCCTTACCCTGAGTCTGTGCCCTGTGTCTCAGACTCCCCCATCCACAGAAACAATCTGTGAGTCCACCCTGTCAAGCCCCTTCACAATTATCACCTCTCATTCTTCTAAACTCTGGAGAATATAGGCCTATTTCAGCCTCTCATTCCAGGGACCAATTTAATGAAGCTTGCGCTGCATTGAATCCAAGTTTATCCTTCCTTAACTATGGAAACCAAAACTAACCACCATTTTCCAAGTGTGTTCTCAACAAAATTGCGTACAATTGTAACAATGCTTCACTATTCCCGTACTCCAAACCAGTTGCAATAAAAGCCGACATGCTGTTTGCTTTCCTAATTATGACTGTAACTGTGTGCTAACTTTCTGAGTTCCTTTTACAAACAGGCCCTGATTGGTCCCTCAGGAAAATTCCAAAGAAGTGTAAGGGAGTTACATTGCACTCCTGACCAATGTTCATTCTTTAATCAACCTGACAAAAGCAGTTTGTTTGATCATGATCACATTTTTGCCTGTTGGAGCATAATCTGTTGGCTGGATTTGCTGTCTGTAGTACACTGGATGATCATTAGGATAAAAATAATGTGCAACAGAAAAGCAGGAAATTGGCGCTGGGCAATGATGCTTATTTAATGAGCTGCTGCAAGCACGATGGGCCAAATGGTCTCCTCTGTGTTCTAACATTTCTGTGATTTTGTGCGGTGACTATTCTTCAAAGCAAGTTATTGTCTGTGCAGAGTTTTGAGTTATCTCATATTGTTAGAGGCTGCCACATACTTCCAAGCCAGTCTTCCTTTATTCTTGGCGAGGAAAAGTAAATTGAACATTTTTGCGATAACAAGCTGTAGAGCTAGATGAACACAGCAGGCCAAGCAGCATCAGAGGAGCAGGAAGGCTGATGTTTCGGGCGTAGACCCTTCTTCAGAAAAACATTTTTGTGATGATTTTGTATTTTGTGGTATTTTGCATCCAGCACATGTTGACACCCTTAACATTTTATTTAAGACATTTCATCCTTTGCAAGTTTGAAACAGTTTGCAGTGAACCGAGCTATTTCATCTTGATGGCATGAAAGGGCATTTTTTTTTAATCTAAGCAACCTTTACAGCAAGCCCTGCTCCTAGATCAACCTAATAAAAGCCTCTCTGAAAATGTTGGTTTCATCTATCATATAAATCACTGGTAAATATGATACTCACTCTGGTCCTGCCTTTGTTATATTGTTTTTGCTCTCTAGACCATATTCACACTGGGAAATGAGATGGTAACTTTATCCTGTCACCTGTTTATTTTCAACTGAGCTTTCAAATAGGCAAGACTCCTATTAAAGAAAAATTAAGGTAGGGTGCTGCACTGGTTACAATTTTTATCGTTTGATACTTGTTCATCTACACTCCCCACTGCCTCGGAAAGGCAGCCAACAGAATCAAAGACCCCTCCCACCCCAGTTATAACATCTTCCAATCTCCTCCGCTGGAGAGAAGATACAAAAGCTTAAACACATGTAACGACAGATTCAAGAATAGCTTCTTCCCTGCTGTTATTAGATTTCTGAACGGAGCTCTCAAATTATAAATTTAATGTTGAACTTGCTGTTTGTGCACCTTCTTTGCAGCCGTAACATTGTATTCCTCACTCTGTTCTATTAGCCTAATGCACTTTATATGGTATGATCTGCCTGTGTCACACACAAAACAAAACAAAACTTTTCACTGTACCGAGGTACATGTGACAATAATAAATCAAAAAATCATTAGGACTTTGCACAGAGTTAAGCAGGTGTTCTTTGAGGGTTAACTGAATCAGGAGGCTGTGAGGCTCACTGTTCTCCTCACTGCTGCCCAAGGGAACAAATTACTTTGCCCCAGTCTCCTGCCTTCCTCCCAGTAGGCCTGCCCTTTCTTCCTTGTTAATTAACCGTCTAATTCCTTTTTGAATGTCCCAATTAAGCCTGCCTGCATACACACTCTCGGGCAGTACAGTCCAGTCCTTAACCACTCACTGTATGAGACAATTTTATTATGCTGTTTCCTTTGCTTCTTTTTCTAATTACTTTGAATCTGATCCCTTGCGCTCTTGGTCCTAAAACCATTTTGGAAACACGAGGCCTTCAACAATAGTAATCACAGAATTACAGAAATGTTACGGACAGAAGAAGACCATTCAGCCCATTGGTCGATGCCAGCTCTTCAAATGAACATCATTACTAATCGCTAATATCCTGCTTTCTCTACATATCCTGACACATGATTTCTGTCCAAATATTCGTCCAATATCCTATTGAAAGCCTGAAGTGAACTTGACTCCACCACATTTTCAGGCAGTGCATTCCATTCCCTAAAAAAGTCACTCAATGAATCTGTGTCCTCTGATTCTTGTTCCTCCTTACAAGCATTTCTCCTGAGCTACCCTATCCAGCCTGCTGATGATCTGTAAAACCTCTATCAGATCTTCTCTTACTCTTCTTCTGTCCGAAGAGAACAGTTCCAACTTCTTCAGTCAATCTGCGTAACTTTCGGGGAGGTGACAGCCTAGTGGTATTATCACTGGATTGTTAACTCGGGGACACAGGTAATGTTCTGGGGATCTGTGTTTGAATCCTGCCAGGGTGTAATTTGAATTCAGTAATTAATGCAAAAGAGGAATTAAGAGTCTAATGATGACCATGGATCCATGTCGATTGTCAGGAGCAACCCATCTGGTTCACTGGGAAGGAAACTGCCATCCTTACCTAGTCTGTCGTACATGTGGCTCCAGACCCATAGCAATGTGGTTGACTCTTAACTGCTCTCTGGGTAATTAGGAATGGACAATAAATGCTGGCCTAGCTAGTGATGCCCTTATCCCGTGAATGAATGGAAAAAAACTGAAGTACCCCATCCCAGGGGCAGTTCTGGTGAATGAATTCTGCATTCTCTCAAATGTGTTCATGTCCTTCTTGTAATGTAACTATACACAATACTCCATAGAACATAGAACAGTACAGGCCCTTCGGCCCATGATGTTGTGCCAAACTTTTACCCTAAACCTAAGGTCTATCTAACCTCCACTGCTACCTTATACTATCATCAAAGTGCTCCAGCTGAGGCCTAGCACTGGAGAAAGGACATATATTGAATATTCCTCTTGGCACCACAGAAAACCTCAAGACTACTACCAGCCTTCTCATTGCCACCCACCTTGTACCTGAGCATTATCACCATCTCCCTCTGACTTGGAGCCCTATGGAGAAGCCACTGAATGTTTCCCCCTCCTTTCTTCCTAGTTTTTCTCAACAGCAACCTGTTCATTAGAATTCATTGAAATGAGAGCTGGTGATAAAAGTGATCCAGACTCCTTATTGAGTGGATGCTATCATCACTCCTTCTCACTGCACTGTATATATGCACTGATTGTCCACCTCATTTGTTCTGAAAGTCTAAGGCAATCATTCGAAATGAGCTGTCGAGTGGCAAATGCTCTTTGTATAATGAATGTTGTTGTTAAATCACATATTGTATTCAGTGGAAGAAAGTCAGGCAAAACAAATAACAGTGGTGAATGGGAACCTTGCTTCAATTTTCCTTTTGTAAACCTCCCTTTTAAGTATGAGCAGCATCTACTTCACTACAGTCCCAGCCACGATCAGGAAACTCGAATTAGATATTAAAATCCAGGATCTTCCTGAGTGTGCATGTTGTACCCATCTCATAAGTGGGTTAGACATGTGATAAAAGCTAAGGAAAAGATATTTGCATGGGTCATCTTAGTTGGTAAAGAAATTGCTAGTTGAAAACTATTGACCAATACTTTGTTAAGATTTTGATGCGGAAGTGCTGGTGTTGGACTGGGGTGACACCATGATTGGTGACACCAATCACATGACACCGGGTTACAGTCCAACAGGTTTATTTGAAATCACAAGCTTTCGAAGCGCTGCTCCTTTATCACTTCACCAACAAAGGAGCAGTGCTTCAAAACTTTGTGATTTCAAATAAACCTGTTGGACTATAACCTGGTGTTGTGTGGTTTCTGACTTCATTCAGATTAAACTACATTTTGCCAATTGGTTTTTACAGAATCCGTCTTGAATTGTCTGGGCTCTGTTTCAGTCTTTCTGAATAATTAGTAAAAATGTACTCGAGTAAAGTTTCGTCAGCTCATATCTGATGGTCCCAATTTTAAC
>NC_063339.1:10101386-10112918 GCF_021869965.1 Rhincodon typus | reverse complement strand
TCTAGGCCTGAAAGGTCAGCCTTCCTGCTCCTCTGATGCTGCTTGGCCTGCTGTGTTCATCCAGCTCTACACCTTGTTATCTCAGATTTTCCAGCATCTGCAGTTCCTACTATCTCTGATGCAAATGAAGGAATTTGAATTCAGCAATAATCTGGAATTAAAAATCTACTGATGACCATTGTCAATTGTTGGAAAAATCCCACTGGGTCACTAATATCCTTCAGGGGAAGGAAATCTGCCATCCTCACCTGGTCTGGTCTACATGTGACTCCAGACCCAATGTGTTTGACTCTTAACTGCCCTCTAGACTATTAAGGATGGGCAATAAATGCTGGCCTAGCCATCAATACCCATAGCAATGTGGTTGACTCTCATCTGCTCCCTGAAATGGCCCAGCAAGCAACTCAGTTCAAAGGCAAAAAGGGATTGGCAATAATGTGACTAGCCTGTGAAACCCATGTCCCATCAGTGAATAATAATAATAATAAAAAACACTGAAACTGTCAGAGTTCTGTAGAAGTTCTATTACGGCTTACATAGATATTGTCCACATGACCTGACCCCTTCCCAGGGCTGATTTACTAGGTAATAATCCCAGCCCCAAACACTCAAATAGGCATTGACATTTTTCCACTTAAGGAGCAAGGGGACTGCACACTCCATCCTCCTAGCTTCGTTAGACATTAAGATGGTAGGGGGATCAGTAATCAGAGGACACAGATATAAAGGCTGCAGAAAAAAAGCATTACAAAAGACACGAGGGATAAAAAAAATTGCACAATGGGCTTCTGTGATCTGAAAGTTCTGTATGGAGGGGCAGTGGAGTCTGATATAATAGTAATTTTCATAAGGGAGTTGCATAATGTTCAAAAGGAAGGTAATTATCATACTACAGGGCAGAACAGAACTAACTGAATATTGCGTTCAAAAAACCAGTATAGGTGTGTTGGCTGAGCAGTTTCTTTTGATTCTAAGTGGAAACTGTAGTTATTAGAACAAGGTCAGCCAGGTGGAGTTTATAGAATGTGAGTTCCCCGATTACCCTGGTCCAATCAGGCAGTCCTGATATAAACTAGAATGGCAGGGGTTCTGCTCACCCAGGAGCCAGCTTTGAGCTTGTTGGGTTACTGTCATCTACTTTGCACGTGCAAATAAAGGATGAATTGGCACCAGGATACCAGCCTTTGTGGAGTTATTTCAGAAAGCACCATTAGAACTCTTTTGAATGAAGGAGAGACGGTGCAGAGGAGATTCACAAGATTCTCAAGCTCAATTTGGGATGGGCAATAAATTCCGGCTCAGCAATCGACACCCACATCCCATGAACGAATGAACAAAACAAACCATTGTTGCTTGCTCAGAAAATGCAAGCTGACATGCTCTTCGGTACCTATCCATCATTCATTCTGTACCAATTTTCTATTGATGTAAACGATTAAAATCTGGCCAGGGGCTATTAAGTTGAACAGACAAACAAAGATCAGCTGATCAGCTACGAAAACTAAAGAGAGCAACAAGGCAATTTTGTTCCCAAATTTCATTGTGCACCTGAAATCTCCTGCACCACTTCACCCATTTCATTCTGCAACATCTCTCTGGCACCAATCAGTCCAAATGGTGTTAGAACATAGTAAAAGATATTTGCTTCCATTGGATGTACCACTTAAAGCCATCAATCACTCACCTACCTTTGGTACAGAACACAATACATTGATACTGAGTCAGCAGAACCTCGGTTTAAAGCCCTTATCCATCTGTTCAAATCCCTCAGGCCTTGTCCCTCTGTGTCACTGACAACTCCCCAAAGACATGTCACAATCTCAGTCTTCCTCATCCCAGTCTCTTGCCTACTTCCAATTTTAATCCCTCTATGCTTGATGCCTATTCCTTCAGCTGCTTTAGGCCCAGCAGCTTTGGAATTCCTTCACAAAATTTCTCTGTCATCCACTTCTCTCTTGCCCCTGCAATGGGAGTTGGTTAGATCATTTGGCTGGACAAATGGTTTGAAATGTACGTTCTGGTAAGACTTTGGCAATTTTACCTTTTACCCCCTTTAGACATTTCTTAACCATGACGGCATAGAAGCTCAGCTGTTAGCACTGTTGCCTCTCAACACCGGGGACTCGTGTTTGATTCCAGCCTCGGGTGACTGACTGTGTGGAGTTTGCACATTCTCCTCATGTCTGCGTGGCTTTCCTCTGGATGCTCTGGTTTCCTCCCAGAGTCCAAAAATGTTCAGGTTAGTTGGATTGGCCATGTTAAAATTGCCCATAGTGCCCAGGGATGTGGAGGCTAGGTGGATTAGCCTTGTTGGGTTACAGGGATAGGGTATGGGTGTGGGTCTGGGTGGGATGGTCTTCAGAGGGCAGTGTGGGCTCGATGGGCTGAAAGACCTGCTTCCACACTGTAGGGATTCTATGATGATTCTCTGTTCACCTGTTCTAATATCTCCTTGTGTGACTGGGTGACACATTTCATCTGGTAATATTCTGTGCCTTTGGACATTTTGCTACCTTTCAGAAGCTATATAAGTGCAACTTTCTCTTCTGTGTATCTCACTGTCAGTTGAATACAGGTCTACTATAAGCTAGGCCCATATTGTTTGCCTCAACAAAAATGGTGGACCATTTATATTTAAGTGATCTATTTTCAGCATGTGGGTGGCACGAGCAAAAACCCTACAATTGTCCAAAATGATTGTACTGAGAAGGTGGCACTACACTCTCTTTTCAAAGATGTTGTCCTTGTCGGTGACAAGAATTGCCACAAAGTGATTTACTATTCGTCTCACATCATATCCACATCACCGTTACATGTGATATTTGTTCAAATTACAATAATGCATCACGTACAGCACATGGACTGCTGCAGTTCAAGAAGGCATCTCACCACCACCTTCTCCACGGCAACTAGGGACAGGCAACAAATGCTGGCCGAGCCAGCAAAGTCCATGTCCCGTGAATGAATGATAAAAAAAAACCATGTTTGATCTAATTGTGACATGAATCCATTTTCTTTCCTGTCCTCCCATCCTTTGATTCCTTGGTTAATCGAACATCTACCTCAACCTGGAATAACTTAGCTTTCGTCACTTTTTGTGCAAGAGAATTCCAAAGATAATGACTTTCTGAAGAAGACATTCTTGGTCATTTCCATCTTAAATAGGGGACTCCTTAATTTCCCCCAGTTTTAGATTCCAGACTCTCTCTGTATATCAATGCTTCTAAGAGTCCTGCTATTTATGGTATACTTTCCTCTTGTATTTAAATTCTTAAAAAAAAATTACCTCACACTTGTCCGAATTAAAGTCCACCTGCCATTTTTCCATGCAACTTTCCAACTGATCTATATCCTACTGTATCCTTTGATAACCCTCTTCACTGTCCACAACTCCAACAATTTTTGTGTCATCTGCAAACTTACTAATTAATCCACCTACATTTTCATCTAAATCATTTATATACATATATTACAAATAGCAGAAGTACCACTCAGCCCGTCATGTCAGCACCGGCTCTTCAAGTGAACATCATTGCTTACGACCAATCTCCTGCTTTTCCCCCATATCCCTGCACACCATTTCTAACCAGATAATTATCCAATGCCCTCTTGACTGCCTCAATTGAAACTGCGTCCCCTACATTTCCAGGCAATGCATTCCAAACCCTAACTACTTACTGAGTAAAAAAGCTTTCTCTTACATTACATTTGTTCCTTTTACAACAAGGAGCTGGAGTAGGAAGAGAAGGAGATCACTGAGCCCCTTGGGTCTGTTTCACTGTTCAATTAGTTCATAACTGAGGTGCAGCTCAGCCCCACTTATCATTCTTGCTTCCACATCTCTGAATATCCCTACCCCTAAGGGAATTACATTAACTTTTAACATTTACTTTCTGTGGTTTGTCTGGTGGGGTTGGGGAGGTGTGGAGGAGAGCAGGAGATCTTCACAAATTTCCGATTCTGTCTGAAGATGATGCAGTAGCTACTTAGCTCTGTGTCAGAGGCACCATTCATGCAAATAATTCTGCTGGTATTGTGTCTGCCCCCATCCAGCAGTAAGTGGTGAATATTCCACATCCTGCTTCAGGGATCTTCAGGCATTTAAGAGAAGAGGCGAGTTGAGGTGCCTTTGACATCCCCTTCGGCCAATTGCCCACTCACCGTCAGAAGCTTGTGCCTTATCCTTCAGTACGGTTGGAATAAAGAGACAACTAAAACTGACAACATGGAGAAATCAAGATTAATTGAGTTATCGGGCTGAATTTATCCAGCTTGTCACAATGAAACCACGGTGGCCAGTTCCCATCAATCCTGGGAGAGGCCCCACCTCAATCTCCTGGCAAAGGGACCACCCTTCCCACCTCCTGGACTGATGGACAATACACCAATCAATCCAACAATATCTGTGCCATTAAAATATTCATGGTGGCTTCCTCTGCTCCACTAATATCCCTCGCTAACAGCATCACAGCTTGCTGTTCTTTACCATAACTCCAGAGTCAAACAACAGTTCCTCAGAAGCTACACTCAATTGCTATAAACTGGTTAATGTTAAAAGTAAGTCTCAAAACAGAGACAGAAAAAAAATTCTGGGACAAAACCATAAGACTATAAGACTGAAGTAAGCCATTCAGCCCATTAAGTTTGTACCAAAATTTAGTGAGATCATGGCTGATTGGAAAATCCTCAACTCCACTTTTTTGCCTTTTCCCTGTAACCCTTGATTCCTTTACTGATTAAAAATCTATCTATCCTAGCCTTGAATGTACTCAATGACTCAGCCTCTACAGCCTTTGTGGTAAAGAATTTCACAGATTCACTACACTCTGAGAATTCTCTACCCAGAGGGCTGTGGAGACCCAATAATTAAGTTCAAGACAGAGTTGGATATATGTTCAGTTGTTAATTATGTCAAGGGATATGGGGATACTGGGGGAATATGGTATTGAAGTAAACAATCACTTATTATCTAGAATGGTGGCGCAAGCTCAAGGAGATGAATGGTCTGCTCCTGCTCCTATATTCCTAAAACATAGGTGGTTCAGAAGAAGTTGTAGTCATCCACCAGATGATCAGGGGACCACCAATTCTGCGTCTTGCTTCACACCTATGCTGTGTCAAATTGCAAGGGCACCACTTCCAGTGCCATTACATTCCTGACGGGCAGCTTAGCTCCACATCAGTAGCCCTGAGCTTCCCTTACCTCGAACTTTGCATCTTTTCACACTGAGCTTAAGCATGGCACAGTCAGGACCATGGCCACACATCCATTTGTAAAAGAACAGTGTGAAGTCCTTGCACGGAGAAGGAAGAGAAAATAAGTAGTCAGGAATGGGTTAATTCACTTAAAATATGAGGAACATACTGTGCTTGCGTAAGATACCTGCTATTTTTGTCACACTTTGTTATTTTTAAACCAGCACTTTGAAGATTATGTTTTAGAACTCGTATGTATTTTTTTCCAGAAAAACCAAACATTTGTGGCCTTTGCAATTCATCGTTACCATCAAGTACACAGCATAATAATGTGAATCAAACACACTCAGTTTATGCATTTCTCTCACAGCCTTTCTGTACACAAAGCAATTTAAACAGATAATGACAGTTTTAGAGTACTGTTTGTTACAGGTTAAAAGGGTCACAAAGTAATTTGCTATCCATTTAGCACTCTGGTCCAAACAAAATGCAATCATGATTTATATTTTAAAAAATTGTGACTAATTACATCAATGCTCAATAGTTGCTGGATCAGAATTATTCAAAATTAGGACACCTTTTTCTCACCCCTTATAAAAATAAATGTTCTTGGCATGACTCTTCAACACACCAAACAAATTATGGAATTGAAGAAAACAATAACTAAAGCAAAGGGATTTCTTGTGCTTTAATAGTTCATTAAAGTCACTGTATTCCTAGCAGACAATTGTGCACTCTCTCTCTCTCTCGAGGGAGAGAGAGGCACTGATGGTGGTTTAACCTGGAAGACACCATAGCTCAGGTAAGAGGAGAGGGTTGAGGAAGAAAGCCCTTCATGGTAACCTCAGCTGTACAGGAATTGAGCCCATACTGTTGGCATCACTCTATATTCTAAGCCAGGTATTCAGTTAACTGAGCTAACTGACTACTACAGCATACCAGTCATGGCTCTTGACCCAATGGAGAAAAATGATCGAATGTTTAAAACTACAGCACACTGATTTGTAATCTGGGGTTCTTCTCAACTTAAACAGTTCATGGTAGAAATTATTTGGAATTTAACCATTCCTTTTACTACCTTCTCAAGCAACACCTCACCACCCCAAATTTCTCGAAGTCACACCTTGCAGATGAAACTTCTGAGGCAGGTGACTTGGGAGTGAAAAGAGGCAACAGCAACTTTTCTTTTGATTATTTACTGATGCAGAAGGTAGCTCACTACCACCTTCTCAGGTCAGCTAGGAATGGGCAATAAATGCTGGCTCAGCCAATGATACCCACATCCCATGAGTGAATAAAAAAAACTCTGAAATGATCAAGTAGCCAATCTCTTTACAGTCAATGACAGTTAAGATGAAAGGTGTGTGATTTATCTTTATCAATATCATTGATTTTTACAAGTGTATATTTTGAACTAGTGGCATATGAGTATTAGCCTATTTTTGTGTGAAGGGGTTTAAAAATGACCTTGGTCAATCTTTCCACCAGCATGGTTTTAGGCTAACATGCATCAGAAAGCAAATGACTGGAACCCTCCTGCTGCTATTGGAAGTTAGTTAATATTATGGGGATTTACGATTGAAGAAAGCAAACATTGAGAAATATTAGTTTACTTTTGGATTTAGAATTTTTAAGGATTGAATTTAGCTTAGAAAAATGCAGAGTATGGCAAGCTTTTAGGGAATGTGAAAGGGACCTGATTGCAGTCAAGGGCAAGAGTAGTTTCTCCTAGTAAAAGAAGATGGTTCAGAACAATTGGGGAATATGTTACAAAAACAAAGTTGCTGGAAAAGCTCAGAGGAAGGGTCACCGGATCCGAAATGTTAACTCTGTTTCCTCCTTCACAGATGCGACCAGACTGCTGAGCTTTTCCAGCAACTTAGTTTTTGTTCCTGATTTACAGCATCCACAGCCCTTTAGGTTTTTATTGGGGAATATGTTACTTCACAAAAAGAGAGTTTAGTTCATGAAAACTTCCAGGTGAGGAGTATTTTGTTGGAACCTGTAGATTATAAAAAGACTACGAAAGTCTAAGCTCTCCATTTTGTGTGTGTAGTTAAGGGGAAAGTCCTCACAGCTCACAGAGGAGGAACTGAGAATAGCAGAGAATCCCTACAGTGTTGGATCAGGCCTTTCAGCCCATCAAGTCCACACTGACCCTCCAAACAGCATCCCACTCAGATCTATTCCCCAACCCTTTCTCTGTAACCCTGCATTTCCCATGGCTAACCCACCTAGCCTGCATATCCCTGAATACAATGGGCAGTTTAGCATGGCCAATCCACCTAACCGGCACATCTTTGGACTGAGGGAGGAAACCAGAGCCCCAGAGGAAACTCACACAGATATGGGGAGAATGTGCAAACTCCACACAGACAGTCACCCAAGGGTGGAATTGAACCCAGGTCCCTAGCGCTATGAGACAGAAGTGCTAACCATTGTGCCACCTAGAGAAATGACCAGTGGTAGTTTAACCTGAGGGTCACCACACCTCAGGTGAGGAAAGATGTTGAGAAGGGGAGTCCTGGCAACTTCAGCCAGTGCAGGAAATAAGCCGATGCTGTTGGCATCACTCAGCATTGCAAACCACATCCTATCAAATAGGTTAACCAATCCCCAGCTAAGTCAAAGCCTACAGAATGTGTAGCGAACAAAAAATTCTCTTGCCTTTGAGTAACTGTAAAGTGATGGCATTCGGGAGTAGATGGGATTTTGTTTTGCTGTGTGTTTCACGATGCTGTGTGCTATATTTAAATAGTTTGGTTTGCTTATTTAATGGTGTTGGTCATGATTTTACATAAGAAAGTTTCACAAGTGACTACATCAGGTCACTCTTGACCTGTCAATTTTATCTCCTCATTAATTTGTACCTGCCTGGTAAAAGGTAATAAAACACACAGCTCGTAAGGTTGGAGTTATTTTAAATGCCCTACCATGTTAACAACATCCACACATGCTTTATTAGCAGACTAAAAGGAAATGCTTCCCTCATTTTCCATATCAGAAGTGATGTCTACATTTGTTCTTACAGTGCAGGGAAGGTAATGGCCTAGTGATATTATTGCCAGACTATTAATCCAGAGACCCCAGTAATGTTCTGGGGATCTTGGTTTGAATTCTGCCACGGCAGATGGTGGCACTTGAATTCAGTAAATATCTGCCATTAAAAGACGAACAATGACCATGAAACCATTGTTGACTGTCAGGGAAAAATCTATCTGGCTCACTAACGCCCATTAGGGAAGGAAATCTGCCATCCTTGCCTGGTTTGGCCTACATGTGACTCCAGACCCACGGCAATGTGGTCAACTCTTAATTGCCCTCAGGGCAAATAGGGATGGGCAATGAATGCTGGCCTGGTCTGTGACCCCCACATCCCATGAATGAATGAAAAACATACATGTATATATTGCACATTTGTACATCACAAAGTTGCTATTTCACTTTCTAAGACCCAGGTGACCAAGGGTCTCTGCATCCCAATGAAAATAGACAAAAAGTTAGAATGCATCATTCTCAATTCTAGCAGGGGTGGGTAAGTAATGACCCAGGCTTCAGCTGTTTGCAGTTTGTCAGGACTGCTATCCATTTCATATGACCAGCTGTCTCCATTTCAATCTATATTTGTATCCCTGCTCTCTGGAACCTGGAGTGCACAGACAGGACCAGGTCTATTTCAGCAATTTTATTTTGAATTGATAAAGTACTCGTTTGGTTGTCTGAGGCAGCTCTGTGGATAATGTCCAAGGACAGATTGGAAAGTGGGTGGAGGAAATCAGGTGATCGAGAGAGCAGATGTGTATATAGGGTTGGGGATAAGTGTCAGATGGCCTTCAGGGAATCAGGTGCCTTTAGATAGTGTCTAGTACCCTTTGAGGTTATCAAAAATAGGCAAGAATGTGCTTAAAGAGTGCAGTGGAACTGTCAAAGAACTGTTGAAGATGTCAAAACTGTTAAATAACTTTGAATACAAACATTTATGTAAGAGATTAGTTTAATAAGTCTCAATGTATTAAATTTCTTTTGCTCAATTTAAGGACTATCAGGAAACACAACTTTATTTTATGTCAGCATGGCTCCTGAAGTCTCCCCATGGCAGATACTAGGTGGGTTGGCAATTAGGAGAACAATAAAGGTGGCAGATGGGAGACATGTTATAGGTTGGGATGTTAGCACTAATTTGGCCTGGCAGTTATAAAACACCATGGAGATGTGGGCCGCAGGGGGGAATTGGTTCTCATGGAGGTGAAGAGGGAACATGAAAATGGGCATGGGAGCGTAAAGTGGCATGGATTAGCATGAGATGGAAGGGATGGGGGCCATGGGGGGGTGAGTACAGGCCATCAGGTTGTGTGCATTAGCATGGATGGAGCACAGGAAGTGTGTATGGGAAGGGGAGCTATGAGGCGTGAGGTCTGTAGAGCTGCATTTCTTTGTGGCTTGATGTCTTTTTTCCCCATGTGGAGCCCCGGCACAGAGGCAGGCCTTATGTCCAGCCCAAACCATCAGCTCTCCATACATCCATGCTCCAGAACAAAGAACCAAACTCCTGGGACAATCTCTCCCTAGTCAGGTTTTACAGAGCTGGTAAAGGTCCCATCATTGGTAGCGGAAATGTGTCAAATTGGAAAAGGCTTTTACTCTGAATCATTTCAAATGAATGTGCACAGCATGAACATATGGGCATTTTTTTTTTCTCTCTCTAGTTCTGGACCTAAGGCTGTTGAAAGCAACTGGGCAAAGAGAGAAAGGAAAGAAATGCCTGAACAGGAACCCACCCTACAGTCTGCTCATTTGTAGAGTCAAAAATGAAATAGATGCCTTAAGGCTGCTTCTAACATTAGTGCCTTTCTTATAAAATATATGTAAACTGAAACTGTTGCCTTATAATTGCAGAATAGTGGATTGCCTATATCACATTGATATGAACTGAAAAGTCAATTAAAAAGATTATTAAAATGAATTAGGCAAATTATTCTCACTCCAAAAATTCATCAGTATAAATATTTGCATTCATTCTGTTGGAATTATTTGCAAAGATTTTCGGTACAACAGCAAATGTGTCGTAAATTTCAGACAGCAATTGTCTCTCTTAAATTTGGCATTTTTCACAGTACAGCATATTCTGCTGTGTGACTAACCAGTTGAAGAAATTAGATCAGGGTTCAAAGCTGGGATAGAATTCACGTGTTTTCAAAAAGTCAAAGAGCAAAAAGATAATTATTCTGAAGACTAATACTTTGATCTCAACAGTTTAATTGAGGAAAATATATTCCAATAACAACTAAAGTCCAGGTGACACAATGAAGTCACCATACACCTATCAGACCCATAGGGCTGCTCTCTCATTCAAGGGGGATGACTGGTGGTGGGTTAACCTGAGGGTTACCACGTCTCAGGCAAGGGGGGAGGTTGGGAAGGGGAGTCCTTCATGGTAACCTCAGCTGATGTTCAATCCACGCTGTTGACGTCATTCTCCATTTCAAACCAGCCATCCAACCAGCTGAGACCCTACAGTACTTCTAACACTAGAGTACTAGAGTACTACTCACCATTGGAGATATTGAGCTGAATCTTACAGGAGGATTTCTTGCGTTAGGCCAAAAGACTTTTCTCATCAATTCCCCAAATGCACCTCAGTAACCACCCATCTGACCCCTGCAGTGTCTCTCTTGTCTAATTCTAGTCCTGTTCTAATGTTCGCCATACTACACATCACACTGGCCGTACATCCTGTATTGGACCAACATCTGTGGCACCATTTTTAAAAGGCTGCTGTGTGTACTGACAAGCGCTCTTAGTCTACAGCTGCGCTGCATGGTCTCTGATATTTACCATTGACATGGCAAATATTGGTGTGGAGACAATAAGGACTGCAGAGCAAGTTAGGTGCCGAGAATGCTGGACGTGGAAATCAGAGCAGAGTTCTTACAGATCGACAAGTATTAGATGCCAATTTCTGCGTATATGGGTAACTGTCCAGTGCCCAGTGCCCTGAGATGTTGGTGCCTATGGGCACCAACTGGAGCAAGCAGCGAGCTGAATGCACCAGGTACCTGCTCTGATTTCCACATGGAGTATTTGCAGCATCTAGTTTTCTTGCAGCAGCTGGTAGGATGGAAAAGCTACCTCTTAATGAGCTGCAAAGTGCACTTAATAAGGTCACTAAGAAACAATAATCCCCTTTAATCACCTTTGAGACCGAGAACTTAGCTAAAAGATACTGCAAGTTGTTCCCAATGTTGCAACAGGCTTCACTGGATGTCTCAGGAAATTCTGTCCTGTTTCCTGCTACAGCCTCAGTCGTTCACAACCCTATAAGATTCCAATCACTTT
>NC_063339.1:10069624-10100886 GCF_021869965.1 Rhincodon typus | reverse complement strand
AAACAGATGTTCACCTGCACATCTGCTAATGTGGTATACTGTATCCGCTGTTCCCGTTGTGGCCTCCTCTACACTGGGGAAACCAAGCGGAGGCTTGGAGACTGCTTTGTGGAACACCCACGCTCGGTTAGTACCAAACAACTGCACCTCCCAGTCACGAACCATTTCAACTCCCCCTCCCACTCCTTGGACGACATGTCTATCCTGGGCCTCCTGCAGTGCCACAATGTTGCCACCCGAAGGTTGCAGGAACAGCACCTCATATTCCGCTTGGGAACCCTGGAGCCTAATGGTATCAATGTGGACTTCACAAGCTTCAAAATCTCCCCTTCCCCCGTCCGCATCCCAAAACCAGCCCAGCTCGTCCCCGCCTCCCTAACCTGTCCTTCCTCCCACCTATCCCCTCCTCCCACCTCAAGCCCCACCCCCATCTCCTACCTACCAGCCTCATCCCGCCTCCTTGACTTGTCCGTCCTCCCTGGACTGACCTATCCCCTCCCTAACTCCCCATCTACACTCACCTTTACTAGCTCCAACCCCGCCTCCTTGACCTGTCTGTCTCCTCTCCACCTATCTTCTCCTTTATCCATCTTCTATCCGCCTCCCCCTTTCGCCCTATTTATTTCAGAATCCCCTTCCTGTCCCCCATTTCTGAAGAAGGGTCTAGACCCGAAACATCAGCTTTCCTGCTCCTCGGCCTGGTGTGTTCATCCAGCTCTACACCTTGTTATCTCAGATTCTCCAGCATCGGCAGTTCCTATTATCTCTGTAACAATTTCATCCCCATATTTATCTGGCTAAGCCGCCCAGCCTCTGGATGCTGTGGGCAATTTAGCATGGCCAATTCACCTAGCCTTCACATTTTTGGACTGTGGGAGGAAACCCATGCAGACACAAGAAGAACCTGCAAACTGCACACAGACAGTGACCTGAGGCTGGAATTGAACCTGGGTCTGCAGCTCTGTGAGGTATCAGTGCTAACCACTAAGCCACCATGCCACCTACTGCCCCCTGATTCACTACCCTCTGAGAGCGTACTTCTCAATAACAGTGGGGCATGGATTTCAACTAACTAACTTAAAGTGGGGGGAGTTGAGTCTTTTTCTTCAACCAGAGGGTTGCAACTCACTGCTGAAAGGGTGATAGACATATAATACAACACAATATAATTCAATTCAACATAGCGCAGGAACAGGCCCTTCAGCCCAAAAGCCTGCACCGATTTTAATCCTTATTTAGATCCAATACTTATTACCCATGCATAGTTTCAGTCCCTGCGTTCACCTCCTGTTCACGGGTCTATCAGGATGAACCTTAAATATTGCTAACATGTCGGCTTCCACCACTTCCACTGGCAGCGCATTCCAGGCACCCACGACCCTCTGTGTGCAAAGCTTCCTGTGCATTTCTCTGCGAAGTGGAAACATTTTCGCATTTAAAAAATAGATCGACATCTACAAAGCAGCAGACCAAGACCTGGAAATACGGGCTGGTGACACTGACTTGTTGGACCAGTCCAATGTCTGTGTTCTGTGTTGCAAAGTTTGATATCTCTCAAGCCCACTAGATACATCGGATGCCAAGTTGCAAAATGACCATCAAAACATCTCACATATCTTTTATATAAAAAATTCACAGTTGTAGTTCCATGGCTCTAAATATTTCATTTTTTCCTGTTGCTGTGCCATTAAAATGAAGGCAGTCTTGATGTGCTTATCGACACTATACGCCATGGTGTCGCACAATGTGCAATTCATATTATAGTGGTGCTGGTTGAGGGATAATTTTTGACCAGGAGAAAAGTACTCCGAGCTGAATGGGTTTAGATCCCATTCTTTTAACTTGAGCTCACAATCCAGGCTGATGGTACAGCAGGGATGGTGACACGGTAATGTCACCCAATGCTTAATAGTCACAGGCTCAAATCCCACTGCAGCATTTAGAATTTCAATTCAGTGACTGAAATTTAGGATAATGTTTCCAGTCCAATGTAAGTTTGAAAGAAGAGGGAGATTGGAGTTGAAATATTGACACACTTTCTGTCTCCACAGGTACTGAGTTTCTGTAGCACTCTGCTTCCAATAAAATTGGAACTGGGCGGCCGGTCACTCAGTGGTGAGCTCTACTGCCTCACAGCACCAGGGACCCAGGTTTGATTCCACCCTTGGGCAACTGGCTGTGTGGAGTTTGCACATTCTCCCTATGTCAGAGTGGTTTCCTCTAGCTGCTCTGGCTTCCTCCCACAGTCCAAAAGATGTGTAGGTTGGTTGGATTGGCCAGGCTAAATTGCCCATAGTGTCCACAGATGTGCAGGCTAGGTAGATTAGCCATGGTAAATATCGAGTGGGTCTGGGTTGGGTGCTCTTCAGAGTGTCTGTGTGAACTTGATGGGCCAAATGGCCTACTTCCACACAGTACGGATTCTATGAAAGCTACTCTCAGTAATGGTGACCGTGAAAACTGTCATTGATTGTGGTAAAAACCCATCTTGTTCATTAATGCTGTTCAGGGGAGAAATTTACCATTTTCACCTGGCCTGGCCAAATGTGAGTCCAGACCCACAGCAGTCTGGCCATTTCTTAACTTCCCTCTCCCATGGCTGAGTGAGCTACTCAAGGGCATTTAGGACAACAAATGATGTCTGAATGCCAGCAACCCCCACATCCAATGAGAGAATAAAGAGCAAACTATGAGCATGAGGTGCATTGTCTTTTGGATGCAGTTCCCATCTGTAAGGGAGATTTCTCTTCATGGGAGAGTCTGGGACCAGAGGGTGTAGTCTCAGAAAACAAAAGATGTGCCAATTTAAGGCTGAGTTGAGGAAGAATTTCTTCCCTCAGAGAGTTGTGAGTCTTTGGAAGCCCTTGCCACACAGAGCTGTGGAGGTAGAACCCTTGTATATATTGAAGGCTGAGACAGATTGATTCCCTTACTGATCAAGAATCTAGGGGTATGGGGAAAGGGCAGGAAAGTGGACGTAAGGAACGTCAGATGAGCCATGATCCTATTGGATGGTGGAGCAGGCTCGAGGGGCCGAATAACCGACTCATATTCCTGTTTCTATGGTCCAATGTCTTTTTCAAATGGATGCAAATGATCCCACAGCATTAATTTGAAGAACAGCTGGCAGTTTCTTCCAGTGTCCAGGTCAAAAATCATGCCTCAGCCGTCATGGGCTATGGGTGTTGCTAGTTTGACCAGCGTTTATAGCCCAGAAGGCAGTTTAGAGACAACCACTTTGCAGTGGATCTAGAGTCACAAATAAGGCAGGCCAGCTTTCGTAAAGGACATTAGTGAACCAGATGGAGTTTTTACAATTGACAGGGGCTGGCATTAGGTTATTGAACGGGGCAGCACGGTGGCTCAATGGTTAGCACTGCAGCCTCACAGTGCCAGGGACCCGGGTTCAATTCCACCCTTGGGTGACTTTCTGTGTGGAGTTTGCACATTCTCCCCATGTCTGCGTGGGTTTCCTCCGAGTTCTCTGGTTTCCTTCCACAGTCCAAAGATGTGCAGGCTAGGTGAATTGGCCATGCTAAATTACCCGTAGTGTTCAGGGATGTGTAGATTAGGTGGGTTTATAGGGGAATGGGTCTGGGTGGGATGCTGTGTGGGTCGGTGTGGATTTGTTGGGCTGAAGGGCCTGTTTTCACACTGTAGGGATTCCATGAACTCAAATTTCATCTTCTGTCGTGATGGGATTGAAGCCAATATTCCCAGGATATTAGCATAGGGTGTGGATTAACAGCCTGGACTGGACTGATTTGTAAGCTACTCTATTTGGAGTGGTTTTCAACATGCTGAGATGCCCACTCCTTTAGGATTTACCCAATAACGAAGCGGAGTGCAGACCACTGATGGCGGTGGGGAAGTCACTGTGCGCAGGCAGCTGTTGAAAAAGTGATCAGTGATTTTTCTTTTGACTGTGGGCTTTCTCAGTTGGAGAGTGATCCACATCAGTGAACAATGTAGAAAGGCCATTGCTGATCTTTACACACGGTCTGCCCTGCATTCGTGGCGTAATTACACATCACATGTCAAGAAATGAATGGAATAAAAATTGAAGGAACATATTTATTCGTATTCAGTTGAAATGTATCTGTTGCTCTTGAGAAAAAAGACCCTGTAGCCATAATATTGATGAATGTGAGCTTGGTATTAACTGCTGCGATAGCCCACTTTACCAGGCATTTCCCAGGCTCAGGACGGCTGCGTATGTATGATGGTCGACTCTCTGTCATTTTATTTTTGTTTGAAAGAATGAGGAAGCACTTGACTGGGAGCTACAGTTCACACCATCTATAGAATTGAAATAACATCTGAACTGTTTGTCACAATGAATCTGGTTTACTTGCAGCCACTGTGCTGAGATTTAGCTTGCTCAACGCTTGAGTTGGAGGCTTTACTGTGTCAGCAGTGAAAATAAAATGATTCCACTGAATATAAAGCTTTATTTCCCTCTATCCTGGCATCCTGGTGTTGCTCAGGAGAGAACATTTCTGGCTGAACCGTCACTGCCATTTCTAGAAATTTCCGCCTTGTGCTCACCAACTTCTTTGAAACTTCCTCAAGTGCCAGGAATTCCTGGTTCATTCAAACTTAATTTGGAGGACCAAACTACAATGAACTTCGACAGTTTACACTACAGACTGAAAGTGCTCTAACTTAATTTAAATTGTTATGACTTTACTGGATACCTTTTCCTCTTATTTTCAATGACCCTTCACTTCCTCTGTTCTTTTCTCATCTAATTTCCATTTTCTAACATTAGGAGATTTTAGCCCGATGCACCAACCTGAATGGGCAGACAGATAACATTCTATAGGTAACGATTAACATCTATCAATGCATGATTCAGTTGAGTATTTTACTGCAATTGCATCATGAGTTCTTGTTTTAAGTCTCTGGTTTGATCATTGTGTCTCAGTTCCCAAGACAATTATGCGACATCTCAATGTGAGAATAATTTACAGAGTCATAGTATGGAAATAGACCCTTCCACTAAACTCATCCCACCTGCTTATGCTTGGCCCATCTCCCTCCAAACATTTCTTCTTCATGTACTTATTTGGATAAGATGTCTCTTAAACATTGGAACGTCCATGACAGCGCTGCCATCATTCAGGAGAATGTTAGTTTCCCTACTTTGGCCATCGGCAAAACCAAATTCAAAGACTAAGGAGGGAGGCGATAACATCATGGCATTATCACTAATCTATCAATCCAGAGACCTAGGTAATGTTTTGGCAACCTGTGCCTAATTCCTGTTGTGGTAGATTGTGAATTTGAATTCGATCTTTCAAAAAAACAGGTCTGGAATTAAGAGCTTAGTCATGACCATGAAACCATTGTTGATTGTCAGGGAAAAGCCCATCTGTTTCACTGATGTCCTGCAGGGAACAAAATGGCCGTCCTTATTTGGTCTGGTCTATATGTGTCTCCATAGCAATGTGGTTGAATCTTAAGCAATTAGAGATGGGCAATAATTGCTGCCTAGACAGCAGTGCTCCCATCCCAAGAATAAATTGTGCAGGAATTGGCTTGTTCAAGCCTTCCTGGCACTGTAGGACACCTTTAATGTGACACTATTCTGCCACCAAGTCAGCATTTATTGAAACAAAGACAGAAGTTGCTGGAAAATCTCAGCAGGTCCAGCAGCATCTGTGCCGAGAAGTCAAAGTTATTGTTTCAGGTCAGGTGACCCTCCCACCTTATTGAATTAGTTTAGCACAATTTACATAGTGGTAAAAGCCAAAGCATTTATATTGCATAAAGCCAGCCATGTGTGGTCATTCGAGCCGCTTGTAGTTCAGAAAGATTCAGAAAGACAGTTTTGGTTTCAGTTCAATCCTTAGTGAAACTCTGTAGGAATAAATTTGATGTTCGAGTTCAAAATGTCATGTGCACAAATCATGGTTTTGATTTATCTGTTGCCTAAGCTGAACTCTTGAACATACCTTGCAACTTTGTTATAAAAAGTTAAGCAGCATTCAGATGTATTGGTGATGTCAACACAATGAATATATTCAGAAAAAATGTATCAAAAGTCGATAAGGATAAAAATAAGGGGGAAAAGTTTTGAAATGAAAGATAAGAAGTTTAGAGGGAAGTTGAGGAAAAGCTTTTTCACCCAGAAAGTTGTGGGGGAATGGAATGGATTGCCTGAGAGGGTAGCTGAGGTGGGAAATCCCACAACCTTTAAAAAACACTTGGAAGTGTCATAACATGCAAGGCTATGAGCCTAGTATGGGAAAGTGGGATTAGTGTAGGTAGTAATGTATTTTTGGTAGTACAGACTTGATGGGTTGAAGTGGCTCTTCTGTACTATATGATTCTATGAGTTGATGTTTTAGAAGATTGCATGGATTTAATTGAGTTTATTTATAGATTTGTTTTTCTTGCGATGTGTTAATTTGATATGTATTGAGGTGATGGGCATTAATTGAGACCTCACCTGCACTGATGGGCTGAAACTGGATTGCCAGCTTGGAGTTGGATGGTAATGTGCATGTGTTTGTGTAGAAAAGCTTCTAAGTATATAAAAGCGAGACTACCATTTGGTCTTTCCAAACATAGTTGTTTGAGTTCTGATGATTAATTAGCCTTGTGGCAAATATTGAAACAGAGAAAGATAGAAAGAGAAATTTGATGATGATTGTATTAACTAAATTTTCTGATTGTCTTGAGCAGTATAGCACACTGCGTGATCCATGATCTTCTGTTATAGCTTGTTCTGTGATGTGTGTAACTTGTTTATGGAGCATTTTGAAAGGATAGTGCATCTCAGTCACAACTAGAACATACCAATTGAATGCAAATTTTATCAACTGCTTTGATTTATTTTTTCAACGTACATATTTTTTAAAATAAGAGCATTCCAATTTCATGATAGTTTGGTCCCACAGGCTGTGATGAATGAAAAAGGGACCATAAAAATAATGCAGTTTGTTGTAACATCTTCAATGTATTCAAGTATCTCAGGGTATTTCAAGGAGCAAATATGAAACACAATTTGACATTAACAGGTGACCAACAACTTGGTTAAAGGCTTGTGAAGCATTTTAATGGATTAGTGAAATTTTGAAGAGATGGTGATATTCAGGGAGGGAATTCTAGAGCAGAGGGCTGGGAGCATTGCTTCCCAAACATTTTTCCGTTGCATTGGAGACAGTAAGGACTGCTGATGGGTGCAGCCAGAGTCAATAGATGTGGAGCTGGAAAAGCACAGCGGGTCAGGCAACATCCAAGGAGAAGGAAAGTCAATGTTTCAGGCTGAAACCCTTCATCAGGACTGGGGAGGGGGAGGGGAGCCCAGAAGTCTCTTCGGAGGAAGGAAGGAAAACTTCTCCAAGGCGGGCATCCTGAGAAGAGACTTTGCATTTTTGATTATTAGTGACTTGGAGACGATAAGGACTGCAGATGCTGGAAGCCAGAGTCTATAGGTGTAAGGCTGGAAATGTGCAGCAGGTTAGACAGCATCCGAGGAGCAGGAAAGTCAACATTTTGGGCTGAAACCCTTTGTCAGGATTGGACCCCATTTAGAGATTGGAAAATTGTTGCAAGCACTTGGAGAGAACTGTGGGAGTGAGGGCCTTTTCCAGCAAGAGCATGGTTCTTGTTTATTAATCGAAGCTCCATGATGGCCATTACTGCTTCGGATTTCAATCCCAAAATGTGACCCCACTGACCCCAACTTCAGGAATCCAAAATTGAAGTTTGAATGTAGTATCAATTTCAACATTCACATCCCTGCTTGCCAATTTTGCCTTGGATCATTTCCCTAAACTGTGCCAGCCCCATAACATTTGAAGTTTCTGTGTTCCTCCAATTCTAATCTTTTGAGCAACGTTCACAACATTCCACCTCCTGGAGCCTTACAATCAGACTTTAAGCTCAGACATTTCCTCCCCAAGCTGTTCTGTTTCTCTCCTACTGCTTTAAACTCTCTATAACTCCCAACTATTTGACCAGGCTTTTCACCATCTGTACTGATATCCCCTGATCAAAATCAGAAAATAAAATTAAGGACTACAAGGTGGCATACTGGCTCGCACTCTTGCCACACAGCGCCAGGGGCCTGGGTTCAATTCCAGCCTCAGGCAACTGACTGTGTGGAGTTTGCACGTTCTCCCTGTGTGGGTTTCCTCCGGGTGCTCTGGTTTCCTCCCACAGTCCAAAGATGTGCATTAGATGCGTTGACCATGCCCATAGTGTGCAGGCCAGGTGGGTTAGCCATGGGCAGTGCCAGGTTACAGGGAGAGAGTAGGGGGTAGGGCTGTGTGGCATGTTCTTCGGAGGGTTGGTGTGGCCTTGATGGGCCGAACAGCCTGCTTCCACATTGTAGGGACTCTATGAGATGCTGGAAATCTGAAATGACCACAGGAAATACTGAAGAAACTCAGCATCTGTGGAGAGCAGTGAACAGTTTGAATTGGATGTGACTCTTCTTCAGAACTGAAATTTATATAGTATATACAGCTATGCAGCCTGGAGTACCATCGAGTCTGCGCCAATCTATCAGACTCAAAAAGCTGACTCGGTGTCTTTCTCCACAGACGATAGCAGACCTGGTGAGTTTTTTCCAGAGCTTTCTGTCTTTAATGCTGGAAATATTCAGGAGGCCAGACAGCCTCTGTGGAGAGAGATACAGAGTTAATAGGGGATTTGTGGAGGTGGAGGATATTCAGAACCTCCAAGGGTGAGGTGAGGTGATGTGAAATTTCAACAGCAGATTCAGACACGGCAATAAAGTCAGTGTTTTTTTTTAATTCATTCGTGGGATATGGGTGTCGCTAGCTAGTGCCAGCATTTATTGCCCATCCCTAATTGCCCAGAGGGCAGTTAAGAGTCAAACACATTGCTGTGGGTTTGGAGTCACATGTAGGCCAGACCAGGTAAGGATGGTACTTTCCTTCCCTAAAGGGTATTAGTGAACCAGATGGGTTTTTTCCCCTGAACAGTCAGCAATGGTTTTATGGTCATCATTTGACCTTGTTTCCAGATTGTTATTGAATTCAAATTCCACCACCTGCGTGGCAAGATTTGAACCCAGGTCCCCAGAACATTATCTGGGTCTCTGGATTAATAGTCTGGCAATAATACCATTAGGCCATTGCCTCCCTTGTACTGTAAGAATAAATGTAGACATCACTTCTGCTATGGCAATGAGGAATGTACTTCCTTTTGGTCTGCCAATAAAGCATTGTGTGGGTGTTGTTAACACGTTAGGGCATTTAAAAGCACTCCAACTTTATGAGCTGTGTGTTTTATTACCATTTATCAGTCAGGTACAAATTAATGAGTTGATAAGATTGACAGGTCAAGAGTGATTTGTGGAGCTTTCTGATTTAAAATAATGATTTGAACTCAGGTCCCTAGAACATAGAACATAGAACAGTACAGTACAGTACAGGCCCTTCGGCCCACGATGTTGTGCCAGCCTATTATCCTACTCTTTACCTGGTAAATTACCATGGAACATTACCTGGTTCTCTGGATTAACAGTCCAACGATGATACCATTTGCGTGCAATGTGTTGAATATTACTCAAGGTTGTGGCAGGTTCATTTTTGGGACACACTCACATGCCATCAATATTTATTCCCATGAAAAAGTTTCCAATAATTTCTTAACTTTAGGGTAAATGCAAGGAATCTGTTAACATTGGGAGGCTGTTGTATTGCCGCTATCACATTGTTTCCAACAGACCAGGAAACTCTTCTATTTCTGCCAGGCCCATCAGAAGGAATCAAACAATTTGGCCATGATATGATAGCACCTTCCACAACCATCCAAATCCTGAAGTGAGACTTGAACCCCGGGCTTCTGTTATAGAGGTGAAAACACTACCCACTGCACAGTGATACTAAACTCACTGAGTGCTGTGGATAAACTGTCAGTGATACATTTCCTGCTTCCTTTCTGTATGCTATGTTGGGATCTTTATCTCTTCATCTTCACTTATGTTGTGATGTCTTCACACTTGAGAATGAAATGTTCTGATGCAAATTAGGAATAAAATTCATGCTGGGTCTATATCCCTCTGGGTACCAAAGTAGAATTTTGTGCTTTTTTATTCATCATTTAATGTCCTTTCAAATGATGCTGTTGTCTTCAGCAGTTGGTTTCAATTAACTTGACTGGTTGTGTTTCTGTTCCACAATAAGCAGGCTCTAGGCTATGAGCCTTTTTTCTGCTAAACTCTCCAATCATGTCAATTGTTTCTGATCCATTTGAATTCAAGGGCTTCAAATGTAACTAAGAGATCAAGGGGAACTATTTCTCAGGGCCTGTTTTCAGAGTTTGCAATGGATCGTATCCCTGTGACCATTCCACTGCATTCCAGCAGCTAAGGAACAGGAAGGATGCAATCACAATGTTTGGGGTTTACTATGGGCCTCCCAACAACCAGCGGGAGATAGAAGAACAGATATGTAGGCAGATTTTGGCAAGACGTAAAAGTAACAGGGTTGTTGTCGTGAGTGATTTTAACTTCCCATATTGACTGGGACTCACATAGTGCTTGGGGCACGGATGGGACAGCGTTTGTAAGGAGCATCTCGGAAGTCTTCTTGAAACAGTATGTAGATAGTCCAACTAGGAAAAGGGCCATACTGGACCTAATATTGGGGAATGAGCCTGGCCAAGTGGTCGACGGTGGTCTCAGTAGGGGAGCAGCTCGGGAACACTGATCGCAATTCAGTAAGCTTTAAGGTATTTATAGATAAAAATCAGTGTAATTGTCAGGTGAAAGTGCTAAATTGGGGAAAGGCTAATTATAACAATATTAGGCAGGAACTGAAGAATGTAGATTGGAGGCAGATGTTTGAGGGCAAATCAACATCTGGTATGTGGGAGGCTTTCAGGTGTAAGTTACTGGGAACTCAGGACCGGCATATTCCTGTGAGGATGAAGGATAAATATGGCAAGTTTAGGGAACCTTGGATAACGAGAGATATTGTGAGCCTAATCAATAAGAGAAAGGAAGCATTTATCAAAGCTAGGAGGCTGGGAACACACGAAGCAAGGGTAGAATACAAGAAAAGTCAAAAGAAACTTAAGCAAGGAGTAAGGGGGGGCTGAAAGGGGTCATGAAAAGTCATTGGCTGACAAGATTAAGGAAAATCCAAAGGCTTTTTATACATGTATAAAGAACAAGAGGCGAGCCAGGGAGAGGATTGGCCCACTCAGGGACAGGGAAGGGAATTTATGTATGGAGCCAGAGGAACTAGGCGAGGTATTAAATGAGTACTTTGCGTCAGTATTCACCATAGAGAAGGACTTGGTGGATGATGAGTCTGGGGAAGGGTGTGTAAATAGTTTGGGTCATGGTGAGATCAAAAGGGAGGAGGTATTGGGGGTCTTGAAAAACATTAAGGTAGACAAGTCCCCAGCCTCTTGGGATATACCCCAGAATACTGAGAGAGGCAAGGGAGGAAATTGCTGGTGCCTTGAGGGAAATCTTTGTGTCCTCACTGGCTTCACGGGAGGTCCCATAGGATTGGAGAATAGCCAATGTTGTTCCTTTGTTTAAGAAGGGTGGCAAGGATAATCCAGTTAATTACAGGCTGGTGAGCCTTACGTCAGTGGTAGGGAAATTATTGGAGTGGATTCTTCGAGACAGGATTTACTCCCACTTGGAAATAAGTGGCAGATTAGTGAGAGGCAGTTGTGTCTCATTAACTTGGTTGAGTTTTTTGACGAAGTGACAAAGATGATCGATGAGGGTAGGGCAGTGGATGTTGTCTACATGGACTTCAGTAAGGCCTTTGACAAGGTCCCTCATGGCAGACTGATACAGAAGGTAAAGTCGCATGGGGTCAGAGGTGAGTTTACAAGATGGGTAAATAATTGGCTCGGTCATAGGTGGGGGGAAGCAGTGGAACCGTTTCTGAATGGAGGGCAGTGACTAGTGGCCTTCCTCAGGGATCAGTGTTGGGACTTTTGCTATTTGTAATACATGTAAATAATTTGGAGGAAAATATAACTAGTTTGATTAGTAAGTCTGCTGATGACACAAAGGTTGGTTGAATTGCGGATAGTGCTGAGGACTGTCAAAGCATACAGCTGGATATAGATCTGTTGGTGACTTGGACAGTGAGATGGCAGACGGAGTTTAATCCGGAAAACTGTGAGGTAATGTATTTTGAAAGGTCTAATCCAGATGGAAAATATACAGTAAATGGCAGAACCCTTAAGAATACTGATAGGCAGAGGAATCTGGGTGTACAGGTACACAGGTCACTGAAAGTGGCAACGCTGGTGGAGAAGGTAGTCAACAAGGCATACAGCATGCTAGCCTTCATCGGCTGGGACATTGAGTTTAAAAATTGGCAGGTAATGTTGCAGCTTTGTCGAACCTTAGTTAGGCCACATTTGGAATATTGTGTTCAATTCTGGTCGCCACACTACCAGAAGGATGTGGTGACTTTGGAGAGGGTACAGACTTACCAAGATGTTGCCTGGTATGGAGGGCATTAGCTATGAAGAGAGGTTGGAGAAACTTGGGTTGTTCTCACTGGAACGACGGAGGTTGAGGGGCAACCTGATCGAGGTCTACAAGATTATGAAGGGCATGGGCAGACTGGACAGCCAGAAGCTTTTTCCCAGCATGGAAGAGTCAGTTACTAGGGGGCATAGGTTTAAGGTGCGAGGGGCAAGGTTTAAAGGTGATGTCCGAGGCAAGTTTTTTTTTTACACAGACGGTGTAGGTACCTGGAACTTGTTGCTGGGGGAGGTAGTGGAAGCAGATACGATAGTGACTTTTAAAGGGCACCTTGACAAATATATAAATAGGATGGGAATAGAAGGATACGGTCCTCGGAAGGGTAGGGGGTTTTAGCCGTGACGGGCAGCATGTCGGTGCATGCTTGGAGGGCCAAAGGGACTGTTTCTGTGCTGTAATTTTCTTTATTCTTTGTTCTTTGTTCAAACAATGTGCAGTTGTAGTGCTTAAGACAGCATGTCCACTGGGTCTTACACACCAAAGAAACTTCAAGTTGATCTTTGAAACGTCCTGACTGAGTTGACTTCAATCAAGCAAGGATGTTGAGGTGCCAGTGTTGGACTGGGGTGGACAAGGTCAGAAGTCACAGGACATCAGGTTATGGTCCAACAGGTTTATTTAAATCACAAGCTTTCAGAACCTCAGTCCTTCTTCAGGTTTCAGTGAGAGAGGCAGTATCAGACTCAGAATTTATAAGTAAAAGGTCAAAGGTTCACACCATTGACGAGGATACACTAAACGAACTGAAGATGCTGTTAAATCTTTAATCAGTTAGAACGTTTCAATTGGTTAATATATATATGTAAATCCCAAATTCCTTTCAAGTCACGGTCCTGAGAGAGCTAAAGGTTTCATCAGTGTAAAGAAGAGGTGACATTTTAGGTCTGACAATGCATGTTAGATGTGAGGCCTTGTTTGGAATCTGTTTGTGTTTTAGTTTGGAGTCAGACTGGTTTTATTTCTAAAATAGGAATTTATAAAACACCACATTGACTGACTGTCTATAAATTGTAGGCTTTTGGAACAGAATAAAATGTTCAAATACAAATTCACCCCATAGATTCACAGGTGTGTGTGTGTGTGTGTGTGTGTGTGTGTGTGTGTGTGTGTGTGTGTGTGTGTGTGTCTACGTGTGTGTGTGTGTGTGTGTGTGTGTGTGTGTGTGTGTGAGTCTACGTGTGTGTGTGTGTGTGTCTGTGTGTGAGGTGGCGTCACCTGTAGTGCGACATGAACCCAAGATCCCGGTTGAGGCTGTCCTCACGGGGACCAAACTTGGCTAACAGCCTCTGCTCGGCGACTCCGTGTTGTTCTGTAACCCAAAGTCTGCCTTGGAGGACGTTTACCCAAAGATCTGAGGCCAAATGTCCTTGACTGCTGATGTGTTCCCCCACTGGGAGGGAATATTCCTGTTTGGCAAATTGTTGCATGGTGTCCATTCATCCGTTGTTGTAGTTTCGCCAATGTACCGTGCCTCGGGGCGTTCTTGCCTGCAGTGTATGAGATAGACAACGTTGACCGAGTCACATGAGTACCTGGCATGCACATGGTGGGTGGTGTTCCCATGTGTGATAGTAGTGTCCATGTTGAAGACCTGACATGTCTTGCAGAGGTTACCATGACAGGGTTGTATAGTGTTGTGATTGATGTTGTCCTGAAGCCTGGGTAGTTTGCTGCGAACAATGGTCTGTTTAAGGTTTGGCGGTTGTTTGAAGGTGAGAAGTGGAGGCGTGGGGAGGATCATCATCATCAATGATGTGTTGAAGACTGCGAAGATCATGGCATAGTTTCTCCGCTCCTGGGAAGTACTGGATGACGAAGGGCACCCTGTCGGACATATCCTGTGTCTGTTTTCTGAGGAGGTCATTTTGGTTTTTCGCTCTGACATGTTGGAACTGGCGATTGATGAGTTGAGCAATGTATCCTGTTCCTATCAGGGCATCCGTCGACACCTTCAGGTGTCTGCCTCCTTCCTCCTCATCCGAACAGATTCTTTGTATGCATAGGGCATGCGTAGGGAATGGCTGTTTTAATGTTTTGGGTGGAAGCTAGAGAAGTGCAGCATTGTGAGGTTATCTGTTGGCTTGCAATAGAGTGAGATACTGAAGTGTCTGGTCCTGATGGAGATGCATGTGTCCAAGAATGAGACGGATTCTAAAGCGTAGTCTAAGGTAAATCTAATGGTGGGACGAAACTTACTGATATCGCTATGTAGTTGTCTCAGTAATTCCTCGCCATGAGTCCAAAGGCAGAAAATGTTGTCAATGTATCTGGTGTGTAGCATTGGTCAGAGGTTCTGTGCAGCAAAGAAGTCTTATCAGGGTGGCATTTTATAAACAACAACAACAAAAACAAAGTTGCTGGAAAAGCTCAGCAGGCCTGGCAGCATCTGTGAAGGAGAAAACAGAGTTAATGTTTTGGGTCTGGTTCTGAGGAAGGGTCACCGGACCCGAAACGTTAATTCTGTTTTCTCCTTCACAGATGCTGCCAAACCTGCTGAGCTTTTCCAGCAACTTTGTTTTTGTTCCTGATTTACAGCATCCGCAGTTCTCGCGGTTTTTTTTTAGTTGGCATTTTATAAATTCCTACTTTAGAAATAAAACTAGTCTGACCCCAAACCAAAACACAAACAGATTCTAAACAAGGCCTCACACCTAACACGCACCTAAAATGGACCTAAAATGTCACATCTCCTTTACACTGATAAAACCTTTAGTCGTCTCAGAACCAGAAAGGAATTCGGGGATTTACATATCCATATTAATCAATTAAAACCTTCTAATTGATGAAAGATATAACAGCATCTCAGCTTCATTTAATACATCCTATTCAATGGTGTGAATCTTTGACCTTTTACTTATAAATTCTGTGTCTGATACTACTTCTCTCACTGACACCTGAAGAGGGAGTGAGAGTCTGAAAGCCTGTGCTTTCGAATAAACCTGTTGGACGATAACCTGGTGTCTTGTGATTTCTGACTTTGTCCACCCCAGTCCAACACCAGCATCTCCACATCATCACCATGGGAAATGCATGGTTACAGGGATAGGGTCTGGATGGGATGCTCGTCCAAAGGACTTGATGGGCTAGCTGGCCTGATTCCACCCTGTAGGGGTTCAATGAGTGTCTACCGTTGACCAGACACTGAACTGGACTTGCTATATTCATACAGTGAAGAGCAGATCAGATGCTATGAACTGCAGCAAATAGCTCAATTCCTGACTCCCCAGATCCTGTCTATCATCTACAAAGCACAAGTCAGGAGTGTAATTAAATATTCCCCACGTGCATGGATGGGTACAGTCCCAACAACGCTCAAGATGTTCAACACCATCCAAGACAAAGCAGTCTGCTTGACTGGTAACATATCCACTCCCTCCATCACTGACGCTCAGCAGCAGTGGTGTGTACTATCTACAAGGTGTACTGCAGAAATTCATGAAGACTCTTTAGAAAAAACCTTCCAAACCCACGACCAGTGCCATTTAGAAGGAGAAGGGCAGCAGATACATGGGAACACCACCACTACTGTAAGTTCCCTTCCAAGCTGCTCGCCATCCTGACATGGAAATTTATCGCCATTCCTTCAGTGTCACTGGATTAAAATCTTGGACTACTGTCCCTGAGGGCATTGTGGGTCTATCTGTACTAGTGGACTGCAGCGCTTCAGGGAGGCAGCTCATCGTTCTCGAGTGCAGCTAGGGATGGACAATAAGTGCTGGTCAAGCCAGCACTGCCCTCATCCAATGTGTGAATAATAAAAAAAAATGGTGGGAGAGTTAAGACACTTAATTGGGCATGAAATATCACCTCCACTTTTTTATATAGAATCTGTATAATGTGCAAGTAGGCCATTTCGCCCATGAAGTCCTCACCAACCCTCTGATGCTTCCCATCCAAACATACCCCCTATCCTATCCCTGCATTTCCCATGGCTAACCCACCTATTTTGCATATCCCTGAACACTATGGGCAATTTAGCATGGCCAATCCACCTACCCTGCACATCTTTGGACTGTGGGAGGAATCCGGAGCACCTGGAGGAAACGCACGCGGAAACGGGGAGAATGTGCAAACTCCACGGAGAATGTGCAAACTCCACACAGACAGTTGTCTGAAGGTGGAATTGAACCTGGGTCCGTGGTGCTGTGAGGCAGCAGTGCTAAAGGCTGATCCATTGTACCCACCTACCCCACCCCCCACCTCCTTTAACAAAAGAAAAGTTGAAAAAAATTCTCCTAACACTTATTATTTGGCAATCCACATTGAAGAGGAGAAGGGAGAAAAGAATAAGAGGGAGTTCCTTGTAAATAAGTCTCAAAGTCAAACAAAGGAAATGTGAATGTGCAAAATTACAACTGCATCTCCAGCTGAATATCGAATCACAGGAGGAAAATGCTGCTGCAGTTAAACAGGTCAGAAATCTGTATGGAGAATGGTCCAGTTCAATGTTAAATATTTCAGGTATAACGTGCTGAGTACCCCCAGTCTTTAATTTGTAGTTTTTAACTTTTGTTTTCTTCACTATATAAGCAGCTAGAAATCTGTCGTATTTGTGTAATTAAGTGCTGTTGGCTTTAAAAATCAAAACACACCCTTCAAGGTCACTTTACCATCTAGTCATGTAGAACTTTATTAGATCAACAGTATTACATCCAGTGTAGGCGAGTAATCGGGGAATAAATACCGAAGAAACAATTTTGTGTAACTTTGAGACTTACGCATGTCAATAAATTTTATTAAGGGAACTAAAAATGTTGTATTGTATGCCTTACGTCAAGTTTATTGCCCTTTATGTTAGAGTCATGTTCAAGTGCTGTTATAATTGCGTTGTGAAGAAGGAATAATGGGTGACATGAACCAAACTTGTTCAGAATTTGTTAATGTTAGTGACTACCTTTGGTACAAGACAGATTATTCATAAAAGCTCTGCATTATGAACAAAAGCACCAGATAGGAGCAGAATTTCAGCCTATCAAGTTTGATCCATCATTCAATCACGGTTGATATGTTTCTAGGCCCGTTTTCCTGCCTTCTCCCTGTAACTCTTGATCCTCCACTGATCAAAACCTATCTATTTCTGCCTTCAAGACATTCTATGGTTTGCATGTGCATGCCCACTGAACCTCCGCAGTGATACAATGTGTTTAAAAAAATGCTTTTTCTTTCTGAAAAAGGTTCCTCTCATTGTAGGCCCATGAAAGACTCAATCACCCAGATCCTTTGAAGTCTCGGTAGCAGAAGCTACAAACCCTTGTGGAAATAAATACTGCACCATTGAGAGAAGAGATTAGAGAGCTGTCAGTCAAATAGTGTTTTCCCTAGGGTTCAGATATAACATAGTGTGAAGCTGGAGGAACACTGTAGACTAGGCAGCATCAGAGGAGCAGGAAAGCTAACGTTTCGGGGCAGGAAGAAGGGTCCTGACCTGAAATGTCAACTTTCCTGCTCCTCTGATGCTGCCTAGTCTACAGTGTTCCTCTATCTCCACACTGTGTTATTTCTGACTCCAGCATCAGCAGTTCTTACTATCACTGAGTGAGTTATTTCCCTAGGGCTCAGCTATTTCAACAGTCTAATGGATAAACGGGCTCGCTGCCAAGTCTCACAATCACAACCAATTGTCATGACATTGGTTCTATCTGGTGTGTGTCATTGTTGAATGGGCATGCAGGTGCGATAGCTTGGCATAATGGATAACAGGAATCCTGGAGAGCAGGTTGGGGGCATAGTTTGGTGTAGATAGTATGAATCACATGGAAGTGGGTGGAGAGTTTGAAGGGCAATGGGAGTTGAGAGGTGGAGTACAGCTTTGCTTGGAAGGCTGTGCAGGACCATGTGAACTTTCCTATCACAAAGTTCTCTCATCCAGACTTTATTTCATGACACAACACAGGAAAGCTTTCCTGTTCCTCTGATGCTGCCTGGCCTGCTGTGTTCCTCCAGCTCCACACTGTGTTATCTCGGACTCCAGCATCTGCAGTTCCTGCTATCTCTGATATAGTTCATGGCACCTGTGTGGATTCCTGAACCTTTAAAAATCTGGCCTGACTTGACAAAAGTTGCTGAGGGCAAGGACATGCTGATCTCACCACCAGAGACAGCCAGGTCTGGACTACAGGCTGTGGGGCTCACGACCTGTACTAGCTGCCTACTGTCTCCTGAAAATCGTAAACCCCCGGAACTGGATCAGGAATCCTGTATCGGGTTCCTGGTTGCCATTTACACACCTCCCTGGAGTTCTCTTCAACACACCAAACCCTATCTAGACCAATCCAGACCCTTCATCTCAATTGGAGAGAGGCAATGGGTTAGCAGTATTATCGCTAGACTATTAATCTGGAAACTTGGCAAATGTTCTGGGGACCTGGGTTCAAATCTCACCATACCAGATGGTGGAATTTGAATTCAATAAAAATCTGGAATTAAGAGTCTAATGATGACTACTAATCCATTCTTGATTGTTGGGAAAAACCCATCTGGTTCACTAATGTCCTTTAAGGAAGGAAATCTGCCATCCTCACCTGGTCTGGCCTACATGTGACTCCAGACCAACAACAATGTGGTTGACTCTTAACTGCCCTCTGGGCAATTAGGGATGGGCAATAAATGCTGGCCTAGTCAGTGACACCCACATCCCAGGAATTTAAAAAAAAGTTTAAATCATTGACCTGAGCCATTCACTGTTTCTATCCACAGAAGGGGTGTGTCCTGCTGTGCATTTCCAGAATTTTTCATCTTTATTCCTATTAGTCCAAGAGGGGTTTCTGGATTTTTTTTTGAGTGTTGATGTTGTCCAAAAATAAAACCTGTGCTTTAATTCTCTTGTCAGAAAGGACAGGGACCATTACACCTTCTCCATTGTTTGTCCCATGCCTGCCCTGAAAGACTATCATTTGTTCACTGATGACTAGTTTGTGATCTGAATCTCTAAATTAACTTACTTTCTGATGTGCTTGGAATAGCCTTCTACAATCAGAGAATCATACAGAGAGGCCCTTTATTCCATCGAGTCTGTACTGTCAAAAATATACTCTTACTGACACCAGTCCTACTTTCCCACACTAGGCCCATAACCTTGAATGTTATGACACTTCAAGTACATATCAGTGTACGTTTTAAAGGTTGAGGTTTTTAGTCTCAACTACCTTCTGCGGCAGTGCATTCTAGATCCCCACCAGCCTCTGGGTTAAAATATTTTTCCTCAAATCTCTTTAAACCTCCTGCCTTTCTCATTAAACGTCTGCCCCCTTGTTATTGACCCTTTGACGAAGGGGAATAGCTGCTTTCTATTCACGCTGTCCATATCCCTCACAATCTTTTACACTTCAATCAGGTCCCTCTGAACATCTGCTGCAAAGAAAGCAAGCTGAGTTTATCCCGTCTCTCTCTTCAAGGCTGAAGTGTTCCATCCCAGCCAACATCCTGGTCAATCTCCTCTGCTCCCTCCTCCAGTACAATCACATTCTTCCTATAGTGTGGTGACCAGAACTGCAAACAGTACTGTAGCTGTGGCCAAACCAAACTTCTGTACAGCTCTGACAATAACCTCCCTGCTCTTTTAGTCTATGCCACGAATGATAAAGGCAAGCATCCCGTATGCATTCTTAACTACCTATTAACCTGCCCTGCCACTTTTCGGAATCTGTGGACAAACACCTCAAGATCCTTGTGTTACTCTGAGCTTGTTCCCGAAATGCATCATCTCACATTTATCAGAGAGACTAAGCAAGGTGTAACTTCAGATCAGATGTTGCCTGTGGTTTTGAAAGCCCATTGCTGAGGTTGCACTCAGTCCTGACAATGTGGGCAGTACATTTGAGCGTGTCGACTAATGAAGGACTAACACAAGACGAAACCTCTCATCTACACGTCATCCTCTGCTTTCACTCAATATCAACCAAGCACCTAAATGTTGCTCACTCAGAGGTAGGAAGAACTGCCGATGCTGGAGTCAGAGATAACACAATGTGGAGCTGGATGAACACAGCAGGCCAAGCAGCATCAGAGGAGCAGGAAAGCTGACGTTTTGGGTCGGGACCCTTCTTCAGAAATGGGGGATGGGGAAGGGGGTTCTGAAATAAACAGAGAGAGGAGGGGTGGGGCTGGGGAAGGTAAGTGGGACGATGATAGGTGAGTGCAGGTAGGGAGTGATGGGGATTGGTCAGTGAGGTGGGAGGACAGACCCAAAACGTCAGCTTTCCTGCTCCTCTGATGCTGCCTGACCTGCTGTGTCCATCCAGCTCCACACTGTGTTATCTTCATCCCTGGAGTTGCCTGTCTTCAGTCTTCCCTTTTGAATGTATTCACACCCTTCCAAAAGTGTTCCTAAAGCCCTCAATTGGATACAATACGCTTATTGAGGCCAAACCGGTGCATTATGTAAGTTTGACATAATTTCTTTGCTTTTGAACTTGTGCCACTATTGATAAATCTCAGGATACTGTATGTTTCATTCGTAATGCTGTCACCCCATCCTGACACCTTCAGTGATTTATGCGCATACACTCCTGTAATGAACAAGACCAAACCTCCTCAAACTATTCAGAAGATAGTCTAGACTCTAATTTTTTATTACTTTAAAGGTAAATGTAAGGTGTTGCAAACCGGATGTAATTCGATTGGTCAAACTATCGGATTTAAAGCAAAACACTCTTTATTCATCCACTATAGTTAAAATACAACAAAAGAAAGAAGGAGTTGGAGGAACTTAACTCTAATGGAGACTTAACAGAACAATAGATACGGAAACTATTACTAATTAACTGTTCCAATGTAATAACATCCCATGAACACACACTTGGCAAAAGCAAATTCAGAAAACAGATTGTCTCCCCTGCAGTTCTCCGATACAGGAGCAGAGAACATCAAAAGACAATTCTGAGAGAAAGAGAGTAGCAGCCAGGAGAGAGTCACTGCCTTCCAACCCTGCTGAGACCCCAGCAACAACTGCTGAAGGTTAACTAACAAATCTGGATCTGTGAGAGCTCAATCACACCCACTCAGACTGCTTCTATTGTGCCAATTTTAAAAAAAATCCCAAGGCCTCACAAATTGTTATCTTCTTGTACACTGCTCTCCTAATTTCTCTGGAAAAGAAACCAGGACAAAACACAATTCTTAAAGCCACAGCATCATCACAACTCCTGATCCCTTTCCTCTTGCACCCCATTCAGAATTGTATTTATTTCAATAAACTTCTTCAGACATGTTGTGGAAACATGTAGGATAGACGGAACTCAAACCCAGGCTTCTGGCTCAGATGTGGGGCATAATCATTGTACCTGCCCTCCCATTTAGAATTGTACCCTTATTTTGTTTAGTTTCTGTCCATTTTTTCCATTGAAATTGATCATTTCACACTTCAAAGTGGATTGCTGAGTGCTTTTAGATTTTCTTTTCTAGCAGATTACTTGACAGGGATGAGAAGGAAAGGCAGCATCTGGTTATAATACTCGAGCCATCATGGGGTAGGGCAGGCTTGATGCACCAATTTGTAATTTCCTGCCCATCAGTTTCACAGGCTATATATCACCTGCAAGTGCTGGCTCATATTTCACATTGGAAATGCTGTACTAAGATGCACATTAAAAATATTCACTAACGCAGTGCTGACACAGGGATTCAAGGATAAACAGCAGTACTCTGTTTACTGAAGCATTTCGCAATTGAGGAAATGTGGCTGGCTTCTCTGTAAAATTCTGGATTTTCAGGACAGATATTCCTGAGGCATAGGAAAGCCTATCCTCTGAACTTCCATGCCTCTGGAATGCAAACCAAACCCATGTTTTTTCACTCAGGATTTGGGGTCTAATTTTGCAGTGGAGTGCTCGAGGAATATGGATACAGAAGCCCGACTTTGTGCTACAACAGAGCTGCCCAGATTCAAACATCATTTGTGGGTGCCCTAAGCATCACTCCTAAGACCCCTCGCCAACACAGACCCCAGAGCGCACAATCCTCCTCAGATTGTCCTTGTTGCCACATGCAATTTCCACCACGAGCCATTGTCATTTTCAGTATCATTATTAGAAAATGATTGTAAAGAAATTCACCAATCAAATAAAAACCTGAACTCAAATCCACATTGTATAATGATGATGTAGCTTTAAGAGGTTATTTTGTCCTGGTTTCTTTTGAGAGAGAGATTGAACGAGTGAGCTGGCTACTGAAGACCACTTTAGTAAACAGTTCAGAATACCTTGCGTTTTTTTTAATGCAGCCCGAATGGGTGTGGCCAGCTCTCAGAGATCAGGATTTCTGGGTTTTGGTTTTTCAGTAGCATCAGAAGCTCATGGGGTTTCAACAGAGTTGGAAACTTCAGTGAATGTTTCTAGGCTACTAATCTCTCTCTGAATTTTCTCTTGATGTTTTATTTCCTCCTGGATTAGAGAACTGCACGTGAGAATCCGTGTCTGAATTTTCCTTTTTGTCAGGGGATGTGTTTATGGAATGCTACCATATTGGAACAGTTAATTAGTAAAGGTACTATATCTGTTATTGTGTTAAGTTTTTCAATAGACTTAATTTATTCTAAATTCCTATTTCTTTTGTCATCTTTTAACTACAGTGTTTAAATATATTGTGTTTTTGCTTCATGTGGAGCAGTTTGACCACTTTTCATTTGCCTTTAAAAATAACAAAATGTTAGGGTCTAAGCTAAATATTTTGAGGGAGTCTGGTCTAGCCCTTAACAATTGATACGAGAAAGAAAGCAAATCTACTCAAGTGGACAAAAAAAGTGTAATATTTTAAGGCTAAACAGGTTTGTAAACAAACAAGAAACCACATTCAAGACATATTTGGTTAATGCACTTTTGAATAATGTGTATCATATTTGGATTAGTGGACCACCTGCTAAACTGAAGATGTTTGAACTTTTGAAACTCAGCCAAGCATTCATAATGGCAAATTCTGTCAGCACAAAAGTCTCCAGCTACATTGCCTGAAGCTAAAAAAAATGGAAAAATATTCCATTTCTATTTCAAAATGTAATGTTTGCCAACCATTGGAGAGGGTTGGGTGCAAAGTTATTTTTATCAGATTTTTAAGAACCAAGAGCTGTCAGTGAACTTAAATGAAAATACGCAATATGACAGCAAAAGGTTGACAGGCATTTTGTTTGCATCTTAAATGCATCATAGAACTTCCTTCAGTGGAAAATTTATTGAAATGTTTTTGAACACTTAACTGTTGCTAGTCACTGTAAGAGTCAGCCTATAGGAGCAGGTCAGAAACATATTACGAATCATTAATTAAAAACACACCTACATTACAATATCATATTTAATTGTGATATTCAGAGGTGCCAATTCATTTTCACTGAAGTTTCACAATATTTTTGACACTTCACCTATCCCCCATTCATCACAAAATCTCTAAGTGGATATTTTTTTTTTAAAAGAAATTCCAAAACCCACAGCAACATAAATATTGAACATTGTGAGTGAGGGAAAACAATATTTTTTCAGTAGTTATTACACTAAAGATGCTGATTTTGGAAGAGCTCTGTGTGCATTTTTCCATCCAAGCCCTCCCTGACGCACAAACTATCACACGAAAATCTCGTTTGGTGTTGAGAATACAGAAGAACATGACTTTTCCCATAAAAGGTCAACATTGCACATCCTGATTCACACCTCTGTTGGGAGATGAAACAATCTTTTTAGTTTTTTTTCTTAGGGAAAATAATTGTTTGATAAGTAATGTGCTACATAAATTCGGTGAAATCTGCTCATTGGACTGCAACGCGGTGAATTTGTGCAGTTGAGAGACAAACCCTATCTTCTCCATGTGATCAATTAAGAATTAACCTAATGTTGACTTTTACCCTTTTCTCATTTCTCAATTAAGCTCCACTATTTGTGATTTCAATCCAGATTATATATTATATAAAGGAACTAAGCTTAAAAATATTCAATTGGGAATGCAAGCCTTGCATTATAGCCTCGTTATTCCCACATCTAATTAGTTAAATCATATTCATGGGTTTATTTATTAACCAATCATCTGAAAACCAATTAAATATGACAAACATCACATGCCTGGAATAAGAGTTATTGAATGCAGAAAATTCTTTTCACCTAGTTTTACAAGATTATGGAGGGTTTCAAATTAAGAGTTATTGTCTCTTCCATTAATTTTCAAGACATTTTGGGGATGGAAATTAGTGCTGCGTACAGTAGTGGTCAACAGGAAGTTTAAAGTTTCATTTTCCAGTTAGCACATAAAGCAGTCAATTTCTTCCAGATATTCGACTGCATCCATTATATTCTCCCTTAATGGCATTATCCTTTTTAGATTATCCTTTTGATATGTTCTCCATGCTGCCCCTTCCCTCCAGGTAGAATCCAGTGTGAAGCATAATGTGAGTTTCTGCTGTCTATTAGCTTGATGATGTGATTAGAGACCAGAACCATATCTGATCATTGATCCCACAGTGGAAGACAAGTCCACAGTCTAGAATAAGCTTGCAGGGTCATTGGAGGGAGCAGACATAAAATGTAAATGACCTTTTCTCAAGGTTTTCCCAGAGGCATTACATTGCCTCTGCAGTCTTCAATTATGAAGCATCAGTGTGCAGTACAATGGAACACAATTGGTGTGTAATGTAAGATAACAAGGTGTAGAGCTGGATGAACACAGCAGGCCAAGCAGCATCAGAGGAGCAGGAAGGCTGACGTTTCGGGCCTAGACCCTTCTTCAGAAAAATGCACGTTCATTTGAATGAAGCCAATTTAATGAAGAAATATGGATCAGCCTTTATTCTTTCCCTTTTGCCAATGGTTTAGTGGTGTGTATTCTGTCTCGTGGCTTTATGTAAGATAACGCAACAGAGAAACGTAGAAAATGACCTTTTGAGCCTGTGTCACCATTCCATATGATCGTGTTTGATCATCCAACTCAGTAACCTGTTACCACTTTCTCCCCATAATCTTTGAGCCTTTTAGCCCTAAGAACGATAGCTGGCTTCTTGAAAACATTCAATATGTTGGCCTCAACCACTTTCTCTGACAGAGAATTCCACAGATTCACCAGTCTCTGGTTGAAGAAATTTCTCCTCACCTCAGTCCTAAATCCTGAGACTGTGACCCTATTACCCTATAAATTGATATTGTTTGCAACTTAAAGATGTGTGATGTCACTTAAAGTATTGAAGTAAGTGCTTAACTGAAAACAAAAAGTGCTGGAGATCACAGGGGGTCAGGTAGTATCCATGGAGAAAAAGCAAGCTAGCATTTTGAGTCTAGACTCAAAACATTGGCTTACTGTCTCTCCATGCATGCTGCCTGACCCGCTGTGATCTCCAGCATTTGTTGTTTTCGGAACAGATTCCAGCATCTGCAGTAATTTGCTCCTATATTGAAGTAATTGCTTAATGCTTTCAACTGGATTTGAAGGACCCGTATAAAGCGATATGTGTGCAAAACCTTACAATTCCTGACTGAATAATCATGTTAGTTTGATATATATTTGGCAAAAGTTTCAGAGGCTGGCCGTCTAACAAAATTACTTTCATAAATATTGACGAAAAGTCATCGTTATGTAAGATAACTCTGAGGTTGGAAACGGTCGATGAGAAGGTTAGGTCCGTCAGGAAGTGGCTTGGTGTTTCAAGACGGATGATTGTAAATCACATCCACTCCAATCTAAAGGAAAACAGTTCTGACATTGCTACTGTTTGTGTTACCATAAGATGCTTAGCCCATCATGCCTGTGAAACACTCGATGACTGCTGCCATCTGCTGTTTTCCTCTTCCCTTGACATCACTGGGTACTCAGTCCCATCCGCCATTTTGGATGATGACCAGAGTTCATTGCAACAAATTATTTTAGAAAAGATTGCATTTTTTGAAAATATTCTCTTTCCCTCACATTATCCAGCCCATTGGACTTTAATGCCTAGTTGACTATGCCAGCAGGGCTTGAGTATTTGTTTACAAAACAGGTTCTCAGATGAGATTTTGGAGCAACACAGCTGTGCGAACGGGACTATTCAGCCAGCAAATGTGATTCATGTAAATTTTGATGATGGAACTGATCACATGAGTTTGATCTCCGCAAGCGAAGAAGACATCAGTCTAGAATGAGCTTACAAAGTATTTGATAGCTTCAAATCAACCTGTTCAAAGATGTTATTACACACCTCTGGAGCAGGTGGTCTTTGTATCCAGGCCTTGTGGCTCAGAAGTAGGGACACTACCGCTGATCCACAAGAGCCATGTCTGAGAACAAAATACAAACAAAGAACTGCGGAAGCTGGAAATCTGAAACAAAAACAGGAATTACTGGTAAAACTCAGTAAGTCTGGCAGCATTTATCGAGAGGAAGCAGAATTAACATTAACTTCAGACCACATTGGCTCAGTAATTAGCACTGCTACCTCACAGCACTAGGGACCTGGGTTCGATTCTACCCTTGGGTCACTGTCTGGAGTTTGCACATTCTCCCTTTGTCTGCTTCCTCCCACAGTCCAAAGATGTGCAGGCTAGGTGGATTGGCCATGCTAAATTGCCCGGAGTGTCCAGGGATGTGTAGCTGTGGGAAATGCAGGGCTACAGGAAAAGAGGAGGGGAATGTGTCTGGTGGGATGCTCTTTGGAGGGTGAGTGTGGACTTGTTAAGCTGAAGGGCCTGTTCCAACACTGTAGGAATTCCATGAAATGAAGAATGGTCAATGGACCCAAAATATTAATTTTGCTTTCTCTCCACAGATGCTGCCAGATTTGCTGAGTTTTCCAGTAATTTCTGTTTTTGTCCCTTTAGTAGAATGGTCTTAGACACGACAATAGAGAACTGTATTTGATAATTTACTATGTATAGATATACATAAATACTGTCAGCACAGTAGGTAAATAGTTTTTTAAAAATCAGTTAAAGACAGTGTAAGGGCAGATGCCCACAGTCAGTGCCCCCTCTAATTTTCTTCCTGGCTCCCTGGCTCTCTGAGGCCTTTGTGAGGCTGTAAATTCCAGAACCAGAGATTATGTTTTCCAATGGTTCTCATGACCGATGCTTCTCTATATTATATGTAAGGGGCTGAAAATAGGCATAACAGTTTTCTGTCTTCCTCAAGGGATTTTGTGAGTTGAGAGAGAGCAAGTACCAGGTGAGCATGAAAGAACAGACATTGCAAACTGTCTGTATGTAAAGCAAGCCTTTGGGCTGTTTTTGCACCTCTTGCTGTAGCATAGGGGTAGGTGATAGGAAGTTTGCCTTGTTTGACATTCCAGGACTCCATTATTAGTGGCTAATAGCGCACTGTGTCTTGTGTGAGGCGGCAACGCCACTGAACTATTTACAGGACTTTGGAGACAATTGCACGAGAAAGTGACACTCAATAAGGAATGTGCCAAATCATGACAAGCCAACAGGACTGCTTAATTTGCCCATCTTGTAAGACATAGACTTTTGGCCTGCTCCATTTTTGCTTGCAGCTTGCCAATTTGTCACGTATACACATGCTTCAATGTAGTGTACGTTCAAGATGAAACTAAGCTAAACCCTCCCTACCAAATTAGACACTTTTTAACCATTAGTGACTTCCTGTGCTTTATGGAAAACTCACACTGGCCCATAGTGTTTAGAGGAGAAAGATGTGCAAACTAATCCATGGAATCCCTTGTTGATTTATACCATAGCGTGGAGGTGCCGGTGTTGGACTGGGGTGGACAAGATCAGAAATCACACAACGCCAGGTTCAATGCATGATTGATGATGGTGAGCTCCTCACCAAGTTCCTCATCAAGATCCTCCCCACGCCTCCACTTCTCACCTTCAAACAACAGCCAAGCCTTAAACAGACCATTGTTCGCAGCAAACTACCCAAGCTTCAGGACAACATCGATCACAACACTATGCAACCCTGTCATGGTAGCCTCTGCAAGACATGTCAGATCTTTTACATGGACACTACTATCACACATGGGAACACCACCCACCACGTGCACGGCAGGTACTCATGTGACTCGGTCAACGTTGTCTATCTCATACACTGCAGGCAAGGATGCCCTGAGGCACGGTACATCGGCGAAACCATGCAGATGCTACAACAAGAGATGAATGGACACCATGCAACAGTCGCCAGACAGGAATGTTCACTCCCAGTGGGGGAACACATCAGCGGTCAAGGACATATGACCTTGGATCTTTGGGTAAACGTCCTCCAAGGCAGACTTTGGGTTACAGAACAACGCGGAGTCGCCGAGCAGAGGCTGTTAGCCAAGTTCAGTCCCCGTGAGGACAGCCTCAACTGGGATCTTGGGTTCGTGTCACACTACTGGTGACCCCACCACATTATACACTATCTCACACACACACACACACACACATTCTCTCTCTCTCACACACTAACACGTGAATCTATGGGGTGAATTTGTATTTGCAGGTACATTCTATTTTGTTCAAAAAGCACACAATTTGTAGACAGTCAGTCAATATGGAGTTTTATAAATTCCTACTTTAGAAAAAAAACAGTCTGACTCCAAACTAAAACACAAACAGTTTCTAAACGAGGCCTTACACTTAACGTGCATTGTCTGACCTAAAATATCACCCCTTCTTTACACTGATAAAACCTTTAGTTCTCTCAGGACAGCAAATTCAAAGGAATTCGGGGATTTACATATACATGTTAATCAATTAAAACCTTCTAACTGATTAAAGATTTAACAGCATCTTAGGTTTGTTCAGTAAATTCTCATCAGTGGGGGTGTGATGCTTTGATCTTTTTACTTATAAATTCTGTGTCCGATACTACCTCTCTCGCTAACACCTGAATAAGGAGTAAGACTCCAGAAGTTTGTGTTTTCATATAAACCTGTTGGACTATAACTGGTGTCGTGTGATTTCTGACCTTATACCATAGTACAGTGCTAACTGACAAGACAAATACAAACCTAATGAGGGCATTGGTGACTTTAGCAGAGTCTGTTTGTCCTGTCCCTGTGTTGCATAATTGCTGCGTAGAGTCATTGAGTCATACAGCATGGAAACAGGCCCTTCGGTCCAACCAGTCCATGCCAAACATAATCCCAGACTAAACTAGTCCCACCTGCCTGCTGCTGGCCTGTATCCCTCCAAACCTTTTGTGATGTGGTGGCCTGTCTGTGTGGAAATTTACAGTTGTCGCTGCCAGTGGATTTGAAGGTGGTGGGGAAGAAGGGGCTTGTAAAATGCACCATGTGGCTTGCTAATAATTACACATTACATTCAGTCCCCTGCCCCTCTGTTACTTGTGGCACAGGGACATCTATGCAAGGGTATCCTGGCAATGGGAAAAGTTTCTTCCTGTTTACCTTATCTATTCCCCTCATGATTTTATACATTTCAGACACGCTGGCACACTGGACTTACCTTCAGTCTAGCCTCCAATAGCTCAACTTCTGTGGGCTTGTGGTTGCAGTCCAAGCAGTGGCCATTTCTCAAACCTGGTGCTACTGAGACTACAGAGCTGTGGGCCATTCGATCGGCTGGCAGCTCTCTAATGTGGCACCTCTTGCTCAGATAAGGGGTGGAAGTCTCACGCTTAGTCAATAACTGCCCCACCAAGTGGGAAATGCCTGCAGGGAAGGCAGTATCTGGTTGGTGGCACAGGAAATTCTACCATTTAAAAACTTATGCCCTAATTCGCTATGTAACTGCTGTGGTGCAGCAAGATGGAGCCATTGTCCGGTTGATGCATCGAGCTCTGCAGAATGGTGCATGATACACTAATCTCCCGTACATGCACTCTTCCATTAAGTACCATTTACAGAAAACCTCTTGAGTTGCTTTAAAAATAACAGGGAGTAAAAAAAATCAGATTATTTAAAAGTAAATGAAAAAAAAATTTAGAGTTAAGCTAAAAATAATCACAATTTTAAAGCGTCATGCTCAAAAAGAATACTTTAAAGATCCATTAGACAATTGCACTCTTGATGGTCCTTCTTACTTAGAGAGCTTTACTTGAGAAAGGATGTACTGGCACTGGAGAGGGTGCAAAGGAGGTTCACTAGGTTGATTCCGGAGTTGAGGGTGTTGGCTTATGAGGAGAGACTGAGTAGATTGGGATTATATTCATTGGAATTCAGAAGATTGAGAGGGGATCTTATAGAAAAATATAGTATTATGAAGGGAATAGATAAGATAGAAGTAGAGAGGATGTTTCCACTGGCAGGTGAAGCTAGGACAAGAGGGCATAGCCTCAAGATTAGAGGGAGCAGATTTAGGAGTGAATTGAGAAGGAACTTCTTCACCCAGAGGGTTGTTAATCTATGGAATTCCTTGCCCAGTGAAGTAGTTGACGCTACTTCAGTAAACGTTTTTAAAGAAAATGTAGATTTTTTTTGAACAATAAAGTAATTAAGGGATACGGTGAGAACGCGGGTAAGTGGATCTGAGTCCACGAAAAAATCAGCCATGATCTTATTAAATGGTAGAGCAGGCTCGAAGGGCTGGATGGCCTACTCCTGCTCCTAGTTCTTATGTTCTTCTGTTCTTAGTGATTTCTTGTCAGAGCTAAGTGCTTATTTCTCAGATGGCAGTTCGCTCTCACACCAATTTTTAAAAACCCTCTCCTTTTTTACCATGGATGACATATCAATTTTCTTACAATTGCATTGGTCCAAGGTTGTCAAACCATGAGATTTAAATTCAGAGATAGTAGGAACTGCAGATGCTAGAGAATCTGAGATAACAAAGCGTAGAGCTGGATGAACACAGCAGGCCAAGCAGCATCAGAGGAGCAGGAAGCCTGACGTTTCGGGCCTAGACCCTTTTTC
>NC_063339.1:10057346-10069224 GCF_021869965.1 Rhincodon typus | reverse complement strand
AATTGCTAAGTGCTTGGTTTAAATTAATTGGCTGATTCCAGCTCATTACCAAAACAGCAAAACAAGCCTAAGGTTTCTGATCACACAGCCAATTAAGACATGTTTCAATTTCAGAACTGTCTGTACCCCTTCAGCTGCTTAGACACATTTTCTGTATAAATCCCTGAGCTTAGAAATGCACTTTAACTCTTAGAGGAGCCACACACAATCCTCACTTAACATTGATTAACAAACAAATTCTAGCTTCCTGCCTTTCAGTTCTTCTTCAGAAAAAAAAGGGTCCCGACCTGAAATGTCAGCTTTCCTGCTCCTTGGATGCTGCCTGGCCCTTAAAATCTTGAGTCCAGTTGTTAGGAAGGTTCATAATATTATGAATATTTGAGAACTGTGTTTCTAAAGTGGTGGAAAATTTTTAGTCTGCTGCAGATTTTACCTGTTTTTTGCATAAAGCCCATACAGTAATTTTGAGTTCAAAACAACATGTACAAGACATCATGAGATTTCAGTTAACTAACCAGCAGGCCAAAATGGGGAGATTAGAGCAAATTACTGCAGATGCTGGAATCTGTAGTGAAAACAACAAATGCTGGAGATCACATCGAGTCAGACAGCATGCATGGAGAGAAAGCGGGCTAACGTTTTGAGTCTAGATGACTCTTCATCAGAGCTGAGGTGAAGTGTGGAGGGGGGCACAACGGGGTGATAATTGCTAAAGTGTTTGATGATTTGAGTATCACGACTGCTGGAGAGAGAGAGAGAGAGAGAAAGAGAAGGAAAGAGCGAGAAGCAGGTTCATGCAATGGCGAGAGGCCCCAACAGTGATCATGAGCAGTCTGCAGGCAGTCAGGGCTGGAGAGAAGACCTGAGCCGCTTTCAGAAGCAGGAGGCTGTCAGCGAAGAAGACATCTTGCAAGATTGTTGAAGACATGAGTTTGGGGAACCCATGTTAAGTTATGGTGAATAAAAACCAAAAGAACTGCGGATGCCGTAAATCAGGAGCGAAATCAGAAGTTGCTGGAAAAGCTGAGCAGGCCTGGCAGCATCTGTTAAGAACTATCAGAGTTAACTCTAATGTTTCTTCATAGATGCTGCCAGACCTGCTCAGCTTTTCCAGCAACTTCTGTTTTTGTTCCTTAAGTTATGGTGAGATTAGTTAGCAGTTTGTTTTAACGGTCTGGGGGAGAGGCATTAGCTGAAGAAAATAGCATTGAGTGAATTTACAGGAATGGCCAATAGGAAAACAATTACAACTATTCCAGGTTAGTAAGAAAAATTAAATTAGAGATGGGGTGACTGTTCATTGAGGTTTGAATATCCATAAGGGTATTATTGAGATAAAAGGGATGAATCTATTTTTTGATGCTTGTAATGAGATTGTTGCAATAGTTCTTATCTGATGTAATAATGTTAATGTTTGTTTTCCTTTTGTGCAATAATATTTTGTTAAAAGTACATTGACAGCCTCTTGTAAGTATGTTCAGTGATTGATCTCTATGGTAATAAAGAGAGTGCAGATTGTGGTCCGTCAAGTGAGATCTCACTCTGGGTTCTGTCCTGTCCAGTTTGACTATCAACTGGGATCAAAACCAGTTCTTCAGGCTCGGAATATCCATCATGAAGTGTGGTCACTCAGAGTTTTAGCTCAAGTTTTTACAAAGAGGGAAAAGCATTTCCAAGGTCTTGCATCTGTGACTCAGTCTCCTAGAAGTGTAAAGGACTCTCCCAGCAAGCTCAGAAAGTTGCCAGTTTCCACTGGTGGGGAGGGGGGAGGTGGTGGTTCTGAAGCACGAGAGACACATCTGAGATTTGCAAAGTTGGGGAGCCAGGGTAGAATTGGTAGTGGTGGGTTTGTGCAAGGTTACATTGCAATGAGTTGCATTTCCATTTTATGCAGAGAGGTGATCAAGCACATTAATGAATGTTCCTCTGTTGATGGGCAAGTTTTGAATTTACACATTACTGACTTAACGGTTTACAGTCTACCTGCCAGCAGAAGGCTCATGTGTGGCCACCTGCACCGTTTTCTGTGTTGGTTAACCTGTCAGCTTTAGTGAGCCTCAAAATATCCTGTCCCTTATTTGTCATTGTAACTGTTAGACGTGTGTATTAAGGATCGTGGAACCAAGGTGTGTGGAATGTGTTTAAGTTTAGTGATCTAATTGAACAGGCTGGAAGGGCTAAATTGCTGACTACCTTTCTATTAAATCCTCATCCTGGTTTTCAGATCTCTTTCCCCTTGCTACCTCTAATCACCTCTGATCTTCCATCTCTCTGGTGTGGCTGTGATTCTGGGTCCTGACTGAAATCATTCTGCTATTTGCCGATGCAAGGATCCTGAGCCTTCCCTAACTTCTCTCACCTCCCCATCCCCCCCACCCCCGCCTCTCTCTCTCTTTCTCTCACTCCCTCTCTCTCCCTCACTGAATTTATTTTGCTTCTTGAAACCTATCTCATTGCCCAACTTCTATTTTAATCAGTCCCAGTTTCTTATTGAGAATTTGGTGTCAAAGTTTGATTGACAATGTTCCTGCCATGGAATATTTTTCCTCCATTAAAATAGTCATAAAATGTAATGAAGTGGTTACGTTCAATACACATAACTTCAGGCACTGGGGAGCCAGAAGTAGAGTCGTGGGAATTACAAAAAAAAACAGTCTGGTACCTATCCCAGAGCTAGCTCCATGTCTGTTGTGGGGGAGGTGATGGCCCAGTGGTATTATCGCTGGACTGTTAATCCAGAGACCCAGATGTTCATCCAGCCCTGCACCTTGTTGTCGCTAATGTTCTGGGGACCTGGGTTTGAATCCCACCATGGCAGATGGTGGAATTTGAATTCAATTTAAAAAATCTGGAATTAACAGTCTAATGGTGACCGTGAGTCCTTGCTGATTATTCGGGAAAAACCCATCTGGTTCACTAATGTCCTTTAGCCAGGGGAAATTACCATCCTTACCTGGTCTGGCCTACATGTGACTCCAGACCCACAACATTGTGGTTGACTCTTAACTGCATTCTGGGCAATAAATGCTGCCTAGCCAGCGATGCCCTCATCCCATGAATGAATAAAGGAATAAAAGAAAAATTGCAAGCCCATTTTCACTGTGTCCTTTTAATATTTTTCCTCTTCATGTGTTTATCTAATTCCTTCTTCAACACCATGATTGACTTGGCTTCATAAGTCATTTGTGATAATGAATTACATTTTCAACGAACAGCAAAATTTTAATCTCCCCTTTATGCTGGGGCTAACATCCAATAGATACTCCAGTGAAATATTTCAGTTCAATTTATACCATTGTCCCATGTGTTTATGAATGAATGGTAAAGTTCACTGAATACCCCTTTTCTTTGAAAGCAACAGTCATAGAGTCTGAGATCTACTGCAGAGAAAAGTTGCTTTGATCCAAAAGCAAGCACAGAAATTGCTGGAAAAGCTGAGCAGGTCTGGCAGCATCTCTGAAGAGAAATCAGAGTTAATATGATAGGATCAGTGACCCTTCCTCAGAACAGTTCCTATCCTGAAGAAGGGTCACCGGATTCGAAACGTTAACTTTTATTTCTCTTCATAGATGCCGCCAGGCCTGCTGAGTTTTTCCAGCAACTTCTGTGCTTGCTTCTGAATTACAGCATCCACAGTTCTTTCAGTTTTTATTTTGCTTTGGCACTTCATGTCCATGCCAGTCAAAAATAACCCCTAACTATTCTCATCCCATTTCCCAGCACTTGGCCCAGAGCCTTGAATGCCTTGGTATTGCAAGTACACACCTAAATACTTCTTCAATGTGATGAGGGTTTCTGTCTCTACCACCCTGTCTGGCAGTGAGTTCCAGATTCCCACCACCCTCTGGGTGAAACGGTTTCTCATCACATCTCTTTTCTGCCACTTGCCTTAAATCTATACATTGATCTCTCCACCAAAGGGAAATATTTGTTTCCTATCTACCCTTTCTATGCCCCTCATTATTTTATACATTTCAAACATGGCCCTGATCAATCTCATCTGCTCAGAGGAAAGCACCCCCAGTTTCATAACTGAAGCTCTCCAGTCCAGGTGACATCTTGGTAAATCTCCTTTGCACCCTCTCCAATGTCATCACATCCCTCCGATAATGTGAATACTCGAACTGTGTCCTAACCAACATGTTATACAATTCTAGCATAACGTCTCTGCCCTTAAACTATATGCCTCAGCTAATATACCAAGGTAAGTATGCATATACCTTATTCATTAGAGAAGAAGGAAGAACAGTACAGCACGGAACAGGCCCTTTGGCCCACCAAGACTAGTCTGACACGTGATGCATTTCTAAACAAAAAAGCCTTTTGCCTCCACACTATCCATATCCTTCTATTCCCTGACTATTCGTGTATCTGCCTAGTTGCCTTTTAAATGCTGACATTGTATCCGCCTCTATCACCTCCAGAGACAGTACATTCCAGGCATTTACCACCCTCTAGGAAAAAAGCCCTGTCTCTCACATCTCCTTTAAATTTTCCCCTTTTTACCTTCAACATATGTCCCCTAGTAATTGACAATTCTACCCAGGGAAAAAGACTCTGACGATCTATTCTGTCCATCCTCTCATAATTTTGTAAACTTTTGTCAGGTCACCCTCATCCTTTGATGTTTAAGTGAAAAGTAACAGAGTTTGCCCAATCTCTCCTCGTAGCTAATACCCTAATAAGGGTTCTGCCATTTACTGTAGAGTTCTATCCTGCATTAGATCTCCCAAAATGCATCACCTCACATTAAATTCCATCTGCTATTTCTCTGCCCAAGTCTCCATCCTCTGTATCTTCCTCTCTATCAGCAGCTCCCCCAGTCTTTGTGTCAACTGTGAACTTACTAATCAGGCCCCCTACTTTCTTCTCAACGTCTTTTAGGTATATTACAAACAGCAGGGTCGCAGGACCGATCCCTGTGGAACACAAAGAACCAAAGAACTGCAGATGCTGGAAATCAGAACCTAGAGATGACCTCGTTAAGCCTCGAGGTAAACAGAGGCATGTATGAGCATTTCAGCAGCATATTAGCTGAGATGAAGTGAAGCTGTGTGTTGCTACAGTCCTCGAGGCTTAACCAGTCCAACACCCTGCCCCTGACAGTTCTCCCATACTTGATCCTGAGGCTAACCCAATCTCTGCGTGTTTTAATTAGCACCAAGACCCATTTCCTTATCATTCCCTGAGTTCATTGGCTCGAAGTCAAGCAATGTCTTGACATTACAATTCTCAACTTTGTTTTCAAATCTATCAGTGGCCTCACCTCTCCCTGTCTATATTATTTAGTGCAATACTTAATGAATATCCCTGTATCTATATCTGTGTCTGTAACCCTCCTGTCTCAATATTATAAATCCTTTCCCCTACCCAATTTAAGTAGTACTGTCCGTCTGTGCAGTTCATGCTGTACGTGTTATCAAAAAGACAGCAGAATGTAGGAGTGTTCTAATAATTTGGCATTAAAGAAAAAACCCTTGCATACAAAGTAAATTAAATGTCATGTCCTGGAAAAAAAGTCCCAAATATTCATGAAGCAGAAATGTCAAGTTTAAATTTATTGCAGAAAGGTTTCATGTTTTACGCTTTATGCCACCAAGCGTCCATAATTAATGCATTAATACAACTCATTTTGGACAGACAAAAGCCTTCAGAAAGCTTTTACAACTATTGTGAAACTTAAATCTGCTCAGCTGATATTTATGCAGGCTCATCTGATAGCCCAGTTACCATTTTGACTGTTAGCAATGTGGAACTGGGCTTTTACAGATCACAAAGTATTCCATCTAATCTTTTGCCCATTTGGGAGTTAACTCTGACTCTAACCCATCAGCAAAGAGTAGCCACACTACAATCAATGTGGTTCTTGATTGTGCATGAGAAAAACTCATCCGAAATTCTCGTTCCTCCTCAAAATGCATTGATTTATGCTTGGGGTTGTGTTGGTGTGATTGTCAGGTTAGAGCAAGGTAAACATTTGTTACAGTTCACACACCACCCCCTATCCTGTAAGTTAACATTCCAGTTTAGGTAGAAAGGCCAGTAACTCACAGCAGAATCACTCTAAGACTATAAGATGCAGGAACTGAATTAGGCCATTTGGCCCATTGAGTCTGCTCCAGCGTTCGATCATGGCGGATATATTTCTCAATCCCTGCCTCCTCCCCATAATCAAGAACCTATCTGTTTCTAACTTAGATCCACTCAGTGACTTGACCTCCACTTCTGCCACAATGAGTTCCACAGATTCACCACCCTCTGGCTGAAGAGGTTCCTCCTGAAAGCAGTGCTAAAGGGTTGTCTCTTCACTCTGCATTTTTTTTTCCTTTATTCATTCATGGGATGAGGGCATCGCTGACTAGGTAGCATTTAATACCCATCCCTGCTCAGCGGGCAGTTCAGAGCCAACTACATTGCTGTGGGTTGGAGTCACATGGAGGCCAGACCAGGTAAGGATGGCAGTTTCCTTCCCTAAAGTGAACCAGACAGGTTTTTCTGACAATTGACAATGGATTCATGGTCATCATTAGATTGTTAATTCCAAATATTTATTGAATTCAAGTTCCACTATCTGCCATTGTGGGATTAGAACCCGGGTCCCCAGAACATTATCTTGGTCTGTGGATTAACAGTCCAGTGATAGTACCACTAGGCCATTGCCTCCCCTATTTTTACCATGGCCATGGCATCCATCACCTCGGGTCCTGATCTCTCCTTCTGGTGGAAATATCACCCGAAGTCCATTCTATCTAAGCCTCTCAGTATTCTGTAAGTTTCAATGAGATCCCCAACAGCCTTCAAGAGAGGAAGAAACAAGCATAGGGATAGTTTTAACTGAGTGGAAACATCAAGCTTATCTAACACTGAGAGACCAAATGTCTGCCATGGAGAGACAGGTTTTTGGCCTCTCTGGGAATTGTGGGAAACAGCTGACAAAGCAGTGATCAAGCTGAAAGTCAACCATAATTATATGGTTGCTCCCAATTCCTAGCTCCGAAATGGTGGGCAAGCCCCAGGTGGACAGAAGAAGTGTTTCAGTGATACCTTCAAGGCCTCTCTGGCGAAGTGTGGCATTTCCACCTATTCCACTGCCAAAGGTTGACTGGAGAGAAGAATAAAAACTCATTTATTCGGGTAACATCATGGTACCAGAATAGGACCAGCATTATGTACATGAAGCCCTGTGCTACAAACTCCAATAAGAATAAAACTTTCAGGCCCATGCAGATAAGAGCATGAGAAAAAGAAACAAGACTAGGCCATTTGGCCTCTCTAGCCTGCTCTGCCATTCAATAAGATCATGGCTCATCTAATATTCCTCATATCCACTCTCCTGCTCTTTCCCCAAAACCCTTAATTCACCTACTGATCAAAAATCTGTCTCAGCCTTAAATAAACACAAGGACTCTGCCCCACAGCTTTCTGTCGCAATGCGTTCCAAAGACTCACAATCTGTGGGAGAAGAAAGTCCTTCTCATTTAAGCCTTAAGTTGGTGCCCCTTTTTTCTGAGGCTATGCCATCTGGTCTTAGACTTTCCCATGAGGAGAAACATCCTCCCAGAATTTTAGAGATAGTAGGAACTGCCGATGCTGGAGTCTGAGATAACAAGGTGTGGAGCTGGATGAGCACAGCAGGCCAGGCGGCATCAGAGGACCAGGAAAGTTGATGTTTCAGGTCTGAAGAAGAGTCCAGACCCAAAACATCAGCTTTCCTGCTCCTCTGATGCTGTGTTCATCCAGCTCCACACCTTGTTCTCCCAGAATTTTATCTGTTAAGCCCCTAAAGAATCCGATACATATCAATGAGATCACTTTTCATTCTTCAAAACTTCAGTGAGTAGAGTCCCAACCTATTTGAACTTTGCACGTACGAATATCCCTGCATACTGGGATCATCTTAGTGAACCTTCCCTGAACTGCCTCCAATGAAATAATATATTTTCCTAAATTAGGGGCCCTGCTACAATTGCAATATGATTTCCCTACTCTTATACTCCAATCTCCTTGAAATAAGGGCCAACATTCTATTAGCCTTCCTAGTTACCTGCTGTAGCTGTGTGCTAGCTTTCTGCGTTTTGTGTCCAAGTACCCCTAAGTCCATTTGTGTTGAAGCTTTGTTGCAACTCTGGACTCGAACACCACTTTGTTATAAAACATCAAATTGCAGATGAGTTTGAGCTTGACAAGACTGAACACAATTATTCAGCTCCCATCAGCAGGGACACTTGAATCCATCTCCAGTTGCTTGTCCCAGCTCAAACCGACAATGTACAACATCAACATTCAAGCTGACCTTGAACTGAGCTTCAAGTTGTACGTTCCCATCTATTGCAAAAATTATCCTTTCTTCCAGTCTCTGGCATCTGTTTTTAAGTTGCCCTGTAGTCATTGGTGCATTTTCTCACGTGTGAGTTAGCTCCAGACTCTTACATTCTATTCCTGGCCCCAAATTCAATCCAACTCTAGCTCCACATCGCCCAAACATCCATCACTCCCACTTAGTAATATCCACATCTTGCTCGTTTTACTCTTTTCGTTGATCATTGACTCTATATCCTGGGTGAAGGCTGGGGAGCGATTAGAAATGAAAGCAGTCTGTAGATTTAATAAGAGCAGATGGAATCCAATTGGGGAAACATTAAACCTACCATTCCAGTCACAGTATTCCGTGGTTTCCCCCTCATCTGACCATATCATTGTTTACAAATCCCTCTGGAGCAGTGAACTTTCCCTATTCTTTTGATTGTCATCAACTATATGACTTTGATTGATTGATTGCCTGTCTTCATCGCCCAATCACTATTATATCATATATGCCAAAGCTTTCAATTGTCACACATCTGTGCTCTGAAATTTTGCTGTTATGCCCTTCTAATCTTCCTGAGAAACGTCCTCAGAACTTATATCTTCGACAGTATCTTTGGTCACCTATCCTCCTGCTGTTTCTAACTGCAGCTCTATGCCTTTCTTTCTTGTTATGACTCACTTTGAAAAATTTAATAGTGTTAAAGTTATAAATGTAGGTCTTGAATTTTTGGAAAGACACAAAGGTCTCTGGCTAAGCCAAAATGCTGCTGGAGCCTTGCCCCCAGATCACATGGGGTATCAGGATCAAGTTGTACCTTCCACACAGAGTCATAGAGTTATACAGCATGGAAACAGACCCTTCAGTCCAACTCATCCATGCTGACCAGATATCCTAAATTAATCTAGTCTCATTTGCCAGCATTTGGCCCACAGCCCTCTAAATCCTTCCTATTCATAAACCCATCCAGATGTCTTTTAAATGTTGTAATTGTACCGGTCGGCACCATTTCCCTGGCCGCTTGTTCCACACACACACACACACACACACACACACACACACACACACACACACACACACACACGACCCTCTGCATGAAAAAGTTGCCCCTTATGTCCCCTCTCTCATCTTAAACTCACCCCGGGGAAAAGACCTTGTGTATTCATCCTATCCATGCCCCTCACAATTTTATAAACCTCTGACACTCCAGGGAAAATAGCTTCAGTCTATGCAGCCCTCTCCCTTTGGCTCAAACCCTCCAACCCTGGCAACATCCTTGCAAATCTTTTCTGAACCCTTTCAAGTTTCACAATATCCTTTCTATAGCAGGGAGACCAGAATTGCACATGGTATTCCAATAGTGCCCTAACCAATATCCTGTACAGCTGCAACATGACTTCCCAACTCCTACACTCAATGCATTGACTGAAAAAGGCAAGCATACCAAACATCTTCTTCACGATCCTATCTACCTGACGTCTGTGAATTCCAGAGTTAGCTGCCCTTGTTAAAGTGACAATTCTCTTTTAAGCAGTGAAATGTCTAAAATATGACTTGTTGGTTTTGTACTTTTCAGGAGAAGGTGTGAAAAGGAGAAGTAGGGTACATTTTGAGAAGGTCACCTTTGGGTGGGAGGCATCCAGCACTAACTTTGACTGGTCAAGTGCTCTTTAGGCTTGCTTAGAGTAGACATGAATATACATAAATAATGGATAAACTCATTGGACCTGTTAAGACCGTTGAAACAATCAAGCTGTGAAAGGATTTATGGATCAACCAAGGGAACTGTCAAGTCTATTGTAACTGCCAAACTATGTGTGTCTTTATATCTACTAGCCTTTAAATTTGTGAAAAAAAAAACTGTCTGTAATTTTTAAGAAAATCACTGTTTGCTGTTTCATTCTCTGTTGACGTAGGATGGTAGCTGTCTTTCTAGGATTTGGACTGCATTACTGATTTCATAACCTGTCATTATCACAGGGAAATGTCTATCAGGTCATAGTTTGATTGACAGGTCTAAATGGTCATAAATCTTTGAAGCAGGGCTATAAACACAAATGCTTGCTTTTTTTAAAATCAAGGAATAAGTAGTTAAAGGAAGCTATATATAGTGAATGGATTTTTAACAGTCTTTGATTTTAAGTAATTTTATTACAGTCCCAAAGTCTGCCCATGGTGAATCTTAATGAGTTGACATGTAGGATGTAATGGCAAAGGATGGTGGGTTTATGGCATGGGTTGGAAAGTGTTGACACTGTTGATGTAGGGCTACAAAAGAACATGGGAGTGGGTAGAGTGGCATAGGCTGGCATGTAGGGTATGAATATCTATAGGGGTTGAATAGCAGAGCAGAAATTGGGTTGGAGGATGATATGGAGGCTGTAGGAGATTTGTAGAGAGGCATTGGTTGATATGGACAGTGTGAAGAGTCACGGATGGTTTTAGGTGAGACGTAGAGTGGCATGGATGGGTCCTGTGGAGTGTGTGAGCTCATCTGAGACTAAGTGCTAGGGTTCATATATTTTTTTATTTATTGGCTGAGACTTTGTGCTCTCTGCACTTGGTATAGCAGCAGGCGTCTTTAGGGACTGCAACCACCTCCTAACCCAGTATAGCCCACGGAACAAGCTCCAATCAGCCACTCACGAGCTGACCAGCGGGTATCTCACAATACCATAGGCCCTGGCACTGAAGTCCCACCCTGCTGGAAGCTGTGACCAATCAGGGAGCTGGAGATTAGTGCCCCAGAGGCCCAGTCTGCTCAACCATGTTGTACTGCAATAACGAGAATGGGATGGATTTTTTTTTAGGGGATTGCTGGCTGGGATAGTGGGTTAAGGGTGTAGGACTGGGAGCCTAAAGACAAGGATTTACTGCAGCCTCATCCTTGCCAAAGCCCCCCCCCCCCCAACAAACTGTGACCTCATTTGCCCCATATTTTGGCAAATGCTAGAACCCCCATCACAATACAACAAGCTGGTCACCCTGGTTTCTATTTTTATAAAAAAAGGTAACCTATTTTTCCTAATCAACCTGTTCAGAGATGTTATTATACCCTTCTGGAGCAGGTGGGATTTGAACTCAGATCCCCAGTCCAGGGGAAGGGATACTACCACTATGCCACAAGAGGGCCCTCTCATGCTTGTTTCTTGAGCTGGAAGGTGGCCACTCAGAGATCATAGAATCCCGACAGTGTGGAAACAGGCCTTTCACCCAACAAATCCACACTGACCATCACAGCATCCCACCCAGGCCCATCCCCCTATAGCCCACCTAATCTACACATCCCTGAGCACACGGGCAATTTAGCATGACCAATCCACCCAGCCTGCACATCTTTGGACTGTGGGAGGAAACCGGTGCACCTGGAGGAAACCCGCACAGACACGAGGAGAACGTGCAAACTCCACACAGGCAGTTGCCCGAGGCTGGAATTGAACCTGGGTCCCTGGCGCTGTGAGGCAGCAGTGATAACCACTGAGCCACCATGTCACCCTTCTCACTTGCCAGGCTACTCTGGGGAGCTGAAACCTTCAAAAGGCTGTGAATTGATCACCAAAATGGGAATTTTAG
>NC_063339.1:10054716-10056946 GCF_021869965.1 Rhincodon typus | reverse complement strand
AACCGAGCGTAGGTGTTCTGCAAAGCAGTCCCTGAGCCTCCGCTTGGTTTCCCCGATGTAGAGGAAGCCACACCGGGTACAGCGGATACAGTATACCATATTGGCAGATGTGCAGGTGAACATCTGCTTGTTGTGGAAAGTCTTCTTGGGGCCTGGGATGGGGGTGAGGGAGGAGGTATGGGGGCAAGTGTAGCACTTCCTGCGGTTGCAGGGAAAAGTGCCGGGTGTGGTGGGGCTGGAGGGGAGTGTGGAGCGGACAAGGGAGTCACAGAGAGAGTGGTCCCTCCGGAAAGCAGATAAGGGTGGGGAGGGAAAGATGTCTTTGGTGGTGGGGTCGGATTGCAGATGGCAGAAGTGTCGGAGGTTGCTGCGTTGGATCCGGAGGTTGGTGGGGTGGTACGTGAGGACGAGGGGGATTCTTTTTTGGTTCTTATTGCGTGGACGGGGTGTGAGGGATGAACTGCGGAAGATGTGGGAGACACGGTTGAGGGCGTTCTCGACCACTGAGGGGGGTAAGTTGCAGTCCTTGAAAAACGAGGACATCTGAGATGTACGGGAGTGGAATGCCTCATCCTGGGAGCAGATGTGGTGGAGACAAAGGAATTGGGAATAGGGGATGGCATTTTTGCAGGAAGGTGGGTGGGAGGAGGTGTATTCTAGGTAGCTGTGGGAGTCGGTAGGCTTGAAATGGATATCGGTTTCCAGGTGGTGGCCAGAGATGGAAATAGAGAGGTCCAGGAAGGAGAGAGAGGTATCAGAGATGGTCCAGGTGAACTGAAGGTTGGGGTGGAAGGTGTTGGTGAAGTGGATGAACTGTTCGAGCTCCTCGTGGGAGCACGAGGCAGCGCCGATACAGTCATCAATGTAACGGAGGAAGAGGTAGGGTTTAGGGCCAGTGTAGGTATGGAAGAGGGATTGTTCCATGTAACCTACAAAGAGGCAGGCATAGCTTGGGCCCGTGCGGGTACCCATGGCCACCCCCTTTGTCTGTAGGAAGTGGGCGGAGGGCCTTTAGGCCATCTGTATGGGGAATGCAGGTGTATAGGGACTGGACGTCCACGGTAAAGATGAAGTGTTGGGGACCAGGGAATTGGAAGTTTTGGAGGAGGTGGAGGGCGTGGGTGGTGTCACGGATGCAGGTAGGAAGTTCCTGGAACAAGGGGGAGAAAATGGAGTCGAGATAGGTGGAGATAAGTTCAGTGGGGCAGGAGTAGGTGGAGACAATGGGTCGACCAGGGCAGTCAGGTTTGTGGATTTTGGGAAGGAGATAGAAGTGGGTGGTGCGGGGTTGGGGAATGATGAGGTTGGAGGCTGTGGGTGGGAGGTCACCTGAGGTGATGAGGTTGTGGATGGTTTGGGAGATGATGGTTTGGTGGTCGGGGACTCCCGCCCTATCTCAACTCCATTTTCTCCCCCTTGGTCCAGGAACTGCCTACCTACGTCCGTGACACCACCCATGCCCTCCACCTCCTCCAAAACTTCCAATTCCCTGGTCCCAACACCTAAAGGCCCTCCGCTTCTTCCTGTCCCGCAGGCCCGACCAGTCCCCCTCCACTGACACCCTCATCCGCTTAGCCAAACTCGTCCTCACCCTCTCAACAACTTCTGTTTCAATTCCGCCCACTTCCTACAGATAAAGGGGGTGGCCATGGGTACCCGCATGGGCCCAAGCTACGCCTGCCTCTTTGTAGGTAACGTGGAACAATCCCTCTTCCGTACCTACACCGGCCCTAAACCCCACCTCTTCCTCCGTTACATTGATGACTGTATCGGCGCCGCCTTGTGCTCCCATGAGAAGCTCGAACAGTTCATCCACTTCACCAACACCTTCCATTCCAACCTTAAGTTTACCTGGACCATCTCAAATGCCTCTCTCTCCTTCCTGGACCTCTGCTTTCCGGAGGGACCACTCTCTCCATGACTCTCTTGTCCGCTCCACACTCCCCTCCAGCCCCACCACACCCGGCACTTTTCCCTGCAACCGCAGGAAGTGCTACACCTGCCCCCATACCTCCTCCCTCACCCCCATCCCAGGCCCCAAGAAGACTTTCCACATCAAGCAGATGTTCACCTGCACATCTGCCAATGTGGTATACTGCATCCGCTGTATCCGGTGTGGCTTCCTCTACATCGGGGAAACCAAGCGGAGGCTCGGGAACCGCTTTGCAGAACACCTACGCTCGGTTCGCAATAAACAACTGCACCTCCCAGTCGCGAACCATTTCAACTC
>NC_063339.1:10034830-10054616 GCF_021869965.1 Rhincodon typus | reverse complement strand
CCGCCCCCTTGACCTGTCCGTCCTCCCTGGACTGACCTATCCCCTCCGTAACTCCCCACCTGCACTCACCTTTACTGGCTCCATCCCTGCCTCTTCGACCTGTTTGTTTCCTCTCCACCTATCCTCTCCTCTATCCATCTTCTATCCGCCTCCCACTCTCTCCCTATTTATTTCAGAAGCCTCTTCCCGTCCCCCTTTTCTGATGAAGGGTCGAGGCCTGAAACGTCAGCCTCTCTGCTCCTATGATGCTGCTTGGCCTGCTGTGTTCATCCAGCTCTACACCTTGTTGTCTCGGATTCTCCAGCATCTGCAGTTCCTGCTATCTTTGTCTAATATTCTGTTGCAATTTCTGGTCTTGTTTGCTCTGTGTCTTAAATTTAATGTGCCTTTTGTTGATGGAATAAACGTGCGTACACAGCTATAAGAACATTCCCAGAGTGAAATGCCTCTATGGCAGATTCAACCTTGTCTCTCATGCACTTACTCACTTAATGTGTTCTGCACTCTGATACCCTGGTGTACTTTGTATGGTATGATCTGCCTGGATAGCACACAAAACAACACTTTTCACTGTATTTCCGTACAAATGACAACAATAAATCAATCAACCAATCTTAGAGTAGGGTAACATTAACAGGGAAGCGGATTGGCACAATTTTGGCAATTCTAAACTCTCCCAGAATCACAGAATTCTTACAGCACACAATACCATTTAGCTTATTGTATCAGCACCAGTGAATATTATGACTTGGTGCCAATCATTTTCCTTTCTGTGTCCTTGCACATTGATTCTGTTCAAATAATCACCCTGAGTGCCTCATTCAACGTGATGCTATTCAAATAATCATCTTGAGTACCTCCTTCAACTCTGCCTCCCCAACACCTCCAGGCAGTGGATTCCAGACTTGAATGAGAAATCTTGTCGAATTTTCTTTTCCTCACATTACATTTACTTACTTTAGATTTGGTTAGATTTACTGTTAGCCATCTTTCAGCACTGAGATCTTCCTTAAAAACAAAGTCCAGCCCTTTCTCCTCTGAAATCGGCTCCTGTCCTGGGTATACCAGGGTCTTTCAGGATGGGCCTTTAAGCAGTGTTCACCTGTGAGTGAAAGATTGAAGTCAGGCCAAGTTATTTCCAATTTCTTCAATCTTGCTGACCCTCAACATTGGACAAGTTTTCTGAAAGTAGCACCAATGCTCCTTTTCCAGAAGCTTCCATCATATGATGATCAGAAGCAGGAATATTTGCTGACTCTGCTCTTTCTAATTTTCAGAGTCAAAGTGGTCTATAGCAAGAAAAAAAGACCCTTCAGTCCATTGATTCTGTGTGCTGGTCAAAAGCAAACATCTAGTTTTCACCTTCTATTTTGGTCAATTTGTTCACAAGGTGTGGCAATGCTGGCTGGGCCTTTGTGAACAACTGCAGTCCAATTAGTGAAGGCATAACCTCAATGCTGTGCAAGAATTTTGACTCAGCGATAGGCAAATGAGGGCAATATATTTCCACATCTGGATCATGTGTGGCTTGGAGGAGAACTTAGTGGTGTTTATTATCATATGGTTACCTATGTGCCTTTTTTTTACAAGCTCAAGACAAACTACTGAATTTCTTTCAAACAATAACAGAAGTTGCTAGAAAAACTCAGCAGGTCTGGCACCATCTGTGAAGAAAAAGTCAGAGTTAATGTTTCGAGTCTAGTGACCCTTCCTCAGAGCTTTCAGTTTTTCTTTCAAATAATGTTTGTTAACAGTAAGTACGTGATGGCTAGGCTACAGAACTGCACGCTCTGAGTTGTACAATTCCAACCTACCGGCCGAGTTTAATGACATGATTAGCAGATTCATGGTTATATCCAGTATTCCTCAGTGACCAAATAAAAACCGAAAGAACTGCGGCTGCTGTGAATCAGGAACAAAAACAAAGTCGTTGGAAAAGCTCAGCAGATCTGGCAGCATTTGTGAAGGAAAAAACAGAGTTAACATTTCGGATCCGGTGACGCTTCCTTTCGGGTCCCCGGACCTGAAACGTTAACTCTGTTTTTTCCTTCGCAGATGATACCAGACCCGCTGAGCTTTTCCAGCACTTCTGTTTTTATTCCTCAGTGACCCTCAATATTCGCGTGCACCTGCGGCTGTTGTTTTCAGGTCAAAGGTTTGAAAGGCATTGTTGAAGGAGCCCTGGTGCCTCTTTTAAATGGTACACATTATTGCCACTGGGTGTCATATGAATAAGGATCAAGAATAGGTCACTCAGCCTTTGAGCCTGTTCCACAATTCAATAAGATCATGGATGATCTGGTTTTGACCTCAGTTTGACATTCCTGCATGTCCCCGATAACCTTTCATCCTCTTGGTCTGCAAGAATCTATCTCCCTCTGCCTTAAAAATATTTAAAGATTCTGTATCCACTGCCTGAAAGGGAATTCCAAAGACTCACAAACCTCTGAGAGAAAAAAATATGTTTCCTTGTCTCTGTTTTAAATGGGAGACCACTTATTTTTAAACTGTGACCCCTAGTTCCAGATTCTACCTCAAGCGGAAACATCCTTTCAACATTCACCCAGTCAAGTTCCCTCAGGATCTTATATGTTTCAATTAAGTGACCTTTGACTCTTCTAAGCTCCAGAGGATACAGGCCTGGCCTGTTTAGCCGTTCCTCATAAGGCAATCTGCTTGTTCCAGGTAATTGGTCTAATAAACCTTCTTTGAGTTGTTTCCAACACATTAACATCCCTCTGTTTAGTACAGTGACCAATAATGTACACAGGACTCCAGATGTGGTCCTATCATTGCCCTGTAAAACTGAAAGATAACCTTCTTGCATTCAATAAATAAATGAATGTCAGAGTTGGAGGGAAGGAAAGGGATGGAAGGGGACCAGTCAAGCGTGCTGCTCTACTGCTCTGTCCTGGTGGCTTTTTAAGTTTCTGGAGTGTTAATGGAGCTGTGCCCATCCAGGCAACCGGAGAGTATTCTGATACACTGCTGGCTTGTGTCTTGTAAATGATGAGCTCGTTTTTGGAAATCAGGAAGTCGCGATGGAATTTTCAGCCACTGACCTGCTCCTGTGTCTACAGTATTTACTAGGCTAGTCTGGTTCAGTTTCTGCTCAATGGTAACTCCCAGGGTGCTAATAGCTAATAGCAGTGGATTCAGTGATGGTAATGCCACTGAATGTCCAGGTTAAACTCTCTCCTGTCGGAGACAATCATTGTCTGGCAATTATGCGGCTCGAATGTCACTTGCCGCTTACCAGCCTAAGCCTGAATGTTGTCTCAGTCTTGCTGCATATCTTAATGCTGAGGTCAAAAATGGTCTTTCCTGAATGAAGGTACATGACTTGGGGTCAACTAGAGATTTTCTGGTTTGCATGCTTAAGCACCAAAGTATTTATGTCACCTTACCCCTTAAATCAGCTGCAGAAGCTAACATACCAATGTATAAATCTAATATATCATTAATATTTATAACAAAAGAAGAATATTTCAGTTTTAAATCTGATACTTAGATAATCCTCATTGTGTGTTCGGTGCTTCACATGCAGGTCACAGTATGCTACACAAGTCTATTGAGCTAAAACAAAAAGTGCATGAAAAGCTCAGATAGTCGAGGGGCGTCTGAGACAAGGCATTTCCAGTAGGAATATCACTCTCAATTCAATATGACTCACTGGTTCCAATGAAGACTCATATTCAGCTTGAACCATTTTCCCTCTCCACAGATGCTGGCTTTACCCAGGGCTTCCTGAATCTATTTCAGTCTTCTGCAGTGTTTTGCTTTCATGCCTATAATTTGTGAAAAAGCTAGAGGTTAATTAAGTAGCAGAGCAGATCCAATGGGCCAAATGGCCTAATTCTGCTCCAGTAGAGTCATGGTATCATAGGGCGGTACAGCACAGAAACAGACCCTTCGGTCCAACTCGTCGATGCTGACCAGATATCCCAAATTAATCTAGTCCCATTTGCCAAAAAAAAACCAAAAGAACTGCGGATGCTGTAAATCGGGAACAAAAACAAAGTTGCTGGAAAAGCTCAGCAGGTCTGGCAGCATCTGTGAAGGAGAAAATAGACTTAATGTTTCGGGTCTGGTGACCCTTCCTCAGAACTGATAGTGGCTGGGAAAACATCAGTTTATATGCAGAAAATAGGGAGGTGGGTGGGGTAGGGAGTAAACGATAGGATAGAGCCCGAATGGGAGAAAGACAGTTGAACAGACAAAGGAGTTGCTAACGATCAGGCTGGGAGGGTGAATAGTTGTTAATGGGGAATGTTAGTGACTAACAAAATTGGGTGTGTAATGGCAGGCTATGTGGTAACAAGGCCTGGTGTGTGGGGTGGGGGGCTGGGACATGGGACAGTTTAGGCCCTAAAATGATTGAACTCAATATTGAGTCCGGAGGGCTGTAGGGTCCCCAAGCGGAAAATGAGGTGTTGTTCCTTCAGCTTGCATTGGGATTGACTGGAACACTGTAGCAAGCCGGAGACAGAGATGTTGGCCAGGGAGCAGGATGATGCATTGAAGTGGCAGGCAACAGGTAGTTCAGGATCTTTTTTGCGAGCAGAACGTAGATGTTCTGCAAAGTGGTCGCCCAGTCTGCGCTTCATTTCCCCAATGTAGAGGAGACCACATTGTAAGCAGCGAATGCAGTAGACTAGATTCTGGAAAGTGCAGGTGAAGTGTTGCTTCACCTGGAAGGTATGTTTGGGCCCTTGGATACTGGGGAGGGAGGAGGTAAATGGGCAGGTGTTGCACCTTCGCCGGTTGCAGAGGAAGGTGCCATAGGGCTGTGGGGGTGTGTTGGGGGTGAAGGAAGTGTGGATCAGGGTGTCCCGGAGGGAACGGTCCCTGCGGAAGGCGTACAAGGGAGGGGAGGGGAATATGTGTCTGGTGGTGGCATCTTGCTGGAGGTGGCGGAAGTGGCGTCTGATGATCTTCTGGATGTGGATGCTGGTGGGATGCTAGGTAAGGATAAGTGGAACCCTATCGCAGTTGCAGGAGGGAAGAGAAGGGGTGAAGGCAGAAGTGCGGGAGGTGGGTCGGACCTGGTTGAGGGCCCTGTCGACAACATTTTATAATCCCATTTGCCAAAAGTTGGCCCATATCCCTCTAAACACCTCCTATTCATATACCCATCCAGGTGCCTTTTAAATGTAATTGTACCAGCCTCCATCACTTCCTCTGTCAGCACATTCGATACACGCACCACCTTCTGCGTGAAAAAGTTGTACCTTAGATTGCTTTTAAAGATTGAAGACGGCAGATGGAATTCAACCCAGAAAAGTGTGAAGTGATTCATTTTGGAAGGTCTAATTTGAATGCAGAATACAGGGTTAGTGACAGGATTCTCGGCAGTGTGGAGGAACAGTGGGATCTTAGGGGTCCACGTCCACAGATCCCTCAAAGTTGCTACCCAAGTTGATAGGGTTGTAAAGAAGGTGTATGGTGTGTTGGCTTTCATTGGCAGGGGAGTTGAGTTTAAGAGCCGTGAGGTTATGCTGCAGCTCTATAAAACTCTGGTTAGACCACGCTTGGAAAATTGTGTTCAGTTCTGGTCACCTCATTATAGGAAAGATGTGGAAGCTTTAGAGAGGGTGCAGAGGAGATTTACCAGGATGCTGGACTGGAGGACAAGTCTTTTGAGGAAATGTTGAGGGAGCTAGGGCTTTTTTCATTGGAGCGAAGAAGGATGAGAGGTGACTCGATAGAGGTGTACACGATGATGAGAAGCAGAGATAGAGTGGATAGTCAGAGACTTGGTCCCAGGGTGGAAATGAGGGGGCATAATTTTAAAGTGATTGGAGAAAGGTATAGGGGAGATATCAGAGGTAGGTTCTTCACACAGAGAGTGCTGGGCGTGTGGAATGCAGTTTCGGCAGTGGTAGTGGAGTCAGATACTTTAAGACTTTTAAGCGACTCTTGGATAGGCACATGGAGGATAGTAAAGTATAGGGTATGCAGGGTATATTGATCTTAGTAGGGTAATAGGTCGGCACAACATCGTGGGTCGAAGGGCTGGTACTGTGTTGTACTGTTCTATGTTCTATGCTCTAAATTTTACCCCTGTTGCCTTAAACCTATGCCTTCCAGTTTTGGACTCCCCTACCCTGGGAAAAAGGCCTTGGCTGTTGACCTTATCTGCGCCCCTCATGATTTTATAATCCTCTATAAGGTCACCCCTCAGCCTCCGAAACTCAAGGGAAAATAGCCCCAGCCTATTCAGCCTCTCCCTACAGCTCAAACCCTCCAACTCTGGCAACATCCTTGAAAATCTTTTCTGAACCCTTTCAAATTTCACAACATCCTTCCTATAGCAGGGAGACCAGAATTGAATGCAGTATTCCAAAAATGGCCTAACCAATGTGCTGTACAGCCACAACATAACCTGCCAACTCCAATACTCAATGTTTAGTGTCTTATGGTCTCGCAATGCATAGAAATCTTCAAATGCACTGCAAACAAGGGCATTGGATTACAAACAGGAGGATGGAAGAACACAGCAAGCCACACATCATCTGGAGGAAAGGAGAATTCAATATTTCGGGTATTACCCTTCTTCAGGACTGGATGTGGGGGTAGGGGAAGCTGCAGATAAAGAGGGGGGGGGGGAGGGGTCGGGGAATGGAGATGATTTGGAGACTCGGGCAGTAGACTGGTTGGTCAATGGGGAGGATGAATCCAGTTGGTGGCTGGAGGGGAGGGTTAGAAGGAGGAATGGAAGGGAGGAGGTGGGGCTGGAAAGGGAGCCAGGGGGTGGGTGGGAAGGTTATTTGAAATCCAATCCAACGGTGATTTCTCCTTTTCTCCAGATGCTGCTTGGCTTGCTGTGTTCTTCCAGCCTCCTGTTTGTCTACCTTGGATTCCAGCATCTGCAGCTTTTTTTTGTCTCTAAGGGTATTGGATTCTTCTGTGGACATGTTGGAGCTGTCACTACATGCCGGTTTTTTTTATGAACTTGTCGGCACACAGATGCAGAGCTGTCTAGGATTGTAATGAGCTTGGGCAAGCAGGCTGAGCATGCGTTTGTCATTTCTAATCTATTAATGTGTTTGTGTACTTATGCTGCAACATGCTCATGGACCTGCCTATTTACTTTTCCCTTTAAATTATCTTTACAGATTACATTTATTTTTTTTCCATTTTCTCACCTCTCAAGAAGGCATGCTGAGATAATGTTTCATGAGTGCTGATGGCCTTCTGTTGCAATGCCAGCCTGCTAAATTGCCAGCCTGCTACATTGCCAGAGGGAGTATTCTTCCAGTGTTTACCTAGAAGATAGGTCTTGGCTGACTTTGGAGCTCTAGAGGGCAAAGATGTAGTTGAATCCAATCCAGCTCTTACTTGGTTTATTTTCCAGGACAACCATTGATCAAAAAGAGGAATCTTTAGATTTTCTTTCCACCGATTACACATTCTAATCTTCCGTGCCCAGTTTATTCTACAAATACTGCATGCCTCATTATGACCAGCTGAAAATCAGTACAGAGTGGGAACCAAAGCTGACATTTTATTGTCTGCATGGTTTAAGGACTTGACTTTATATAGTACCTTTCATGACTTTGGCACTAAGGTGCTGTAACGTAGCTCAATGATGGACTTTTGAGGTAAAATCATTGTTATAATGGAGTACCTCAGGCACCAAATAGCAAGGTCCACCAAAGGACTATGTGAGGGTGGCTGGACAGGCTATTACTGATAGTCATCAATAAATATTGCCCAGAACTTGAGGTGGAACTCATCCTGTATTTTTTTTTTGTGAGAACCTTGAAGAGGCTTGAGTAAAGCATAAATCTCAAGTACAGCAAGAGACAGGCAATAAATGCTGGCCCAGCTAACACTGCCCACATTCTGCGTGAATAATAGAAGTAATGTATTTACAGTGAATCACCCCTCTTTTTAGTGAATCCAACACATTGTCATCCCCAAACTTGCTTCTTTACCCTTACTGCAGTCCTTAGTACTTAAAGAATCTTGGCAACATTTTAAGTAACCCTCTTGAGACACAGTCGTACCCTTAGACCTAGAGAGCCAGGTTCAAGTCCCACTTGTTCCAGGGGTGTGTAAAAACATCTCTGAACAGGTTGTTTTGGAAAAAAATGTCTATTCTGTACATTGTGTATGCTGTCCAATACAGTGCAATCGAATGAATCTTGTTGGACTGAATGATCAGTTGCTCTGCCATCTACCTTATGTGGTTGTAGTGACATGGTACCATTCCCTCTGGGAGTTTGAGTTGCTGTTACAAAATGTACATGCTTGTTTTAGTTTTGAGTTATGGATATCAAATACAGAGGCTCAAACATTCTTTCAATTACATGGATGACACAAGCAAGAACTTGTAGGCGATGGTCAAACTGCTGGCCGTATTACGAAGGCACCTTACTTGGCCATCAGAAGATCTGAAGTAGGACTTGAACTCAGAGCTTTGGCTCAGAGGCAGGGATGCTACCGACTCTGTCACAAGTTCTCCTTATATAGAGTCATAGAATAATACAGCATGGAAACAGGCCCTTCACCTCAAACTGGTCTGTGCTGACCCATGATGTCCTATCAGCTAGTTCTAATTGCCTGCATTTGGTCCATATTCCTCAAAACCCTTCCCATCCATGCACCTATCCAAATTTTTTTTCAATGTTGCTATTGTACCTGCCACCACTTCCTCCAGCAGCCCATTCCATATACACACCGCTCTCTGCGTGAAGAAGTTGCCCTTCAGGTCTTAAATCTATCCCCTTTCTTGAACCTGGTTTTCAATTCCCCATCCCTGGGAAAAAGACTATATGCATTCATCCTATCTATGCCCCTCATGATTTTATACACCTCAGTAAAGTCACCCCTCAATCTTCTACATTCCAAGGAATAAAGTCTAATCCTGGCCAACCACTCCCTATAACTCAGGCCTACTAGTCCTGGCAACATCCTTGTAAATCTTCCTTGCACACTTTCCAGTTTAACTATGTCTTTCCTATAACAGGGTGACCAAAACTGTGTTCAGTACGCCAACACAGGATTAGAGAATTAGACAAGGATATTGTGTATTGTGTACTGTACACAATACACAATATCCTATCTCATTCTTGGAATATTTGATAGCAAGCAAAACTGGAGGGTTTGATTTATAAAGAGAGGTTGGATAAGCTGGGACTTTTTTCCTTAGAGCCTAGGAGGCTGAGGGCTGACCTTAAAGTGGTTTATAAAATCATGACGGGCATAGATAAGGTGAATAGCCAAGGTCTTTTCCCCAGGGTAGGAGTGCCCAAAACTAGAGGGCAAACATTTAAGGTCAGAGGGGAAAAATTTAAAAAGGACCTGAGGGGCAACTTTTTCACACAGAGGGCAGTACATATATGGAACGAGCTGCCAGTGGAAGTGGTAGGGGTGAGTACAATTACAACATTTAAAAGACATTTGGATAGGTACATGGATAGGAAAGATATAGACAGATGTAGGCCTAATACAGCAAGTGGGACTTCCATTTAAGAAACAGGGTCAGCATGGATGAGTTGGGCCAAAGGGTCTGTTTTCGTGCAGTATGACTTTATAAGAGTAAAATCAAAGCAGATAAGTTCTACAGTCTAGTGCTATAGTCTTCAAATGCGCTCATCCACTTTCTACACTATTAAATAGTTGTAATGAATTCTGAATAAATTTTGGGTCACTCTTGTTAATTTATCAAGAGATTACGTATATAACTAAGGTTAATTGATGAGCTAATTGTCTAGATATAAAGACGTAATAGATGGGTTTGGTGTATGAAAAGAGCTGTAAGACAGTGTAGATAATAAACTCTATCCAAAAAGAAAGGCATCTTGGTTTCTGTCTCAGCAACTGGCTTGGATCAGAATTGACACTGGCTACACAGAATGGCTGCCCAGAGGTTAACTGAGAGCTGTTTTCAGATTGCGATTGGAGTCACTTTGGAGAAGAATGACTGAATCAAACTGCAGAGATTCAGGATATGTATTCCTATGAATGTTTTGTGAAGCTGAAACTTGGAATCAATGAAAAGATGAAGTAGCTATGAGGACCTGGGTTACATCTTTATCAATCTTGTTGGAACCAAGATTCAGTGTATTCTCAGAGTTAGAGGCTCAAAAATTGGACATTGAGAAAGGATTGAATATTCTATTAAAATTTAATGATAAACTGTATATGAAAGTTATGTATGAGGCATGATCAAATTTTAATAAATTCAGAAAGTGGGATTGATATTCTACAGAGAATATACAACGGAATTTAACAGAGTATATACAAAGTTGTAAAATTTTTACTTGGAAATTTCTCAGTCAGCGCTCACCTTTAATTTATTGGACTGTGCTAAGGTGTCAAACATGGATAGACTCCTGGTATTAACTGGAGCTAAATTTTCACAAAGTAACACACTTTTGGAACAGATGTCAGGAGCGTTAAACATACTCTTGGAAGACAATGCACAGCCCAAATGGGACACTCAGCAGTGACACAAAGGATAGAGGATAGTGGTGATGTGGGACCATCCAGATGCAGGCTGAAAATGTAAATTTGAAAAGAGAATCACAGCTAAAAGGAGTGAGGATAAGATACCTCTGGCAACAGGAATCATAATAAATGGACGAATCTCAGGAATATCTGAAATATGGAGAACAGGTATTTTAGATATGATAGACTCACAGCAAAAACATATCCCAGTAGAGAATAAGGATGGTTATCCAAGGAAGTTAAGGATAGTATCAAATTGAAAGACAAAATATACAATGTTGCAAAATCCAGAAAATTGGAAAAATACTTAGAAAACAACAGAAGAGGGCGAAAATAAACTTTGAAGATCAACTAACAGCTCATATGAAAACAACAGAGTTTATTTAAGTATATACAGAGGGAGAGAGAGGTCAAATGCATAGAGGCTCCTTGAGAAAAAGACTGGAAAAATAATCATGGGGAAGCAGGAAATGGAAGAGAAGTTGAATAAATATTTTGCATCAGTCTTCATGGTAGAGGACATAATAGCATTCCAAAAACACTAAATCAAGGGGCAAATGACGAGGAGGAAATAAATACAAGGCTTATGACTAGAGAAAAAAAGTACTTGGGAAATGATTGGGACTAAAGGTTGACATGTCCCCTGGGCGAGATGGGATGCATCCTTGGATATTAGTGGAAGTAATCCAGAGGTAATGGAAGCGCTAGTAGAAATGACCAAGAACGGTCAGGTCCTGTTAAAGTCCCAGAGATGGGAAAGCTGCCAGTGTAACACACTCATTCAAAATGTGAGGAAGGCAAATGGCAGGTAACTGCAGGCCGTGAGATAATATCTGTCATTGGGAAAATGTTAGTCAATAGTAGAGGATGTACTAAAGGGGCATTTAGACATGCATAGTGCGATCAAGCAAAGTCAGCACAGCTCATGAATGGGAAAAATGCTTAATATATTTGTTGGAATTCTTTGAGGAGGTAATATGCAGAATAGATAAGGGAACCTGTAGATGTAATATATTTAGAATTTCAAAAGGTGTTTGATAAAGTCACGAACATAAATCTAATTGTGAGGATGATGTTGGAGTAGTATATGAGCTTGGAGAGAGGCTTGACTGACTAAAAGAAAACAAAGTGTTGCAATGAAGTGGGCATTTCATGATGGCAATCTGTAACTAGTGGAGTGCCACAGGGATCAGTGCTGGTGCCACAATTTTTTACAAATATATCAATGTCTTGGATGATTGTACTATCACCAATGTTGTGGATGTCACAAAAATAGGAGGGAAGGAAAATGGCAAGAATGATACAAAGTCTATAGAGAGATAAACGCAGGCGAAATGATAAGGCAAAAACCTGGCAGATGAACATAATATGGGAAAATTATAGGCCATGCAGTTTGGCAGGAAGAATAGAAGAACTGAATATTATTCAAGTGGAGAAAGGCTGCAGAAAGCTGAAGCACGGAGGGAATTAGGGGTCCAATCAGGAAAAGCTAACATACAAGTTCAGCAGTTAATCAGGAAGGCAAATGGGTTGTTGACCTTTGTTTAAAAGAGAATGAGGATAACAATGGGCACATCTCACTAAAACTATGCAAGGCTCTTCACAGACCACAGCTACAATACTGTGAACAGTTTTGGTCCCTTTGATTTTCTTATGAGGAGAGCAATAGATCAGTTAAGTTAATTGGACAGTTAAAATGATTGTGCACTCAGGTGAGACCTGTTACCAATTATGATGTATTGAAATGGATTCCTTTGATGCTATTTTGAAGCAATCTTGAGAGTAAATAAATATTAAAGAAACTACAGTCGGAAAAAAATGTACAGTCAGGTTTGCAGCCTTGGGTGATGCAGCACGTATGCAGCAAATCCTTTTTATTTATTTGAGCACACCAGAATTTATCCTATCCTTAATTGGAAGGAGTAATACATATTTCCCATTCAAGAAAATAAAGTGTTGTTAAATGTAGCTTATCTGCTGAAGCCTTGGTGCTTGTAGAAGTTAAAGATACAGGGGTGTATTAATCCAACATTCAAAAGGAAATCTTATAGATTGGACAATCTGAGAGATGTTTGCCCACAGAATGTTATGTTGATATATGTTGTCTTTGGGATAATATACATTCAGCAAAGGGATATTGCTGAGAAATAAAAACCAGAAGAATTATGGATGCTGTAAATCAGAAACAACAATAGAGATTGCTGGAAAAGCTCAGCAGGTCTGGCAGCATCTGCAAAGAGAAATCAGAGTTAATGTTTCTGATTGAGTAACCCTTCCTTAGGATAGGAACAGCTCTGAGGAAGGGTCACCAGACCCGTAACATTAACTCTGATTTCTCTTCACAGATGCTGCCAGATCTGCTGAGCTTTTCCAGAAATCTCTTATTGCTGAGAAATAATCTTGTTAACATAAAGGACACACTAGAAAGAAAAGGCATTTCCAAAATAAATTTGGCTGACACAAATCACTAGTTGTCAGATTGTTTCACCAATATGGATACTTGTATCAAGAAATTATTAGAGATCTGTAAAAGTGGGATTCCTGGTGAAATGATAAATGTATGTTAAAAAAAAAACACAATTTTATTTGGGTGGCTTGATAATTAAACATGTCATTTTTTTGTTCAAAGAAAGAAATATAAATATTTTCGAGACTCGTTGTAATTTACTGAATATGAAAAAATATTATTTTGGTACTGTTTGGTTGTATTATGATGTAATATGGAAAATATGAAAAAATCCTATTATGTTTACTCTTCATTAGATTGTGAGTCTTCGAGAGATTTTAGTTAAAGAGAAGAGGGGAGTCCATTAATAAAGCCAGTAGTTAAGCATGTGACTAGGGTTAATTAATTAATTAACTACTTAGACGTAACAGGACAACAGGTTAGGGAAGTGTGTTGAAGGCTTAGCACCTCCTCAACGGACTTTGCATGTAAATTAATCAGTTGAAAAACAATTTACCTGGTGATTTACTGTTGGTGGTTAATAGAGTCATAGAGTTGTACAACATGGAAACAGACCCTTTGGTCCAAGTCGTCTGCACCAACCAGACATTCGAAACTGATCTCATCCCATTTGCCAGCATTTGGCCCATATCCCTCTAAACTATTCACGAACCCAAACAGATGCCTTTTGATCGGTGAAAAAGAAACACACAGTTGACTTAGTGATAGGTAAAGAAAATGTTGAGTTGTGTGTAAGAGCACTTCTGGAAGACAACAAGTAAAACAGAAGGAGTTTTAAAAGTAAGTAGTTAATAAACTCTATCTAGGAAGATAGGTGTGTTGGTTTTTACCTCATGACTGATCTGGACCTGAATTAACAACTCTATTGCAGATCCAGATAAACAAATGAAAGTTCGAGGTCATTCAGACTGAGTAAGAAACTACAGTACTGCACAGGAACAGGCCCTTTGGCCCACCAGCACTGCGCAACATACGATGCCATCCTAAACTAAAATACTTTTGCCTCTACACTTCAATGATGAAGTGGTTAGTATTGCACCTAGCTTAATAGAAACCAGTTCTGTGAGCTGCCGCCTCCTTTCAACTTTGATATTATGCAACTATAATCCGTTCATGCTGTAGTGTCTATTTCTATGGCACCTGAGGATTCATAGTATCCACTTTCCTGTAGTATCTGATTCTTCAGCATTCGATGGCTACTCCACTCTATTCACAATAGAAAGTAGTGAACTTCGGTAACGTTCTGCTTCAGAGGTTTGCATGAAGAGCCTTATGGTCTTACGTGACGTTATGAGAGAGTTGCTCAACCATTTCTGTGTTCAGTAGCACATTGACAATGGAAATTAAACGTGTGTTTTTTGAGGGACAGAATCGTAGAATAGAATCACTCCAGTGTGTAGGCAGGCCATTTGGCCCATCGAGTCCACACTGCCCTCCGAAGATCATCCCACCCAGACCCACCCCCCTATCCTCTGCCCATAACCATGTATTTCCCATGGCTAACCCACCCAGCCTGCACAACCCTGGACACTGTGGACAATTTAGCATGGCCAATCGACCAAACCCGAACATCTTTGGACTGCGGGAGGAAACCGGAACACCCGGAGGAAACCCATGCAGACACGGGGAGAATGTGCAAACTCCACACACACAGTTGCACGAAGGTGGAACTGAACCTGGTGTTTGGTGCTGAGAGGTAGTAGTGAGGACAACTGAGCCACCATGCCGCCCCAAATATAAAGAGGAGAGAAGGGAGCTGCAAATCATTTGACATCAAAGCAGATTTGAAAGTCTTGTGCTGGCTTTTATTGTAATGCATGTTTTAACTAAGATAACCACAGCAGCCTCTCAAATTGTCACAAAAGATTGGATAACAATGTTTGAATGTGAAGGAAGATCACATTTTTGCTTAATACGGAAGAAATATTGTCTAGAATTGAGGGGTTCGTGGATGAGGGGCTGGGGATGGTAGTGTGTGGTGTGGGGGAGCTCATGCCAATATCCTTGGAATAGATATAAATGCCTTGTTGTTTTTATTGTCGACTGTATTGAGCCATTTGCCTCATCTGAGAGAAAAAAACATTGCTGCACTCTTGGTGATCATCATTATTTATTACTTCAAATGTTTGAACTTAATTATGCCATCTTGCAGAACCTTTTAAGCAGCCATAATTAGGGCCCATAATAATAATTGCGGCTGTTACAGATGTTCAATAAAACAGAGATGACATGCCTCCACTTGAATGTGAAGGACTTGCAACAAGCAGCTGGTTTCTGGTAGTGCCTGCTGTGGATGGTATTTACTGGAGAACAGTGGCCAATTATGGACTGGTGTCATTTAAATCATGGTGTGAGGTGGCAGTGAAAATCTGAAGACGTTCGACAGTCTAACAATCTATTGCAGGAAGTCATTTGGGGAAACTAGTAATGATTTTGTTCCCATCAGCGTTCAGTGATAATTAGGATGTTGCTATCCCAAAACACTGTGTAATTTGTACTTTCTGGATGAGTAAAAGATGACTGTGTAAAGGGAACAAAACATGAAATGGATTCCAGAATCGATCAGATCAGAACCGCACATAAGCGTTTTCTTTATTGTTCTCCTGTTTAGTTTTGAACAGGGTTGACTTACTTTCATACAACTTTAGAAGTCACCAAGTGCCTCAACTTGATATATATTGTATGTTTCAAAGCAGGGATGTTTGTTCAGTAAAGGTATTGAGGTTTAGCTTCGTAGAAGGCAGTAGAAAGTGTAAAGACAAATATCAGCAATGACCTCAACAACAGCAATGATGTAGATTTATACAGGATCTTTAATGGAATGAACACTCTCCAGGCGATGCATAGGACTGTTAAGCAACATTGTATGACACTCAGCTACATAAGGAGATATTGGGGAGGTGATTAAAAGCTCAATCAGTGAGCTGGTTTTAAAGGAGTGTCTTATGGGAAATGAAGAGTTGGAGAAGTACAGGAAGGATACTGCAGAATTTGGGACCTAGGCAACTGAAGGGGCCTAGCCACTGATGGTTTGGAACGCACAAAAGTCTGTAAATAGAAGAACATCAGTATCTCAGTGCATTGTTGGGCAGGAAAAGGCGACAGGTCATGGAGGGATTTGTAAATAAGGATGAAGTGTTAAAATCAGGATGCTTCACTGAGGGGAAACTGTCGGACAGTGAGCACCGAGATGATGGCAGAGTGGGACTTGCTGTGAGTTAAGACATGGGCAGCAAAATTTTGATTGCCCCCATGATTTTGGGATTATGGAGAGTGGGATGTAGGAGAGCAGCCACGAATGCGTGAAATAATCAAGATTGAAGGTAGCGAGGGCATGAATGAGGGTTTCAGCAGCTGGTGAGCTGAGACAGAGGTAAGCAATATTATGGAGATGGAAGCAGGTGGTCTTAGTGGTGGTATGGAATGAGATCAGAAGCTCATTGCAGGATCAAATGTGACACTAGGGGTGACGGATTCTATGGAGCTGAATAAAGGAGCAGAATTTACATTTTTGTTACTGTCTCTCTCTCTGTGAAAATGCGTGAAGGTAGTTTGAGATTCGAACAGTGAGACGAAGAGATCCTGCTTTCCCTCCAGCTAGTGGAAGACTTGTGAGAGGCTTAGGCATAAATGCGTAGAAGTGACCAGGGCCAACCAGGAGCGGTGCTGTTTACTGAAGAGCAATGGACTCATATTAGGGGGAAATGTTGCACAGTTTATGTTCATTGATGTGACAGAAAACAATAGGGATGGGTAGAAAAAGTGGTATTTTGTTGAATTGAACATGTTATGTAAAATAAACCGCCTTGGCATGGTTTACAGGAGTTCTTATCAACAGCACCCCCCTCCCCCCGAAGCTGATGAGGGAAATGAGCATGTGGTGCATGTAAACTGAAGCATCCAGTTTTTACACCATGAGGCTGGCTGTAACATTCCCGAAGTTATACAGTCATATAATATGGGGCATTAATTGAAAGCTGTCCCAAATGTAGTAACCCTTGAAGTTGGAGAGAATTTCTAGTGACACCTGTTGTATGTCGTCACTAACAATAAAAGAGTTCACCCTTCAGAACTCCATGTGGATGTACTTGCCTGCCAGCTATGAGTTTGCAAGCCGTGCAGGCATAGAAATCAGTTTTCTTTTTGCTGTATTGTCTGCTTCATAACTTATAATGTAATCAACAGTTTTCAATAAATTAATCAATCCCTGACGAGCGCTTGATGATCAGACTATTCACGTTAATACAGGAAAAAAATGAAATTTGGTAGAATTAGCAACTGAATAAAGTGGCATTCAAATCTCAGAATTGATTTCTGTGATTCTTAAGACCACAAATGGAATATTTTTCAACGAGATTTTCTTTGGCTCTGTCTGGATTCAGAAAATATTTGTGCATCAGTTTTATTCATGTTATTTTTGGCAGCAAGGGCATTGAGCATTCTGGAAACAAAGCAAGTTGATGGGTCTAAGGTGCAGATTAGCCATGATCTAACAGAATGGAAGAACAGGCTCAGGAGGCTGAATGATCTCCTCCTGTTATTATGTGCCTGGTATGTGTCATCCCAGCTTTCATTCCAGACAAGAAAACTCTAGGGTCACATAATTACATATACAGCTGCTTCTTGCCTTCATAATGATCAGGAGACATACAGAACAGTATGTAGTTGATGTTTTACATGGCTTTTATTTGTGTTGGAGTCATGAACCAGGGGTGCTCTGCAGAATCTATGACAAATCTTACAATTGGTCTTCAGCGTGTGAGGATAGGGTATGGCTCTTCTGCCAGTGAAAATGCTTTACTCCTACTAAGTTTTGAACTCCAAACTGGGGTTTGTAGTTCACTCCACTTGTTTGCCTGATGCAGTTGGTTCCAGAGCTCCACTTCCTGCCTTAACTGTTTGGATAGGGAGGGTGACGAGGGGGAGGGAGGGAGAGAGGGTGGGTTAGAATTTATTCCAATGTTTGCAGACAGTTGATAGCACGCATCTGTGGAAATGCAGGTGGAGATGAATAGTGGGTTGATTCATTGAGAAATTGAACTTGAGTATGCTATGTATTAAGCAAAGTCCTTCCTTTAAGTTGTATGGATGTCAATGTCAAAGTCATTTTGTTGTGCTAACAGGTTAGCAATTTGCCCAACTTATCTGATGTCTACTTAGGTTGGTTGTCAGTTTCCAATACACTGCACAACCCACATTAAACTGTCACCTTCTCAACTGAAGCAAACTTGTGTTTAAAACCAGTTGGATGTAAAATCCTGCAGGCAAATACTGAAATGTTTTGGATCTTAAATATCAGAAGGCCTGCTGCTTGTTTCCTTTTAAGTTTATGATAACACAAAAAAATGCTTTATGTGTTGAGAACTAACTGTAACTCATGCACCAAACTGTTTTTTTATCAGTGCACAGCAACAAATCAGTAATTTGGCAAAATCAGAGAAGTAGAGAAATCTGTTCAAAAATGTAGGTTGATGTTGGGTGTGAACACACAAAATTAACAGGCAGGAAAATACCAGATGGTTTGTCAAAGCTGCCCCACATAACAGCAGTGCCTGGAGGAACATCACGGTTAGGCACCTGATTCCACATGCTCACAGACCCATCTCACTATCGCTATCAGTCATGTAATCCCTGAGGAAAGCATAATAACCCAGAAATAAGAACTCACATGGCCACTTAGTGAATGTAAAAATATGTCCAATTCCTCTCCTATTTCTTTCGGTGTTCGACATTAGTCCAGGAGACCATGCCAGCCATTGTGCAGCACCATTGTGTTGTCTAACCCTACATTTTGTTATTTACAATCTCCTCCCCAGTTAAGAGCTGGTCCCACTGTCTTCCTTGAAGACATTGCACTATCATAATGAGACAAAGCAACTCATTTTATTCTACCTGCTATCCATTGGGAAAAGATGCACAATCCAATATTGAACCATATCCTGACACATGCATGACCTCTGATCTTCCCCAATCCACATAGCTGAAAAGCCTCCCAAGAAAAATGTAGTCAAGCCCAAGAACTACTTAGTATTCCTAAAGTTAATGCATCAGATCCAACGTTTTAAGCCATTCTGAACACCTAAGATCTTTAAAGTTGACAGTGATTCTCTTGAGTCTTCTTTCCAAGTTTCCCAAAACTTCCTATCTCCTACCATGTGATAAATTGGGTGTAATACTCTGAATGCCTACGAAGATAATATGCGTTTAGTTGCACTCAATGCTTCTATTACTTAACCGAATTATTTGGCTCTAGTATCTCCACATTGATCATGAAACCTGAGAGATAGCCAATAATGCTGTGATCCCTTTTGTTTGAAATTGATTTTAATTTTCTGCCATGTAGCTTGTAATTAGACCTGGCATTGACTTGTACAAGTGCATTAAACGTCATCCTTCCAAGCTGAAGGCATCTGCTTGAGTTTGGTCTGTTGCCCCAGTGGACTTCGATTTGCTATCAGAAGTTCCTTTTCTTTCATTGTCCCAAATTCTAGCATTTTGTGCAAACTTATCGACCATTCTTCAAATATCTGTATCGAGGTTGATTATCAGAAAAGCAGAAATCAAATTTACAGACACTGTTCGAGACCATTTTGTGCACCTTCTAACAATGGGAAAGCTCAGTTTGGAAATCTAATGCCAATGCAATGTGCAACTCAGATATGAAATTCCACGAGACCATGAAGATTACTGGTGCATGCACCTCATGTAAACATTGGGTACATTATTGTAGATAACAAGGTGTAGAGCTGGATGAACACAGCAGGCCAAGCAGCATCAGAGGAGCTGGAAGACTGACGTTTTGGGCTGAGACCCTTCTTCGAAATGGGGGAGGGGAAGGGGGTTCTGAAATAAATAGGGAGA
>NC_063339.1:9991631-10014830 GCF_021869965.1 Rhincodon typus | reverse complement strand
TGTGTGTGTGTCTGTGTGTGTCTGTGTGTGTGTCTGCTGCATGGTTTGTGACCACTTAGACCTTGGTGGATGAGCCTAGTGCTTGGACAATGTCCTGGGTTTGATTGGTGAGCGGTGACAGAATAAACTGGCACGTCACAGATGCTGTGTTGTACCTTTTCATAATTAATGAAAAATGTGGAAGAAACTACTTTAGCATTTACTAGTACACCATAGGCATTGTGTATAGGCAGGAAAAAGGGTAGGGTAGGTCACATGCATTAATATCACCAAGCAAACAGGCACCTCAAAATATATTTCCGTGTATTTCTTTGTAGCTATCTAAAACATAACACTTTATTACCTTGAATGGTGGCTCAGTGGTTATCACTACTACCTCACAATGCTAGGGACCTGGGTTCAATTTCAGCATTGGGTGACTGTCTGTGTGGAACTTGTACATTCTTTCTGTATCTGTGTGGGTTTCCTCCTGCAGTCCAAAGAAGTACAGGTTTGGTGGTTTGGCCATTTATGAATTGCCCGGTGTCTAGGAATGTGTAGGTCAGGTGGATTAGCCCTGGAGAATGTAAGGATGGGGCTGGATGGGATGCCCTTCAGAGGGTTGGTGTGGTACTGATGGGCTGAATGGCCTGCTCCCATACTGTAGGGATTCTAGGACTTCACTATATTTCAGACAGTTCAAAGAGGATGCATTCTTGAAATTGCTGGATAATGATGTCAATTTTAAGTATATGTTAAATGTTTGTTATTTAAGAAGAAATTAGAATTCTGGTTCTGGACTATTTATTTTTCTGATGCATCTGGAAAAAGTGCTGTCAAACTTCAACAATATAAATTTGCCTTTTCAATTAAATAATAAGAGAATTGAATGAATGGCACATTATGAATAAATAGTCTATTAAGGTACATACAATAAATTGATAATCACAACTATATTGAGCTATAACGTGCACCTCTTTACATTTCCACGACAGTATCATCATGGATATTTTGTATTGCTGAAATATATACTTCCTGCTATATTTCTCCTTTTTAATAACTTGGGCATCAATTGTAGAAGGAAATTTGGTCAGGTAATACCTTGTTTTGTATCATCATGAACGATTCATTTATTCTGTGATGACTTTTTTTCTAACTTTATAACCTGTAATATTTTCTATCTTTTTCACATTTTCGTTCCTTTATGACCAAACTTTGTTGGTGTGATCATTTGCCCTTGTTGCAATTTTTACAATAGATTTAACGAAAGACCATTTTTCAATGTTGCAGACAGTTCAGAAGGAGGCTAGTTTGCCCATCCTGTCTGCTCCTGTTTTCCACACAAGCAATTCACTGAGTACCATTCTCTTGTATTCTCTCTGTAACTGAGCACATTGCTCATTTTCAGAGAACCACACGCTCAGGCTGTGCATGCAAGACTCAAACTTAGAGCCAGAGAATCTTACAGCATGGAAGCAGACACTGGTCCATCTCGTCCACGCCGACCAAGTTTCCCAAACTAAATTAGTCCCATTTGCCTGCATTCGGTTCATATCCCTCTAAACCTTTCCTATTCATTTACCTTGCTGCATTGTTTCTTTCACATATCATTTTTCCTTCAGTTGCCATCACAGGGTCTTGTAAAGATGTTAGACCAAGTTGTGTTGGAATAGTGTATCTTGTGGCATGTTATCATGGTAGTTAGACGTTTTCTCGCCTTCTTCAATGCCAGTCAGTTTTGTGTTGTACTTGCTGGAATTGTGAGGTAAAAGCAACAGGACAAGGGTAATGGGGAACTTGGGGTTTCATTGAATGAGCGGACAAGCAGTCTAACTCCTTATCAATGAGATTCAAGAATTAAGGAATAAACGAAAAACTAAGGAAAGTCAAGGAGAGTGAAGAAGGGTCGCTGGACCCAAAACGTTAACTCTGCTTTGTCTCCACAGATACTGGACCTACTGCGTTTTTACAGCAATTCCTGCTTTTGTTCCTGATTTCCAGCACTCACAGTTCTTTATTTTTGTAGAGTGAATTATAGAATCAAAGAGTCATAGAGCACGTAAACAGACCCTTCAGTCCAACTCATCCATGCTGACCATATATTCTAAATTAATCTAGTCCTATTTCCCTCTAGACCCTTCCTATTCATGTATCCATCCACATGCCTCACAAATGTTGGAATTGTACCAGCCTCCACCACTTCCTCTGGCAGCTCATTCCACACACGTACCACCCTCTGCGCAAAAACATTGCCCCTAAGGTCCCTTTTATATCTTTCCCCGCTCACCTTAAACCTATGCCCTCCAGTTTTGGATTCCCCTACCCTGGGAAAAAGTATCTTCACCCTACTCATGCCCTTCATGATTTTATAAACCTCCATAAGGCCACCCCTCAGCCTCTGACGCTCCAGGGAAAATAGTCCCAGCCTATTCAGCCTCTCCCTATAGCGCAAAATCTCCAATCCCGACAATATCCTTGTAAATTTTTTCGGCACACTTTCAAGTTTCACAACATCTTTCCTATAGCAGGGAGACCAGAATTGAACACAATATTCTCAAAATATTGTCAAATTAGGGACAGAAAGTGTAAAATAAAAGAGGGAAAATGGTGTTTTGTGATTGTCTATGTTATCCCACATAATATATACCACAGAGAGTCAGGTTCATAGTGAGTCAGATATCTTGAAGTTTATTAACAACTAACTATTCATGCTAATATGGCAATTCAGACTCACACAAGCAGGCTGGTTTACTTGGACACTTAGATTACTAATAGTTATAACTCATTCGGCTCAATTCTCAACAGATGACTTACTTGTTATAAATATTGTGCAATGTGATACTGAGTTGGAGGAATTGGATTCAACCCTCAAAAAATTGGGTATGGATTGATCATCCAAGATGTTGATATTTTAAAAGTGCGAACCTATTTCAAACCCGAACCCAACATTTTCAAAAGGCCATGGGGTCAAGACTTGGTGCGGGCAGGATTTGAAAATGAGAGACCTGGAGATTGTTGCAGGATCTCAGTGCCTCTTGGGTACTTTCTAAATTTGAAAAGGGCAGCAGAGATAGGGAGCAGGAAGAGTGGCCAATGCCAATTAATGACTCCTTCAGCTCATTACGAGCTTGTTAAGGGGTCTAACAGTTGGCACTGGAATTTCTGAATGCTCGTCTTGGAAGTCTGAGCACTATTAGGCATATTCACCAACAGCTGTCATTTTCCTTACGTGGCCCAGGAAAGTCATTTTGCGTAAATTTTTAAATTAACTCCTTGGGTGCCATTGGGGAGCACTGCTCCTATCCTTCTCTTTCATGCCCAATTCCAGCATTCTCCACCTCAAGGATTGAGACCACATTTGGAGTATTGCGTACTTTTGTGGTCACCTAGCTGTTGGAAAGATGTTATCAAAACTGGAGAGGGTGCAGAAAAGATTTACCAGGATGTTGCCGAGACTGGAAGGTTTGAGTTATAAAGAAGAGGCCAGATAGGCTGGGACCTTTTTCCCTTGGAGCTTGGAGGCTGAGGGGTGACTTTATAGAGGTTTATAATATCATGAGAGGCATAGATAGGGTGAATAGCCGATGTCTTATGCCCCAGGGTAGGGGAATCCAAAACTGGATGGCATAGGTTTAAGGTGAGAGGTGAGGGGCAACTTTTTCACTCAGAGGGTGGTGCGTGTATGGAATGAACTGCCAGAGGAAATGGTTGAGGTTGGTACAATTATAACATTGAATAGACATTTGAACAGGAACATGAATAGGAAAGGTTTAGAGGATTATGCACCAAATTAGAGGGGAGGCAATGCATAGTGGTATTATTGCTGGACTGTAAATCCAGAGATCTGGATAATATTCTGGGGACCCGGGTTCAAATCCTGCCATGGCAGTTGGTGGAATTTGAATTCAATAAAATATCTAGAATTAAGAATCTAACGATGACCATGAATCCATTGTCAATTGTCGGAAAAAACCCACCTAGCTCACTAATGTCCTTTAGGGAAGGAAACTGCCATCCTTACCTGGCCTGGCCTACATGTGACTCCAGACCCACAGCAATGCGGTTGGCTCTGAACTGCCCTCTGGGAATTAGGGATGGGCAATAAATGCTGCCTGACCGGCAACGCCCTCATCCTGTTAATGAACAAATAAAACGCAAACTAGTTCAGTTTGGGAAAAACCTGGTTGGCATGAAAGAGTTGGGCTGAAGGGCCTGTTTCCCCGCTGTACGACACTAAAAGGATCTGCCTGTTCCACGTGGCAACGCAATGGCAGTCCCCAACATGGCAGTTGCCTACATTTGATGCTGGCACATGACAGACAGTTCTAGCCTCTAACTGGGTTCTGAGCTGTCTACCTGGCCAGTTGGGCGATTTTGGCTTTTAAAAGTAGCATTGCAGGAAACGAGAGTTTGGATATGAGATAAACATTCAAAATTCATACAAGACTCGGCATTGAAAAGCTGCTGTAGAAAAGAAATCCAGGCAATGTTCACTCTTGATAGTTTTGTGGTGTTGGCGATAAAATTATAAATGTTGATCAGGGCACTGAGGATAACTTCTTCCCTTATTACTTGAACTCATGCCCTTCCAATTGAGAAGGGTGAATGCTACCAACGAAATCATGGCTGACACATTATGTTGGTTAATATAAAACCCGCCAATGTGCTTGTGCATTTTGACTTCGTTATTCGCATTAGGTCTCACATCTTGCAACCTGTTTAATCATAATAAGTGACTTGTATTGATTGAGTATGCACTGAGCTTCTACTTGTAAATATTAATGATTGTTATCTGAATCAATGTTGAAATCAAGGCTCTTGGACAACCAATAACAACGGTAATATTGATCCTGCCATAACCTGTGATCAAACGGAGGTGGTTGTAACAGGTTGGAATACAGCCAGCTATTCCATTTTGTTTGTCTGCAGTCTGAGCACACACACAGTGGTAGCAGATTGCCATATCCAGTTTGGAACACTTTTTCTTTCCCCAAAAAAGTGTCCTGTTTACAATTATTTGTAGTTCCAGGTATGTTGTATACCACTAGTATATTCTGTCAGGAGGTAACACAATGTGTCTGAAAATTGCTGCAAAGTCTATTTCGTTTGGCTTCAGGTACAAGATGTCATTGCATGAGCCATTCTGCAACATGATGCCTATTGTCTGGCTTCATTTTGCAAGATCAGCATTTATTGTCTAGCCTGAAGTGGGATGCCCAAAGAAATATATTATTGCAGAATTTCTTCGCCAACTCATTGAGAGTCCAGTTTGTTTTAGGAGATGAGTGTATAATATTCACCCGAAGGCTGCTGATGACTAATTCTCCCAAATGCTGATCTTTCACAATAAGCGTCCTTGGCAGCTTCATTAAGTCGAGTATCGCTGATGATTAACTTATTGCTATTCCCTGTCACATTGCCTTGGGGAAATGAGCATTAGCTCCATGTCCAGCTCCCGAGACATTCTGGGATCCACAGTCCCCTTCTACAGGGTCAAGACCACATTTGGCTCAATCTGCTAATCCCTTCACAGCCCTGATTAAAGCAAGGAGCTGTTAAGTAAACTCGCAGAGCTTTCTCTATGTCAAGGGTAATACCCATAAAATGTATGAACACTAAATTATTCAGGGTGTACTTGCACATCGGACATTGTTTAACACGTGTAGACGCCAAAAATAAAATTTGAACATGAAGTAGGAAATAATGCAGCTGGAGAAATTTTGCAGACATCTGGCAGAATTAGCTAGAGTCTTGAATGTCTTTCCTGATTAGTTAGCTGCAGAGTGCACGTCTCAATAGTGTATAAAAAGCATTGAGCAAGAAAGCACTGAGCATATTCCCTTCACAAATCATGCAGACTCCTTACACTGATGCAGTTAAGGGATTCTAGATAAGTGCATGAGGGATTAATAAATAGGAAGTTATGCTGATAGAATGTGAGATGTGAAAGTATGAGGAGCATAAAATCTGGCGAAAAGCAATTGGTGCAAATGGGTTGCTTCCATGCTGTATGTTCTATGCAATTCTGCAGACTGGCTGGCTTGTATCTAGTGGTTCATTTGACATGACATTTCTCTATGGATCAGATAGATATGGATTGAAATGCCACCTGTTCAAATTTGAACTCAGACTTCACAGGGACCCTTTCTTATAATGTGATGGATTCCAGTGCTACAAGCTTTACTTTTCCCCCCTTTCCCTGAGCTAACCATTCCATTATTTATTTTCCATTGGGCTGTTAAAGAAATCTGCTCAGTAAGTTTCTTCAAGGCAAGAACAATACAGAGATGAGAGATCTTTGTCAGATAATACTTGAAACACTGGGAATTTGGCTTTAGGCTCAGTAACTTGGTGCTCAACAGCATCATTAAATAATTGGTTGACACTACAGAATTTGACTATTGTTAGAAAAGATAGATTTGTTGAAACTTTTCACTCATCAGGACCATTCACAAGAATACAATGGGGAATATCTCATACTGTGTGAAAAGAGCATGCTGATTGGCTGGTGAACGGACTGTGATTGGTAGAGGCCTTATTCTGAAGAATTCATGACTGACAATTAACTGCCAAACTTAACTTCAATTTAAACCAGGCAGGTTGACTCGGATTGGTCAAGGCATTGCCCGGAGGAATGAATTAGAGAAAAGCTGTGTCTATTTTGTGAAGGTGAAACAGGTGCAATGTGTGTTTATTCTGTCTGCAATATTGCAACTGTTTCAATTAGACAAAATAGCTGACAGCCATTTTCCAGTTCATTGCTAATGAATGATTGAAGTTGACCTGCCTGGTTTAAATTTGAACAAAACCTGGTCTCTTCTGGTGCATTCACCATGGCAACACCTCAACCAAATCATTTATCTATCAATCAATCACCACTCTCTTCTCATAGAGTATAAAATTTTGTTCCCCCTTCAACAAAATGTGTCCTTTTTTTAAGCAGTGGTTCACTAATGTTCTTAACTACACTGTTGAAAGCCTAGATGGCCATGGACTATGTTCAGTAAACAATTCTAAAAAATATTTGCTGTTTTCCAAAAGATTTAAGTATTGGTAAGAAGCCAAACAAACGTGATGTTGCCCAATCGTTCTGTGGACTTAAAGCACATTTTGTAACTGCTCATTAGAACCAAAGAATGAATTATTAACTTGGCTGATAGCACTGGGAAAAGAATGGAAAATGTTCTACTTTCCAAAATATATATATTTTTAATCACTGAATATATGTCTTTGTTTACAATGCAATGCACACTACCTCACAATTTTATGGGGTTTTAATAGAAAGCTGTCAAATGATTCAACATCATTCATCTTCCTGTTGCTGGTAAAATTGCAACTGGAGATAAAAATCCACGCTGCAGTTATTTTGGAAAAAAATAAGCTGCTTCCTTTGTAACAAAATAAAATGTAATTATTTTCTCATTGTGTCTATTATTCAAGAAGTCTTAGTTTAAGATGATAAGAAATACAGGAGCAGGCTGTTCAGTTCCTTTCAACCTAATCCACCATTCAATAGGATCATGGCTGATCTGAGGTTCCTCACATCCACTTGCCTGCCCTTTCCCTGTAACTCTTGATTTCCCTGGTGATCAAGAATCTATCTCAGCCCTAAATATTCACAAGAACTCTGCCCCCACAGCTGTTTGTGGCAAGGGCTTCCAAAGACTCACAATCCCCTGAGAGAAGAAATTCCTCCTCATCTCAGTCTTAAATTGGTATCCAATTCTGAGGAAGGGTCACCGGACCCGAAACATTGACTCTGATTTTCTCTTCACAGATGCTGCCAGACCTACTGAGCTTTCTTCTGTTTTTGTTAAATTGGTGCCCCTTTGTCCTGAAGCAATGTTGTCTGGTCCCAGACTGTCCCATGAGGGGAAATGTCCTCTGCATTTACCCTGTCATGCCCCTTAAGAATCCTATATGTTTCAATGAGATCACCTCTCATTCTTGAAAATTCCAATGAGCCCCAACCTGTTTACCTTTTGCTTATAAGACAATCCCTGCATAAGAAGGATCATCCTAGTGAACCTGCTCCATACTGCCTGCAAAGAAATGATATCATTCCATAAATAAGGGAACTAAAACTGCTCACAGTATTCCAGATGTGGTCTCATCAGCACCTTGCAGTCGTAATAGGATTTCCATACTCTTATACTCCAACTCCCTTGAAATAAGGGTCAACCTTCCACTGGCATTCCTGATTACCTGCTGCACCTGTGTGTTAGCTTTCTGTGTTTCATTCACAAGTCTCCTAAGTCTCCTTGTGTTGCAGCTTTCTGCAGTTTTTCTCCATTTAAAGGATGCTCTGTTCTTTTGTCCTTCCTTCTAACATGAACAACTTCACATTTTCCCAATTATACTCCATTAGCCAGCCTTTTGCCCATTTAATTAACCTATCAACATATTTCTGTAAACTGCTTGTATCCCATTCACCTGTTGCTTTTCCATCAATTTTTGAAAAATAGTTCTGCAAATTTGGTTACCCTCCCTTCCTCCGAGTTCTCAATATACTGGAGCCCTACTGGTTGCAGGTTGCCAAACTGAAAAAGAGCTCCTTATCCCTCACTTCAGCAAGATGGCGGCAGATTAGGATGCTCCTGTTGGAGCTCCTCCGCTTCATCTGTTCTTTTTCCTCTTTTTTCCGTTTTTTTCCTCTTCTTCTCTCCCCTCAGCACTAGAGCCCGCAGCAAATCCAGAGCAGTGAGCCCTCGTGCCCCGGAACACCACGAGCAGTGAGCCCTGCAGCAGCGTGCAGGCTGTGAGCCCCAGAGCAGCGTGTGGGGGAGAGCCCCACAGCAGCACATGGGGAAGCAGCCCCAGAGCATCACACATGCAGCGGGCGTGAGCCAGTGGGAGCAGGTGGGAGTAGGAGCCCAAGGCGTCCCACAGGGAGTGCAGTAGCAGGCAGTCCGAGGCGGCGATGGAGGGGCTGAGTCCCCGGAGCGACAAAGAGGCCACATCTCCAGAGCGACGGGGAGGCCAAGCCCTGGAGTGATGCAGGGGCTGAGGTACGAATCCTGGTACAGCACAACTTACCTGGTTGCTGCTGAGTGCTGGTGAGGAGCGAACTAGAGGCTGGAGCAATGTGGGACAATTGCTGGACTTGAGCCTGGCGCTACATGCTGAGCTGCTGTTATCAGACTGTAATTTAAAACCTTTTCACTATGTTGTAACTACTTCTGTAAGTAATGCTTATGTTTTCCTTTAATCCTCTTTGTGTAAGACCACAATTTTGTTTTACTACGTAAGATTTGTAACTAGGTACTTTTACCTGGGTACTAGGTAACTAAGCTGGCACCATTAAAAGACATCCATTGTAAAAAGTTTTCATGGTACTCCTATACTTCTGTATCGTAGTACTAGTGATAATAAGGATATTCTGTTCTATTCTGTTTCCTGCACTGTAGCCAATTCTCTTTCATGCCAATATCCAACCTCCAACACTGTGGGGTAGTGAGGTACTTCCTTGAATAGCTTCTGAACGTCCAAATACAACACATGGTTGGCCTCTATCCACTCTGGTTGATACTTTCTTGTGAAACTCTAATAAATTAGTCAGATGTGATTCCCCCTTCATGAAGCCTTGCTGATTCAGCTTGAGTAGATTCTGATTTTCCAAATGTTCTGTTAAAACATCCTTAATAATTGGTTCTGACATCTATCCATCAATTGATGTTAGGTTAATCGGCCAATAGTTACCCACTTTTTGCCTACCTCCCTTTTGAATAGGGGTGACACATTGATAGTTATCCAATCCTCCAGTACTTCTCCAGAATCTGAGGATTTTTTTTTTGGAAAATTATATCCAATGCATCTACTATCTCTGTAGCTACTACTTTTAGAATCCTACAGTATAAGCCATCAGGGTCAGGGATCCTATTTGCCTTTTGCCCCATTAGTTTGTCTAATACTCCTTCTCCAGTGACGGTAATGATACTTAAATCCTCCTCCATATTCTTTAGTATCAATGGGATGTTTAAAGTATTTTCCACAATAAAGACTGATGCAAAATATCTGTTTAATTCCTCTGTCAACTCCATATGTATGTCCCCAGATTCATTTTCTCAGGGGCATGAGTTCATTTGACCTTTCTCTCTTCCTTTTTGTATTTTTAAAGAAGCTCTTATTGTCAGTTTTTATGTTCCTTGCTAGTTTCCCCTCATAGATTATTTTTGCACTGTTTATTATCTTTTTTGCCCTCCTTTGCTGGATTCTGAATTAATCCCAGTATTTGGGGATATCACTGACAAGGTTTCTCCTTGTGACCAAGTGCACAGTTCCAGACTGACCTAATGCTGCAAGCCTTCTTCCTGGTCTTCATCCATTTAAACAAAGCGAAGGTATTAGGTGGATTGGCCATGCTAAATTGCCCATAGTGTTCAAGGATATGCAGGCTGGGTGGGTTAGCCAGGGGAAACGCAGCATTGCAGGTGTAGGCTGGGAGAGGTGGATCTGGGTGGGTTGCTCTTCGGAGGGTTGGTGTGGACTCGATGGGCTGAATGGCCTGCTTCCACACTGTAGTGATTCTATGATTACTACAAGTTTTCACCTACCGGTCAAAGCATGTTTTTCTGCAGTCCTTATAAAGTGTTGTGGCTCCTGCCAAACTTGCAGGAGTATCTGGGACAAAATGTTGGGAAAATCCCCTGCCATTGAGGGTTTAAGAAGATTAAATTTGTTATTCCTTTTATATTGCCCTTGTAAATTCTCATTGCAGAATTGACAAGTAACCCGACTGTTGGTGATTTCAGCAAATGACTGCTATATGCATGTTTCAAATATTGATTCAGGTGTGAATTAATTGATTTAAAAATGGGACGGTCTCCCTCAAAAGTAGTGGATGCTGGTATTTTGTAAGGAATGTTGAAAGTTTTTTAGAATTGCTGAAGGACTCCTACTCAGCTCTAACTGAGGTACAGCAAGCAAATGATTTCCTGACAGACAGAAAATATTTGAAACTTGGTATAACAGAGCTACAGAACTAAATAGTTGGTGATCATTTCAAATTCTGCATTCTTGTCTTTGTCCTGATGTGTGCAAGTTGAAAACAATTGGTGAAATGCCCCTCCACTCAGCAATATTTTAATCTGCAAATTTGCTTTCGATAAGCATCATCTCAAATGTATAGAAGGCACTGCTGCGTATTTAAGCATCTTGTCAGATGATATGAAATATCTGATCATTAAGAGCTGCATGGTGGCTCACTGGTTAGCACTGCTGCCTCACAGTGCCAGGGGCCCAGGTTTGATTCCAGCTTTGGGTGACTGTCTGTGTGGAGTTTGCACATTCTCCCTGTGTCTGTGTAGGTTTCCTTTGAGTGCTCTGGTTTGCTCCCACAGTCCAGAGATGTGCAGGTTAGGTGGATTGGCCATGCTAAATTGCCCATAAAACCTTGGGATGTGCAGGCTAGGTGGATTGACCTTGGGAAATGTGGAGTCACAGGGAGGAGTGATTCTGGGTGGGATCATCTTTGGAGTGTTGTTGTGGACTTGATGGGCTGAATAGCCTGCTTCCACACTGTAGGGATTCTATGATATAAGGTTGATCTATTTTTGAACTTTCTTTCACATATTTGCTCAATTTGAACATTTCCATTCTGTTAGTGAGTGACACCAACTGTCCTAAAAGATATTGATTGAAGGTATTGAGACTGAATGTGAGGCAGGGAAAGGAGAGTCACAGCAGACTTGAAACGTTAACTTGGTGTCTGCCTCCACAGATGCTGCCAGACCTGCTGAGTTTCTCCAGCATTCTCTGGGTTTCGTTCAGATTTCCAGCCTCCGCAGTGTATCTCTTTCACTATATTAGTGTCAACTGCATGTGTGTTAATTCAGCTGCTTCAAATTACATTGAGTCTGCGACACAGAAACAGGTTGATCAGGCTAACTAACCAGTGCAAGCATTCATGTTGTGCATGAACCAACTCTCAGCCTCACTTCACTTGGCTCCATCTACTGCTAGTGTTCCTTTTCTTTCCTTTATGTCTATCTAGCTTCCCACAGCTATCTGTGAGCATAGTAGCATAAGGGTTATGATGCTGGACTAGTAATTAGGAGCCTGGACTGTTGAATGTTAGGAATAAGTTCAAATCCCACCGTAGCAGCAGGACGGAGCTCTGAATTCAGCTGATGATGCCCATTTTGGAATACCACGATTGGGGCAGGAACCCATGTGCTTTGTTGACAGAAAAGTAAGATCCTGCAAACCTGAAACTAAAAGGAGAAAATCAGCATCTGTGGAGGAAAGAAGCAGTTAATGCTTTGGGTCTTCTTCGGGATTGGAAATGGTGGTTTTTAAGCTGTTGATGGGGTTGTGGAGGAGCTGGAGGACTGAGTGGAACAGATTGTGAGTGTGCTGCATTGATTGTTACACTAACACAAAAGAAAGTCTGACATCCTTATCCATTCTGGCCTATCTGAGACAGTAGATCAACACGAATGTGATTGACACTTAGCTGCCCTCTGAAATGATGTAGCAACCTCCTCAGTAATGAGGAATAAATGCCTTGCCAGTGATGCCCATGTTCCCTAAATAGATGTCTGTAAAAAACTACGAAGGCAGTATCCCCAATGCGTTCATTGATATTTATCTCATTAACAATAACAAGTAATATTTGCACAGCACAATCAAAACATTTATTTTAAAAAATAGGAAGCAGGCAAAAAAAAAACGCAGCACTGTGAATCATGATTCTTTATAATTCTTTAAACAAAAATTGCAAACGCTGTATCCTCAAACAAGTAAGTAAAGCACAGCTATGATTAATGGACATATCAAAAGGTATTTAAAAATGTCAGCAAATAGCAAACGACTGCTCCACAGAAAGAAAATGACCTGACTTCAGTAAAGAAGAAAACATTATTTTTGCAGTTCATCTGAGACTGAATTGAAATATTCTTTCAATTCTCCTCCTTTTGAAAGTAGAACAAAAGAGCAGTTGCTTGAAGAGCGGCTGACCAGAGCTGATAAGGCACTGGGAGAGATTGGAATGAAATCATTAAATGCACCATCACTCAGGGCACAGTCATCTGCAAGACTGTTGGAATATATTCGCAGGTGTTGCATTTATTTAGTTATTGCTGGTTTGTTTTGAACATGGTTCTGCTCATCACCGAGGTGTCATTAGGTCTAGATGCCAGGGAGTGATTCCCATTAAGGCTGTTTCTTTTAAAATGTTGCTTTTAAAATGTGAAAGGTTTTGTAAAGCACTGGCGTCCGTGCCATCAATGTAGCACCATTAACGTTCTGCTCGTTTTTATTTTAACCCCTTATGTTTATTTTGCTCGTAAATAAATATAGGCTCACGCAGGGGAAGCGATGGCCTAGTGGCATTATCTCTGGACTGTTAATCCTGAGACCCGGGTGATGTCATGGGTTCCTGGGTCTGAATCCTGCCACAGCTGATGGTAGAATTTGAATTCAAGAAAAATCTGGAATTAAGAGCTTAACGAGGTTGATTGTCCGGAAAAGAAAAGCCCATCTAGTTCACTAATGTCCTTTAGGGAAGGAAGCTGCCGTCCTTACCTCGTCTGGCCTACATGTGACTCCAGACCCACAGCAATGTGGTTGACTCATGAGTGCCCTCTGGGCAATTAAGGATGGGCAATAAATTCTGGCCTAGCCAATGACAGCCTCATCCCAGGAATGAATAAACAAAGAAAAACTACCCCATTCACCCGAAATAATTGTTTCAAAAATTGCTGTACAGTTTTGTTTGATAACTGAAAAGAGAATGTGCACAAACATGATATTGAGATCGAGGATCAGACATGACCATGTTGTGGTTGTATCAACATCTCTGCTCTTTCTGATTTTGCTTTGCTTTCTTGGGTTGTGGTGTCACTGGGAACATAGGTGCTTATGGCCTGTTCCTAGCCACCCTTGAAGGTAAGCTCTCAGCTCTCTATAGTCCACAGGAGTGAAAGAGTATCCATTCTGCTGTGGGTGCAACATGTCAGGACTTTGTCTGAGCAAAAATGAATGATTGCAGCTGAAGGAGTGTGTCAACCATTTCTTGTGCACTGTGCTGTGACATTTCTAGGTTTAAACTATGGAACCATAAAAACTAGGAGCAGGAGTAGGCCATTCTGCCCTTCGAGCCTGCTTTGCCATTCAATATGATGCATCGGTGCAGACTCAATGGGCCAAACAGCCCCTTCCTGCACTACGATTCTGTGATTCTATGACAATCCTGGAGCTCCACTCCTAATGTCATATGGGTGGTCCTACATTAAATGCAGCTCACTACCACCTTTTCAAGGGGTAACAAGTGATGGGCAATAAATGCTGGCCTGCAATGATGCCCGCTATGTTTAAAAGACATTTTGAGAAGCACATGAATAGGAAGGGTTTGGAGGGATATGGTCAAAAATCACATGACACCATGTTATAGTCGAACAGGTTTATTTGAAGACACAAGCTTTCGGAGTCTCAGTCCTTCTTAGTGAGAGAGGTGGCATCAGACACCAGATCAAAGGGTCATAGAACTGGTGCTGTGTTGAACAAACCTAAGATGGCTGTTAAATCTTCAATCGGTTAGAAAGGATGAACAGCCATCTTAGGTTTGTTCAACACCACATCACAACTATGACCCTTTGATCTTTTGCCTATAAATTCTGTGTCTGATGCCACCTCTCTCATTGACACCTAAGAAGGAGTGAGACTCCAAAAGCTTGTGTCTTTAAATAGACCTGTTGGACTGTAACCTGGTGTCATGTGGTTTTTGACCTTGTCCATCCCAGTCCAACACTGGCACCTCCACGTCATGGAGGGATATGGGCCAGGAGCAGACAGGCGGGAATAGTTTAGTTTGGGATTACGGTCGGCATGGATTGGTTAGATCGAAGAGTCTGTTTGGGTGCTTATGACTCTAAGACTCTATGACACATCCCTGTGAATGAATAAAACAAAAATCAAAAATAAAATGGACAGGAAGGAGAGGAATAACCTAAATCGAGAAAAAAAGAAGTTGCATCGTCATCAATGGATACGCTGATTGAAAACCCTAGCAAGTGCGAAATAAACCAAATGTTCTGGTGTTTAGTGCAATCTCGAGAAGAGCATCCACTCTCATTAACTGCACAATCCCCAGAAGGCAAGGCAGGTCTGTTTTTGTTCCACTTGGAATGTCCAGGCAGTGTGGTTCCGACAAGCTGGAAGGTAATAGCTGTTGAAAGCTGCAACAGGGAGGAGCAAGCTAGCCGAGCGTAACCTGAAATACTGCAGCTCCTTCACTGAAAGGATTTTCTGTGAGCGTGCCTCCCTGGCCTGATGTGAACGTGTACTCTTCACGGATACATCTTCCATGTACTTCACAGCTCACTCCCACCTCCTGTTGTCAAAACTAAGCATGTGACAAAAAGCACCCACCTTTCACAGTCTACTGACTTGTGGCTGCATTCTAATTCACCAAGAGTTTCAAAGAGATTTCCTTTTTTGTCACAAGATTCAAATTGCAGGGAGGTGGATTTTAGTCTTAATTTTTAAGAAAGGAGCACAAATTGTCACTGTTTCAGAGTGGGTGCTTTTGGCTTCTTTGTGAGTCGCTGGGGAAAGCAGATGCAGCAGACACATAGTGTGCCAAAGAAGCAGTTGCATAGAATTCCCACTGTGCAGAAAGAGTCCATTCAGCCCATCAAGTCAGCACTGACCCTCTGAGGAGCATCCCACCCCCAGACCCAACCCTATAACACCACGTTTCCCATAGCTCAGCCACCTAGCCTGCACATCATGGACAATTTAGCACAGCCAATCCACCCTAACCTGCACATCTTTAGACTATGAGAGGAAACCAGAGCACCCAGAGGAAACCCACAGGGAGAACATGTAAATTCCACACAGACAGTTAACCCAAGGGTGGTATTTGAACTCTGGACCCTGGTGCTGTGAAGCAGCAGTGCTAACCACTGAGCCCCACAATTGGTCATGTTATTTGTGTACAAGGGTAGGGTACCAGAGGTCTAACTCAACCTTGAGATTTCAAGGACTTCTTGTAGCTGTGTTGCCTGTTGAACATAGCAGCAACAATGGTGTGTAGTCATGTGATGCCTTTAGTGCAGTGCAACGTCCCAAAACACTTCAAAGGAGCATTAACGAGCAATGTTTGAGACTGAGTCATGTGAGGAGCCGTTGGGACAAGCAGTCAAAAGCTTGGTTGTTCAATTGAGGCATCCAAGAGGGCATTGGATGATTACTTAAGTAGAGGCAACATTCAAGAAACAGAATGCAGGACACGCTCCTATCTGTGTCAATGGTGCTGAGGTGATTGAGAACTTTCTGTTCCCAGAGGCAAATATCGCCAGCAATCTGTCCTGGCCAATCCACGTCAACGCTACAGTCAAGAAATCACGCCAATACCTGCACTTCCTCAGAAGGCTAAGGAAATTCGGCATGTCCACAATAACTCTTATCAATTTTTTATAGATGCACCATAGAAAGCATCCTAACCAGATGCATCACAGCTTGGTATGGCAACAGCTTTGCCCAAGACCACAAGAAATAACAAAGAGTTGTGAACGCAGCCCAGTCCATCACACAAACCAGTCTTTTTTCTATTGACTCCATCTACACTTCCCGTTGCTTCCAGAAAGCAGCCAACATAATCAAAGATGCTTCCCACCTCAGTGATACCCTCTTCCATCAGGCGGAAGATACAAAAGTTTGAAAACACATGGCAACAGATTTAAGATTCTTCCCTGCTGTTATCAGACTTAGAAATGGATCTCTCAAACATTAGAGTTGATCTTTCTGTGCACATGGGGTGGCACAGTGGCTCAGTGGTTATCACTGCTGCCTCACAGTGTCAGGGACCTGGGTTTGATTCCACGCTAAGGCAACTGTCTGTGTGGAGTTTGCATATTCTCCCCATGTTTGCGTGGGTTTCCTCTGGGTGCTCTGGTTTCCTCCCACAGTCTAAAGATGTGCAGGTTAGGTGGATTGGCCATGCTAAATTGCCCGTAGTGTTCAGCAATGTGGAGCTTAGGTGGGTTATAGGGGAATGGATCTGGGTGGGATGCTCCAAGGGTCAGTGTGGACTTGTTGGGCCAAAGAGCCTGTTTCCACACTGTAGGGATTCTATGAAATTCTTCTTTGCTGCAATAACACTATATTCTGCATTCTGTTCTATTACCTTGATATATTAATGTAAGGTATGATTTGTCTGGATAGCACACAAAACAATACTTTTTTACTTTGTCTCAGTACATATGACAATAATAAATCGTATCAGTGAATGCGTTTAAGGAGTTTTTTTTCACATTGTTGACCTGTAACTAGTGGGTTTCCACAGGGATCAGTGCTGTAACAGTTTGCAATATATATTAATAAATTGGAGGAAGGAAGGAAATGTACTGCAGCCAAATTTGCAGAAGAGAAAAATAGGTTGAAGGGCAAGTTGTGAGAGAGATATAAACAATTTACAGAGAGATAATAATAGGTTAATTAAGAGGGCAAAATGTCGGCAAATGGAGTATATTGTGGGAAAATGTGAAGTTGTTTAATTTGGAAGGGAGAACAGGAAAACAGAGTATTACTTAAATGGAGAAAAAAAACTGCAGAAAGCTGCAGTACAAAGGGACTTGGGAGACTTGTGCATGAAACACAGAAAGCTAGCACACTGGTGCAGCAGGTAATCAGGAACGCCAATGGAATGTTGGCCCTTATTTCAAAGGGGTTGGAGTATAAGAATAGGGAAGTCTTACTGCAAATGTACAAGGTGCTGGTGAAACCACATCTGGAGTACAGTGAGCAGTTTTGATTCCTTTATCTAAGAAAAGATATTATTTCATCAAAGGCAGTTCAGAGAAAGCTCAGGAGAATGATTCTGCATTTGGAGAGATTATCTTATGAGCAAAGATTATAAGGTTGGGACTCTTCTCATTCTCATCTGGATATAAATTGTCCTATTGGGAACACCCAGCATGGGTTCATGAAGGGTAGGTCATGTTTAACTAATTTGGTGGAATTCTTTGAGGACATTACTTGCATGGTGGACAATGGGGAACTTGTGGATGTGGTGTATCTGGATTTTCAGAAGACATTTGACAAGTTGCCACACCAAAGGCCGCTACATAAGATAAAGTTGCACGGTATTACAGGTAATGTATTGGCATGGATAGAGGATTGGTTGACCAGTAGAAAGCAAAGAGTAAGGGTAAATGGGTGTTTTTCTGGTTGGCGGTCAGTGGCTAGTGGTGTGCCTCAGGGATCAGTGTTGGGACCGCAATTGTTTACAATTTACATCGATGATTTGGAGTTTGGGACTAAGTGTGGTATGTCAAAATTTGCAGATGACACTAAGGTGAGTGGTAGAGCAAAGTGTGCAGAAGACACTGAAAGTCTGCAGAGGGATATAGATAGTCTAAGTGAGTGGGCAAAGGTCTGGCAGATGGAGTACAATGTTGATAAGTGTGAGGTCATCCATTTTGGTAGGTATAACAGCAAAATGGACTATGTTTTAAATGGTAAAAAATTGCAGCACGCTGCTGTGCAGAGGGACTTGGGTGTCCTTGTGCATGAATCGCTGAAGGTGGGATTGCAGGTACAGCAGGTAATTAAAAAGGCAAATGGAATTTTGTCTGTCATTGCACGAGGGATGGAGTTTAAAAACAGGGAGGCTCTGCTGCAGCTGTATAGGGTCCTGGTGAGGCCGCGCCTGGAGTACTGTGTGCAGTTTTGGTCTCCTTACTTGAGAAGGGATATACTAGCACTGGAGGGGGTGCAGAGGAGATTCACTCGGTTGATTCCAGAGTTGAGAGGGTTGGATTATGAGGAGAGACTGAGTAGACTGGGATTATGCTCATTGGAATTCAGAAGAATGAGGGGAGATCTTATAGAAACATATAAGATTATGAAGGGAATAGATAAGTTGGAGACAGGGAGGTTGTTTCTGCTAGCAGGTGAAACTAGGACTAGAGGGCATCGCCTCAAAATAAAGAGAAGCAGATGTAGGACTGAGGTCAGGAGGAACTTCTTCACCCAAAGGGTTGTGAATCTGTGGAATTCCCTGCCCAGTGAAGTGGTTGAAGCTACCTCGCTGAATGTCTTTAAGGCAAGGCTAGATAAATTTTTGAACAGTCGAGGAATTAAGGGTTATGGTGAGTGGGCGGGTAAGTGGAGCTGAGTCTCAAAAAGATCTTATTAAATGGTGGGGCAGGCTCGAGGGGCCGGATGGCCTACTCCTGCTCCTAGTTCTTATGTTCTTATGAATTTAGAAGAACGAAATGTGATCTTACTGAAACATTTCGGATTCTTAAGGGGCTTGGCAGGCCAAATGCTGAGGAGATGTTTCCCCTCATGGGGGAGTCTAGGACCAAAGAGAATAGTCTCAGAATAAAGGGGCATCAATTTAAGACTGAGATGAGGAGGAGTTTCTTCTTTCAGAAGGTTGTGAGTCTTTGAAACTCCTTAACACAGAGAGCTGTGAGATCAGCATTCGTGTCTACATTTAAGACTGAGATGGATTCTTGATCAGTAGGTGACACAAGGGCTATTTGGAAAGGGCATGTAAGTGGATGTGAGGTGTATCTAATCTGCCACGATCTTATTGAATGGCGAAGCAAGTTTAATTCCAGCCTCAGACGACTGCCTGTGTGGAATTTGCATATTCTCCCCGTGTCTGCATGAGTTTCCTTTGGGTGCAGGTTAAGTGGATTGGCCATGCTAAAAGCAAAAGCAAGTTCGGTGGGTTAAGCATGGTAAAAGATAACATGTGGGGTTCTGGGTTGGGGGTGGTAAGTCTGAGCGGAATGTTCTTCAGACGGTTAGTGCAGACTCAGTAGGCCGAATGGCCTCTTTGTGCACTGCAGGGATTCTATGATTCAAGGGGCTGAATGGCCAAATCCTGTTCCTATTTCTTACGGCTTTTCTGTGGCCCTTTGTGTAGAACCCATTTTTATTCTCTATTACCTCTGCTGTAGAATTTTATGTATACTTGGGATACACTGATTAAAATATTCTCCTCAAAATGTTATGTCTTGTAACATGGGCCTGGTTTAATGGATACCTTTAAGGTCCTTCTTTTAAAAAATTTTTTTTGGTACCCGTTAAATATTATCTGTTCCTCTCTTGGAAGCCTGTTGTGTATTTCCATCCATTAGCAGCCCTCCAGTGTATCTCTTAGTCAGCATCGTGACCAGAAATCCGAAATTCACTGATAGAGACTTTTACTTTAGAGGCAACCCTAATGCATTGAGCGAGGTGAATCCAGGGGTTCAGATTATGAGCAAAATTTCTTTCTTGTTTTTGTTCCATCGAGTGACGTAATGCGTTGAATAGGTGAAGAGAAGAGCACAGCTGAGGTCCCACCCCATGGGATTGTGGTAGATGAGACCAGTGAGAACACAAGAACACAAGAAGCAAAGTACAATGGAATCCATTTCTAATGAACACCTTTGGGAATATCTCTGGGTGGTCTTTCTGGATGAGTTGGCTTTTTGCACTGAGTCATATCTGCAGTTTGCTTCTGCTCCCATGCATTTGTGGTGTCATTGTCAGCCAATTCCAAATGGAGAGTTGGTTTAAAGTATGCAACTATTCAGCATTTCACTGCCCCATCACTTCTTATTTGGCCACGAGACATAATCTGTTGGCATAACCGTGTGATAGTATGAATGAACTTGCCGGCGTTAATTTTAACTTTCGCAATCTCTCAGCCCATCGTTTTACAGTGATACATTCTGCTTGTCCGAACTGTCCTTGAAAATAAACCACTCCAACATATTGATTAAATGCAGAAGCCTTGGGCTGAAGTTTTTAATCAACACATTAGCGCATTATTGCCTGGAACATTCCTGACAACCAATGCTTATTGTTTAATGTGACTAATCTCACAGTCTGTGCATTGTGTGTACCATATCATTACTGTGATTGACTATATATCTTACATAATAACTGTACCTTGTGAATATGCCAATTTTCATTTGAATAAGGACTTGAGCAAAGAAAGGCCAATTGGATTAGTTGGGGAGCTGATGATCTCATGGTATTATCATGGTATTATCCTGACTATCAATTCTGAGAGCAATGTAATGTTCTAGGAGCAAAAACAGAAATTCTTGGTCTGGCACCACTGCAGAAGAAATCAGAGTTAATGTTTCGGATTAAGTGACCCTTTCTTCTAAGGAGGCTCTCCACAGATGCTGCCAGATCTACTGAGGTTTCACAGCAATTTCTGTTTCTGTTTCTGATTTACAGCATTCACAATTCTTTCGGTTTCTATTTAATGTTCTGGGGACCTGTGTTTGAATTCCATTATGATGAATTGGAATTCAGTGAAAAAAAATCTGGAAATAAGACTCTGAATGATGACCTTCAAACCATTGTCGATTATCCGGGAAAAAAAAACCCACCAGTCCCCCCCACTAATACCCTTCAAGGAAGTAAACTGCTGTCCATGTGACTCCAGGCCTCACAAGCCACTCAGTTGTATCAATCACTGAAGTCTCTATAAAGAAACGAATCTGAATGGATCACCTGGCATCAAGCTAGGCCATAGGATTTACTCTGGGTGAGGGATTTCAATGTCTACCACCAAGAGTGGCTTGGCAACAGCACTATTGACTGAGCTGGTCGGCTCCTAAAGGACATCGCTGCTAGACTGGGTCTGTGGCAGGTGGTGAGGGAGCCAACAAGAAGAAAGCACATACTTGACCTCATCCTCACCCATATGCTTGCTGCATATGCCCATGACAGTATCAGTAAGTGTGACCACGCACAGTCTTTGGGGAGACAAAGTCCTGCCTTCACATTGAAAATAACCTCCATCGTGCTGTGTGGCACTGTCACCGTGCTAAATGGGACAGACTTCACACAGATCTAGCAACTCAAGACTGGGCATTCATGAGGTGTTGTGGACCATCGACAGCGGCAGAATTGTACTTCAACACAATCTGCTACCTCATGGCCCGGCATATCCCCCACTTAACAATTACCATCAAGCCAGGGGATCTACCTTGGTTCAATGGAAAGGGCAGGAGGGCATGCCAGGACAGGCACCAGGCAGACTTAAAAAATAAGGTGTTAACATGGTGAAGCTACCAAACGGGACTACTTGTGTGCCAAACAGCATAAGGTCCAAGTGATAGACAAAGCTAAGCAATTCAGCAACCAACAGATCAGATCTGAGCTTTACAGTCTTGCCACATCCTGTCATAAATGGTGGTGGACAATTAAACAACTCACTGGAAGAAGATAAGCCTCAGTGCAAAAAATAAGGCTAAAGCTTTCACAGCAATCTTCAGCCAGAAGTGCCGAGTGGAAGATCCATCTCAGCCTCCTCCAGTGGTCCCCAACAATGCAGATACCAGTTTTTAGCCAACTTGACTCACTTCATGTGATATCAAGAAATGGTTAAAGGCTCTAGATAGTGCAAAGGCTATGGGCCCTGACAACATTCAGCAATAGTACTAAAGACTTCTGCTCTCGAACTTGAAGTTCCCCTAGCTAAACTCTTCTAATATAGTTACAGCACAGGCATCTACCTGATAATGTGGAAAATTGCCTAAGTATGTCCTGTCTACAAAAAGAATGACAAATCCAACTCAACCAGTTACCGCTCCATCAGTCTCCTGTTGATCGTCAGTAAAGTGATGGAAGGTGTCACCAACAGCGCTATAAAGCAGCACCTGCTCAGCAATAACCTGCTCAGTGACGCCCAGTTTGGGTTCCGCCAGGGCCACTCAGCTCCTGATCTCATTACAGCCTTGGTTTAAATATGTACAAAAGAACTGAATTCCAGAGGTGAGGTGAGAGTGACAGCCCTTCATGTCAAGACCACATTTGATTGACTGTGTTATGCAGGAACTCTAGCAAAACTGGAATCGGTGGAAATCAGGGGAACAATTCTCCACTGGTTGGAGTCATATCTGGCAAATGGGAAGATGGTCATTGTTGTTCAGGACATCTATGCATGAGTTCCTCAGGGTAGCGTCCTAGGCCCAACCATCTTCAGCTGCTTCATTAATAGTCTCATCATAAGATGAGAGGTGGGGATTTTCGCTGATGTGTGCAAAATGTTCAGCACTCTTCATGATTCCTCAGATACCAAAGCAGTCCATGTTCAAATGCAGAAAGGCCTGCACAGTATTTTCACTTTGGCTGACAAGTACCAGGTAATATTCACACCACACAAATGCCAGACAATGACCATTTCCAACAGCAGACAAACTGACCAGAGATAGTAGGAACTGCAGATGCTGGAGAATCCGAGACAACAAGGTGCAG
>NC_063339.1:9888187-9991231 GCF_021869965.1 Rhincodon typus | reverse complement strand
CATTCAGTGCCGTTAACATCAGTGAATCCCCCACTATCAACATCCCAGTTGGGGGGGGATAGGAGGGGTTACCATTGACCAGAAACATAACTGGACTAACCATATAAATACATAAGCTACAAGAGCAGGTCAAAGGTTAGGAATACTGCAGTGAGTGACTCACATTTTGCAGATTTTCCCCGTCTCTGTGTGGGTTTCCCCTGGGTGCTCCAGTTTCCTCCCACAGTCCAAAGATGTGCAGGCTAGGTGGATTGGCCATGCTAAACTGCTCATAGTGTTCAAGGATGTGTAGGTTTAGGGGGATGGGTCTGGGTGGGATGCTCTGAGGGTCAGTGTGGACTGTTGGGCTGAAGGGCCTGTTTCCACACTGTAGAGATTCTAAGATTCTAAGATCTCCTGACTCCGCAAAGCCTGTCCATCATCTACAAATCACAAGTCAGGAGTGTGATGGAATACTCCCCACTTGTCTGGATGGGTGCAGCCCCAACAACACTCAAGAAGCTTCCCACCATCCAGGACAAAGCAGCCCGCTTGATTGACACTACATCCACATACACCTACTCACTCCACCACCGACAAAATGTGTACCATCTCCAAGATGTACTGCAGAAATTCACCAAAGTTTCTCAAACAGCATCTTGCAAACTCACAATCACTTCCATCGAGAAGGACATGGGCAGCAGACACATGGGAACACCAGCACCTGCAAGTTCCCCTTCAAGCCACTCACCATCCTGACTTGGATATACATCACCATTCCCACACTGTTGCTGGGTCAGAATTCTGGAACTCCCTCCCTAAGGGAATTGTGAGGTACATATAATAATAAACTGCAGAGGTTTAAAAAGAGATCTCACCACCACCTTCTCAAAGCAATAAATGTTGGCCCAGTTGGCAGCACCCCCATCCCATGAATGAATCAAAAAAGGACTGCATCTAACTTTCAAAATCTACCACTCTGCTGTGTAATTTGTAATTGCTAACTAGTCAAGTAATTTGCAAAGTAAGAACACAGTAAAACCTTTACTAGTCATACTGAAGAAATGTTGTGTTTAAGCCAATCCTTATTTATTTCCACAGATCATTTTTGTAATGGTAGCCATGGGGATCGAAGATGAGGGAAAATGGCTTTCCTTGGGAAGGAGGACAATGGACTCCATTCTTTTCAATAAATATCAGCTAAATTGACAAGCAAATTCTCTTGAGAAAGTATAGGGTGCTTCTCTACGTTTTTTAGACCTCACTAATAAATAAGCTGCTTACTGAGAAACAACAGGGAGTCTCGTAGAGCTTAGGTTCTGCAGAATGTTGTTTTATGATACTGTGAGATTTGAGTTAGTACTCAAAATCCAGAGAAGGCGTGTTATCATTTTGGCTGGCTCCCCATCAGGAAAGATACTTTGTGCAGAGCCAATCCCATTGTTTTGCTTGCAGCAATTATATTTTTAAAAAGTAGGTATTGTTTTTATCTATTTCCATTCACTACTTCAGGACATCCCTGGGTATTTCATAGCCAGTGAAATCCTTTTTATGTGCACTCAGTGTTGTAATATAGAGAATGCAGTAACTAATTTACACACACCAGCTACCAGCAACAGCAATAATGACTCGTTCATTGATGAATATATACCCTGCTTCTCTTGGTACAGTGTGATCTGTCACATCCATCTGCAAGGCTAGGAGAGACCTTAGTTATAGAGTCATAGAGATGTACAGCACGGAAACAGACCCTTTCATCCAACTTGTCCACGCTGATGGGATATCCTTAATTAATCTAGTCCCGTTGACCAGCATTTGGCCCATATCCCTCTAAACCCTTTCTATTCTTCGTTGAGCGACTCATCCAAAATACAGCACCTCTGACAATGTAGCACTTGTTTACAACTTCCCTCTCAGGTAACAACACTGATTGCCACAGTTGAGGCAGCAAAGAACATGCAAAAAATGGACAAAGTAGATGGACTCTGGGAGTTAGAATCTAAAAATCTTTGGTCAGTAAGACAAAGTGAAGACTAAGTGATTTGGAGTTCCAAAGATTTTATGTGGTAAGGAAGGACAAATAGTTCCATGGAGGTGGAGTCACTATGTTTGGTACACTTGCCTTTATTGGCCAGTGCATTGAGTGTAGGAGTTGGGATATCATGTTGTGTATGTATAGGACATTGTTCAGGCCACTTTTGGAATACGATGTTCAATTCTGATCTCCAAGCTGTAGAAAAACTATTGTGAAACTCGAAAAAGTGCAGAAAAGATTTACAAGGATGTTTCCGGGGTTGGAGGGCTTGAGCTACAGGGAGAGGCTGAATAGACTGGGGCTATTTTCAATTGAGTGTTGAAGATTGAGGGGTGACCTTATAGAGGTTTATAAAACCATGAGGGGCATGGATAGAGTGAACAGCCAATGTCTTTTTGCCAGGATAGGGGAGTCCAAAACTGGAGGCCATAGGTTTAAGGTGAGAGGGCAAAGATATAAAAGGGACAAAGAGTGGTGTGTGTGCAGAACACGCTGTCAGAGGAAGTGGTGGAGGTAGGTACAGTTACAACATTTAGAAAGCATCTGAATGGGTACATGAATAGGAAGGACTTGGAGGGATATGGGACAAATGCTGGCAAATGAGACTAGATTTATTTAGGATATCTAGTCGGCATGGACGGATTGGACCAAAGGGTCTGTGTCCATGCTGTGCAATGCTATGACTGTAAATGAAAGTTTGGCATAACAGATAGGGTAAGCAAAGAGATAGCTGAGCAGATTTGCTCATTCAATGGTACAGCAAGAATGTAAGAAATCAGAGAGTAGTCATTTTCTTTAGAAAATAAGAACTGCAATATTTCAGGTGTCAAATGGAATATGAATTATCCTGGCATCACAGTGTCAATCATTCAAGATTCTACTGCAGGCTATTAATCTGGTCATACTGAACTTTACAGGATTCATCGTTTTTGCAATGTGCATGTAGCCTAATGTTTGTGAAATGTCTACACATCACATTAAACTAAAGTGGATGATAACCTGTGTATAGGATGAAAATAGCGTGTGCAATCTATTTGACTGATTGCATATGTGCCATCTATTGCTATATCCCTTGGACCTTTCAATTACCTTGTGCAGGATTCTTCAAAGGGAAGTGGTTTTGTGCGTTGCCATCCAAAGAGTTGGCAATGAGCATTGATTGTTCACTAAGCATGCTCTGTCACTTAGGATGAGAAAGACCTGATGTAAAGAGCTTTCGGCTAATGTGATTGGCCAGCAGCTGCGTAGTCTCAGCAACACCACCGCGAGTGGTGGCCACTGCCGGGACTGCAAGCAGTTCCACTTACCTGAATGCCAGGGCACAACAGGCCCAGGTGACAACAAGGTGCAGAGCTGGATGAAAACAGCAGGCCAAGCAGCATCATAGGAGCAGAAAGGCTTAGACCCTTCATCAGAAAAGCCTGGATCTCACAGAGGGAAGAGGAAGTCAGGAGGTGGAGGTCAAAACAGCAAGTCCAGATGTGGAAGGAGGACCCACAGAAATGGCTGGATATAGAACCTGGAGGTGGGTTGGGTGGAGGAAGCAAATCTGTATAGGGGCCAGTTATGTGCCCTTCCCACATTACCACCCAAGACCCAAGCAGGGAAACTGTTGGCTGACCCCTATTGGTCTCTGAGATCCTCCTGGCAATAATGGGCCATTCTGGACTCTCAGGCTGTTGTGCTGCCGTGGGCCATGAACACCCATTCCTGTAGTATTGCAGAAACATAGGGTTAGGAGGTCACCCAGTAAATTGTCTAGGTCCCTCACTTTGACCACAGTTACAAACCCACTCAAAGCTGGCTTGAAAATTCCATCTTCTGAGCTGATACTATCCAGTGCAAACACTTCTGTAGCCTGTTCTTGTGATTTCGATGTCTAATTTATGATACATGTTTAACTACCTTTCCTTTCAAGTTGTCTTCACTTTGCTGGAGTGACAAGAATTAAAAACGGTATTCTAATGGAGTCAGACCAGTATCGGTTCTTAGGTCTTTTACTTTCCCTGTATATAATTAGGTATGTAAAGATCTGATTTTTATTTGCAATAAAGTATTGATATTCTACTCAATATTCTTTCATGGCATAACCTGAAACAGAGCATTTTATTTGATAACAATATTGATGGTACCAATTGAGCACAGTGGATGAAACCAGTTAGAGAAGCTAGTATGGAATTTAATGTTAACACTTCAGGTTGCATGCACTTTGTGTTAGACTTGAAATAATAGCTTCAGTATTCACTGTAAACAGCACTGTCTGGATGAAGCCTGACAAATCAAAAAGCCAAGAAAATACAACGCAATAAAATATTGAGACCATGTTAATGAAGATTCATTGAGTAATACTGGAGTTTGTATGTTTCATTCTTGGGATGTGCACATTGCTGGCAAGATTGAGAGTTTATTTTTCTTTTGCAATGTTAATTGTCCTTGAGAAGGTGAAGGTGAGACTGAATGTTTTAAGGAGTAGCTAAGAGCCAGCCACACTGCTGTGGGTCTGAAGTATACATTGTCTGGACTAGATACGGTCAGTAGTTTTACTCTCTAAAAGCGATTAGACGGGCCTTTCTAATAACTTAAACACTGTTGTTGAAACTAGCTTTTAATTCTAGAATTACATAAAATATTGAATTTAAGTTCCTCAGCTACCACTGTGGAATTTTTACTCAACTCCAAGTCTCTGCTAGACCAGTGACATAATGACTGTGCTACCATACCCCAAGATGATTTAACCTGTGACCTGGCACCATCACTGAAAGCACGAGTCTATGATTTGGAGGAACATCAAGTTTTAGTTCGATGTTTCCAACCATGTGCATAATGCACAAGGAGAAAATGAACTTGCATTGAAATTCTGCTGAAAGTTGTTGCAAGTGCGATCATAGTCCTATCCAGTCATTGTTATAAATGTAAACTGGACATGTTATTGTACTTCACAATTAGTGATGGCAAGGTGTGTGCCTTGATATGCTCAAAGTCGGTGGTTGACAAATTAAACAATAGAGGTATGAAGAGCTTATATTTCTGCACTGCAGAAATTCATCAATTATCCATAGACTGCCCTTTCTAAATCCACGACCACTCCCATCTAGAAGGACAAGGGCAGCAGTTACTTGGGAACAACAGCATCTCCACATTCCCCTCCAAGCCACTCACCATCCTGACTTGGAAATATTTTGCTGTTCCTTCAGTGCTCCTGGGTTAAAACCCTGGAATTCCCTCCCTAACAGCATTCCGAATGCACCTGTATCAAATGGATGGTAGCAATTCAAGAAGGCAGCTTCCCAACATCTTCTCAAGGGCATCTAGAGACAGAGGATAAATGCTGGCCCAGCCATTGATGCCCATGTCCCAGGAGTGAATAAAAAAAGCACAAACATAATCCTCCCAAATCCGGAGATAGTAAGAATTGCCGATGCTGGAGTCAGACATAACACAGTGTGGAGCTGGAGGAACACAGCAGGCCAGGCAGCATCAGAGGAGCAGGAAAGTTGACGTTTCGGGTTGGGACCCTTCTTCAGAAAAATAAATCTAGGCATGTTCGCCTGTATCTGGTTATTTGTGGGAAAGCATTCAAAAGGCAGACCCCACAGGAAAATGGAAATCGGAAATATTTCAGTAACTTTCATTTCTATAAGATTATTCACATAAAGCAGACAACACTGCATTTCGCACAGTATAAGAAAACTGGAAAATATGTGGGAGAAAGAAAGGGAAACAAAACAGGATGGAGGGCAATAAAGGTCAAATAGGATTATTCCTAGGCAAGTTTTGAGTATGAGGGAAATTAAGGCATTTCAGCAGAACATGGGCGTATTGATTTAAAAAAAGCTGCAAGTGTTCAAGTGAAAGATGAGGAGATGTCTTGTTAGTCAAGAGATTAGAAAATTATTCTAATTTAAAATGATAATCTTGTGCTTATGTTTAGCATTTACATCAATGCAAAATGATTGTTTGCTAGTCAGTTGGATGATTTGATTAATTGGTTCATTTTGATCTGTGATACAATCATACAAACAAGGAGCAAAGTAGACCACTCAGCCCTTCCAACTTGCTCCACTATTCAATAAGATCATGATCTAAGTTTAACCTCAACTCCACATTCCTGATAATCACTGATAATCTTTCATCCCCTTATAAATTAAGAATCTACTTACCTCTGCCTTAAAAATATTTAGTGAGTCTGCATCCACTGCCTCCTGAGGAAGGGAATTCCAAAGAATCTCAAAGTGTTGAGAAAAAAAAGGTTTCCTTTTCTTTGTCTTAAATGACCAACACTTTATTTTTAAATTTATTTTTAAACTATGATTCCTAGTTCTAGATTCTTCCACAAGAGGGGACATCCTTTCAATCTCAAGTTATGTGGATCAACCTTCATGGATTCATCTTTTGGAATACTTCCGGGGAAGAGGACTACTTGTGGATGTACAGATTCTTTTGACCACTAATTCAACGAATAGGCTCTCGCGCACACTCACAAATCACACAGGATTCACCAATGTGGATTGGGAGCCCTGTGTAAGCAGGTTATCTCATGGCTGAACCTGCTGTGTACCACAGTGGTGTGTAGCCCATGGTATAACTCTTCTCCTGCACTCTTCCTTTGCATTCTGCACCTTAGAGCAATTCCGATTGCCTTCAGGAATTAGTTTACATTGAGTCCACATCACAAAAATACATCATCTGATCCAAATATTACTGGTATTCATAGTCCCTGCCACAATCCTTTCCTAACTCTCTTCATCAAATCCGACCAATATCCCCTTTTTTTAATGTATTCATTCATGGGACGAGAGCATACTCACTTTTTTTTATTCAGTCACAGGATGAGGACTAGGCCAGCATTTATTGCCCATCCCTAATTGTCCAAAGAGCAGTTAAAAGAGTGGGTTTAGAGTCACACGTAAGCCAAACAAGGTAAGGATGGCAGTTTCATTCCCTAAAGAACCAGATGGGCTTTTCCCAACAACAGATAATGGATTCATGGTCATCATTAGTCTCTTTAATTCCACATATTTATTGAATTCAAATGCTGTGGCCAGATTCAAACCTGTTTCTCAAAACAGTACCAGAGTCTCTGGATTAACAGTCTAGTGATAATACCACGAGGCCATTGCTTACACTTTGCGTAGTGCTCTTGTTTCCCCTTGAAAACATCTTTGATATTTGCCATGAGGACTCCATGTGGAGGTATTTTTCACATTCCAACTGTTCCTTTGTAATTTGGCTGTAAAAAGTGCCATGTTGTGGTCTAATCGTTTGCTTATTATTCACGGCCTCTGAGAGATAGAAAACATGAATGTGATGGCTTTATCTGATGGAATATGGAACACTCGCTGATCCTTTTAACAATCACTCTGAATGCATCAGCACACTTGATGACACTCCACACACTGAGAGTGGTGCTTCATAAAACAAAAGACGGTGACTTGTATTCAAACTCTTTCATATCCAATCTACCAATGTTGTGTTGTTCAGAGATCAAAGCATCTGTTAACTTTGTGTCCCTTCTCTGTCATATATTTGTATACTTTTTAGTGACTTTTGTTTTATCTTAACAGTCGCTGTGTGCCCATAAAATGCATATTACAATATTTCATTCGGAAAATTTCCTCTGGCCTCAAATGTTATGTTCTTGTCTGAATTCAGTAAGTCACTGTTGTGTAAAACGATGGACACAAAGATCAGAAATTGTAAGAAATTTACCAGAATTGAAACTCCCAAGAGCCAACCTCAAGCCTCCTGCTCTGATTTGACAACCTGTTAACCTCCCACAACAATCTTAAATATTATCTCGGAATTGTTTATCTTAAAAAATGTAATTTAAAAATTATGTTAAACTGCTTTTGAACACTGGTTTAACCTCAGCTGTAGTATTACACCCACATGGGGATGCCACACTTGAGGGAAGATGCGAGGCTGTTTCTCACAACCTTATTGAAACATGTAAAACCTCGAGGGAACTTGGGAAGATGAATACTAAAAAGATAGTTCCCTTTGTGGGAGAGGCTAGAATTAGGGGACCTGTTCCAAATAAGTTTTTAAAATGGAAATGATTTTTTTCTCTGAGCTTTGAGAAAGACTTCAAGGACTCTACTCCAGAGAGGGATGGGGGTGGGGTGGGGTAGGTGTAATTGATTACCTTTATGTCAGAGATGATAGATTATCGATTAACAAGAGTGTCTATGGTTTTCAGTGGTAGGTGGAATGTGGAGTTCACACCACTATTAAATAAGCCACAATCTCATTGAAAGAAGAAGCAGACTTGAGGGGCTGGATGAGGCTGGTTGTAATATATATTCATTAAGGGAATACAGAAAAGATTCATAAAGTTTGGTCAGACCACATTTGGAGTATTGTGTTCAGTTCTGGGCACCTTATTTAAGGAAGAGTATTGAAGTCCTGGAGAGAGTTCAAAGAATATTTACTAGAATGACACCAGGAATGAAGGATTTTAGATACAAGGAAAGATGAAAGAAATTAGGTTTATTCTCCTTGGAGCAGAGAAAATAAGGAGGTGACCTTATTGAGGTGTTCAAAATTATGAATAATTTTGACAGGGTAGGTATATCAATAACTAGGGGTCACTATTTCAAGATTGTCAGCAAGAGGGCGAGGATTGAGATGGGAGAAAGGTTTTAACTCAGAGAGTTGCTAGAATTTGGAATGCACTGCTTGGGAGAGTGCTGGAGGTGGATTCTATAGGAGGTTTCAAAAGAGAGCTGGATATATATTTGAAAGTCATGAAGTTAGAGAGCTACCGATATAGGACTGGAGAGTGGGATGAGATCTCTCAGGAGCTGGTGCAGACACGATGGGGCAAATTGTACTGTAAAATTCCATGATTCGAAGACTGATTCCAGTGTAAAGGAACTTTAGATATGTAGATAGGTTGGAAAAGTTGGGACTGTTTTCCTTGGTAAAGAGTATATTGATTGGGAGATTGGATAGAGGTATTCAAAATCATGAGGGATTTAGACAGAGTTGATAGGGAGAAATGATTCTTACTAGTGGAAAGCTTGAGAATGAGAACTCATGGAGTCATGGAAATTGGCAAAAACAGAAAGCATTGTTGATAGGAGAAACATTCTGACAAAGTATGTGATTTGGACCTGGAACACACTGCCTGAAAGTGGAGGGAGGTCTAATCAAGGCTTTCAGGAGGAAGTTGGATTATTACTTGTGAAGGAAGTTTGTGCAGGGTTGATAGAGGAAAGTGGAACAATCACACTAAGTATATTGCTCATTCAAAGAGCCAGCACAGGCACAATGGGCTGATCAGCCTTCTTCTTTGCTGTAACTGTTCTGTGAGTTTTGGATCCGTCTTTTTTTTATTCATTGATGGGATCTGGGTCAGCATTCTTTGAGAATCCTTAGTTGCCCTTGACAAGATGGTGGGGAGTTGCTTCTTGAATTGCTACAATCTGGATGGTATAGGTGCATTCAGAATACTGTAAGGGAGGCAGTTCCAGGATTTTGATCCAATGACACAATAGGAAGGGTGATATATTTCCACGTCAAGTTGATGAGTGGCTTAGAAGGGAACTTGCAGATGGTGGTGGTGTTCTCATGTACCTGCCGCGCTTGTCCTTCTGGAGGAGAGTGGTCATGGAATTGGAAGGTGCTGTCTAAGAATCTTTGGTGAATTTCTGCAATGCTTCTTGTAGATAGTACATACAGCTGCTACTGAGTATTGGTCACGGAGAGAGTGGATGTTTCTAGGTGTGTTTTCAATTAAGCATTTGTTTTGTCCTGGATATGTCACTTTTTTGAGTGTTATTGAAGCTGCACTCATCCATGCAAATGTGTAGTATTCCATCACACCTCTGACATGTGACTTTTAGATGGTGGACAGGCTTTAGGAGTCAGGAGGTGAGTTACTCATTCAAAAATTTCTAACCTGTGACCTGCTCTTGTGATCAATGTGTTTACATGGCTGATCCAGGAAAGTCAAGTACAAGTAGAAATTATATGGTAAATGGTAGAACCCTTAGGAGTATTGAAATACAGAGGGATTTGGGTGTGCAGATCCACAGATTACTGAAGGTGGCAGCGCAGGTAGATAAGGGAGTAAAAAAGGCTCATGGCATGTCTGCCTTCATTGGAAGGGGCATTGAGTAAAAGGATAGATAAGGTATGCTTCAGCTTTATGAAACTTTAGGCCACACTTGGAATAGTGCGTATAATTCTGGTCACTACACTACTAGGAAAGGGTTCAGAAAAGGTTTACCATTTTCTGAAGAAGGGTCGAGGCCCGAAACGTCAGTCTTCCTGCCCCTCTGATGCTGCTTGGTCTGCTGTGTTCATCCACAGCAGTTTTACCAGGATGTTGCTTGGTATGGGAGATTTTAGCTATGAAGAAAGGTTGGATAGACTGGGTTTGTTTTCACTGGAACACAGGCGGTTAAGGGACAACCTGACAGAGGTGTATAAGATTGTGAATGGCATGGATAGAGTGGGAAGTATGAGGCTTTTTCCCAGGATGGATGGGTCAATTACTAGGGAACACAAGTCCAAGGTAAGGGGGGGTGAAGTTTAAAAGAGATGTGCGAAGCAAGTTTTTCACACAAAGGGTGGTGAGCGCCTGGAACGCGCTGCCAGAGGAGGTGGTGGAAGCAGGCACAATAGCAGCAATCAAGAAACACCTGGATGAAAACGTGAAGAGGAAAGGGATAGAGGGATACGGATCCTGTAAGTGAAGACAGTTTTAGTATGAAAGGGCACAACATGGTGATGCAGGCTTGGAGGGCCGAAGGGCCTGTTCCTGTGCTATATTGTTCTATGTCCTTTTTTGTTGATACAAAGCAAAACTGAAATGCAGATTGTACCTCTCTAACACAGCACCCTCCATTCTAGCATATTCTGTTAGCCAGCAGCTGGTTCTGGCTTTCCCTCCATTGACTCTATGTTGATCTGTATTTATCTTATTTTGTGTTATACTTTGTCTGTTTGGATACTCTAATTCCTGTTTTTGGTGTCCAATTGAAAAATCATTTACCATTAGGCACTTGATTGCTACAAACCAAAGTGAGGTCTTCACTTTTAAAGTGTTTGTTCACTGAATATTCTTGTGCTCCTGTGTTGCAGCAAAGGCCCAGCCTCATACAGAATTCGTACCAAAGCTGCAGTAAGTCTGGAATAAAAATAGACAATGCTGGAAACACTTAGCAGGTGAGGCAATATCTGTGGAGATACACACAGCAGTGATATTCCAGACATCCTTGTAAACAGATCTGATGAAAGGTCATTGACCTAGAAACATAGGAAATAGAAACTGCAATAGGCCATTCGGAATGAAGAGACAGCCCTTTAGAACTGAGATAAGAAGGAATTTCTTCAGCTAGATGGTAGTCTGTGGAACTCATCTGTGGAATTCGTTGCCACAGAGGCCTGTGGAGGCCATCATTGAGCGTATTTCAGACTGAGATAGGTTCTTGATTGGTAAGGGGATCAACAGTTACGGGGAGAAGACAGGAGAACAGGTTTGAGAAACACATCAGCCATGATTGAATGATGGAGCAGACTCAATGGGTAGATTGGCCTAATTCTGCTCCTATATTTCTTCGTTTTATGGTCAGTCAGCCCTTCAAGTTTGCTGTGCCATTCAGTATGGTCATGGCGGACCATCCAACTCATTCCCCTGTTTTCCCACTTTCTCCACTTCATCCATTGAGTTCCTTAGCCCTAAGAACTATGTCTAACTCCTTGTTGAAAATATTCAATGTTTTGACCTCAACTGCCTTCTGTGGCAGAGCAGTCTATAGGCGCACCACATTCTGGGTGAAGAAATGTCTCCTCACCTCAGTCCACACCATCTGCTTATACAGTAAGCCCTGGTTCTGGACTCCCCAGTCATTGGGAACATCCTTTCTACATTTACCTGTCTGGTCCTGGGAGAATTTTATAGGTTTCTATGAGATCCCCCTTTTTCTTTTGAAACATTTACCGTGTTTCCCTCTGTCCACATTTATGGGCTGGCTAGCTGTGTGTATCTACCATTTAGCTGAGTTGGTTGGTTAGCGATGCAGAGTGATGCCAACAGTGTGGGCTTAATTCCCGCACCAGCTGAGATTACCATGAAGGAATTTCCTTCTCAACCTCTCCCCTTGCTCAAGGCATAGTGTCTCTCAGTCATCTCTCTCTCATGTGAGAGCAGCCGTACAATCTGGTAGGACTACCTTCACGTTCTATTGTCCATCTTTGTGGAGGCAGCACTCTGGAATACTCAGTGATTGCAAAGTCACCATAGGCTTACTAGACAATAAGGCTGCTCTCTCATTACAGAAAGTTGACTGGTGGAGGTTTAACATGAGGTGCATTAACACCTCAAGCAAGGTGAAAGGTTGAGAAGGAGAGTCCTTCGTGGTACCCTTAGTGCAGGAATTGAACTTTCGCTGTCAGCCTCACTGTACCTTGCAAACCTGCCATCCAGCCAACTGAGCTAACTGGCCACTTTATTTGTTTCATTCTGTGGTAAAAGAGACTTTTTTTGTGGATTGGAAGGCATGGAGCGAGAACAACAGCCAATAGTTAAGTGTAGCTAGCATCCCACATCACCTCCATCTCCCTAGGGTGTCGCTCTGTGAGCATTCATTGCAAATTTGTGGTTCTCATGAAACCTTTATGGATGTAAGTGCACCCAGTTTAATGAATTATTTGTTGTGAAAGTGTGAGTTTTCAGTTGAACATCACCCTGCCCTCTGCCCATGACTTTGCCGAAGACGAATCAAAATTAGCTGCTTCAGTAAGCAGTTAAATAAAACATAAATATGAAAAATGATAACATAACATTTCTCATTATTTGAAACAATTACTTGGGGAAATTGCTGATGAGATGATGGCTTCACCAATACTGCAATCAAATTAGTGCTTCATAGAAGTCACTGCATTAATATCTTGAACATTTAATCACTTGTCACAACAGATGCAAAATTATATTGTGTTCTTAACTGAAATGATTCGTCGCATGAAACGATCAAGGGCACAGTTTTCCCTTTCCTTTGGCGAAAATGGAAAACAGTTTCCATTGTTGCCTCATCAAAGATCTGCCACACAAAGCCCCAAGACTGACCCCTGGTGTCTAAAACAAAAACAGGACTGTGTCGCCTTTGAAATGAGGTGACTGGGCAGAGGGCCTTATGGATGGGATGTTTAGGTGGGATTAGAGACCTGAAGCACTGTCTAAGTTAAGACGCTGGAACAAAGAAGAACTAGAAGCAGGAGTAGAGAATTCAGACCCTCGAGCCTGCATTGCCATTCAATACCACCGTGGCTGATCTCATTTCGGTCATTAACCCTTTAATCCATTACTAATGAAAAATAATTTTTCCTCATCTCTGTTTTAAATATGCTACTCCTTATCCTAAAACTATCACCTCACCTTCTGGATTGCCTGGCAAGAGGAAACAGTTGCTCTCCATCTTATTTGTCAATCCCCTTCAGCATCTTATATGCCTCAATTGGATCCCATTTCATTCTTCTAAACTCCAATGAGTATTGCCCGAAACTACACAATTTTTCTTAGAGTCACAGAGTCATACAAAACGGAAACAGACCCTTCGGTACAACTCATCCATGCTGGCCGTATCCTAAATTAATCTAGTCCCATTTGCCAACATTTGACTGATAATCCCTCTAAACCCTTCCTATTTATGTACGCATCCAGATGGCTTTTAAATATTGTAATTGTACCAGCCTCCACCACTTCCTCTGGCAGTTCGATCCATACACGCACCACCTTCTGTGGGAAAATGATACCCCTCGGATCTTTTTTAAATCTTTCTCCTCTCACCTTAAACCTATGCCCTGTATTCTGGACTCCTTCATCCGAGGAAAAAGACCTTGACTATTCACCCTATCCATGCCCCTCATGATTTTATAAGGTCACCCCTCAGCCTTCTACGCTGCAGGGAAAGAAGTCCCAGCCTATCAGCCTTTCCCGATAACTCAAACCCTCCAGTTCCAGCAACATCCGTAAAACTTTTCTGCACCCTCTCAACTTTAACAGCGTCCTTCCCGTAGAAGGGCAACCACAATTGTATGCAGTATTCTCCGAGTGGCCTCACAAATGCCCTGGGAGATAGCAAGAACTGCAGATGCTGGAGCCAGAGTCAATATAGTGAGGAGCTACAGGAACACAGCGGGTCAGGCAGCATCAGAGAGGCAGGAAAGTTATTGTTTAGTGTTGACACCTTTCATCAGGACTGGAGAAGGGGGCAGGGGCTGGGACATCAATAGAGGGAGGAGGGGTGGGACTGGGCGAAGGTAGGTGGGACAGTGATAGGTTGATGCAGGTAGGGATAGTGGGGATTGGACAGTGGGAAGGATGGGGCGGATAGGTGGGAGAGAAGATGGACAGGTTGTGTCAGGTCAAGGAGGCGGGGATGGGAGGGAGGGTTGGACATGGGATGAGGCCGGGGGGCGGGGAGATTTTGCAACTGGTGAATTCGATGTTTAGGCCATCGGGCTGTAGGCTTCCGAGGTGAATATGAGGTGTTGTTCCTCTAGTTTGCATGTGGCGTCATTGTGACCTGGAGGAAGCCCAGGATGGACATGTCACCCAGGGAGTGGGGGGGAGGAGTTAAAATGGTTGGCAACTGGAAGATGTTGTTGATTATAGCGCTCAGAGCGCAGATGCTCCGCGAATCAGTCATTGAGTCTGCGCTTGGTCTCACCAACGTAGAGGAGACCACATCAGAAACAACGGATACAGTCAACCAGGTTGGAAGATCTACAGTTGAACCCCTGTCGGATATGGAAAGTTTGTTTTGGGCCTTGGAAAGAGGTGAAAGGGGAGGTGTAGGGGCAGGTGTAGCACCTCCTGCGGTTGCAGGGAAATGTGCTGGGCATGGTAGGGTTAGTGGGGAGTGTGGAGTAGATGAGGGAGTTGCAGAGTGAGCCGTCCCTACGAAAGGCAGATAGGGGTGGGGAGAGAAATATTTCTTTGGTTGTGGAGTCATATTGTAGGTAGCGGAAGTGGTGGAAGATGGTACACTGGATGTGGATGTTGTTAGGGTGACATGTGAGGACCAGGGGGATTCTGTCTTTATTTTTGTTGGGGAGAAGGGGTTTGAGGGCAGAAGTTAGGGAAATGCAAGAGGTGTGGTTGAGGGTATTTTGGATCAAAGGAGAGGGGAAATTGCGGTCCTTGAAGTAGGAGGACATTTGAGATGATGGGGAGTGGAACGCTCTATCTTGGGAGCAGATGTGGCGGAGGCAGAGGACTTGGGAGTAAGGGATCGCATTTTTGCAGAAGGGTGGGTGGGAGGAGGTGTAGTCAAGGTTGCTATGAGAGTTGGTGGATTTGAAATAGATGTCGGTGCTGAAATAGTTACTAGAGATGGAGACGGAGAGGTCCAGGAAGGGGAGGGAGGTATCGGAGATGGTCCAGGTGAATTCGAAGTTGGGATGAAAGGAGTTGGTAAAGTTGATGAACTATTCAAACTCCTCATGGGAGTACGAGGCAGCGCCGATACAATCATCAATGTAATGGGGGAAGAGGTGAGGGATGGTGCCTGTGTAAGAGCAGAAGATGGACTGTTCCATGTATGCCACAGAGGCAGGCATAGCTCGGACCCATACAGGTGCCCATAGCCATCCCTTTAGTTTGTAGGAACTTGGGAGGAGTTAATGAAAAAGTTGTTGAGGGTAATGACAAGTTCCATTAGGCAGATGAAGGTGTCGGTGGAGGGAGGCTGGTTGGGCCTGTGGGAGAGGAAGAAGCAGAGGGCTTTTAGGCCATCTGTATGGGAGAAATAAGTGTACAGGGATTGAATGTCCATGATGAAGATGAGGTGTTGGGGGCTGGGGAATTGAAACTCTTCGAGGAGGTGGAAGACGTGGATAATGTCCCGAACGTAAGTGGGGAGTTCCTGGACCAGGAGGGCAAAGACAGAGTCAGGGTAAGCGGAGATGAGTTCAGTGGGGCAGGAGCAGGCAGAGACAGTGGGTTGACTGGGGCAGTCAGGTTTGTGGATTTTGGGACTGGGGAACAATGAGGTTGGAGGCTGTTCAGAGGTGATGAGGTTATGAATGGTCTGAGAGATGATGGTTTGGTGATCAGGGGTGGAGTCATGATCAAGGAGGCAGCAGGAAGACGTATCAGGAAGTTGGCATCTGGCATCTGCAATGTAGAGGTCGGTACGCCATACCACTACTGCGTTCCACCCCCCCCACCTTATCCGCAGGTTTGATGGTAAGCTTGGGGTTGGAGCGGAGGGAGCAGAGGGTTGCACATTCCATTGGGGAGAGGTTGGAGTGAGTGAGAGGGGTGCAGAGATTCAGGTGATTGATGTCACCAATGTCCTGTATAGCCGCAACATGACATCCCAGTAAAAACCAAAAGAACTGTGGATGCTGTAAATCAGGAACAAAAACAAAGTTGCTGGAAAAGCTCAGCAGGTCTGGCAGCATCTGTGGAGGAGAAAACAGAGTTAACGTTTCGGGTCCGGTTCTGAGGAAGGGTCACCAGACCTGAAACGTTAACTCTGTTTTCTCCTATACTCAGTGTTCTGACCAATTAAGTCAAGCATGCCAAACGCCTTCTTCGCCATTCTGTCTACCTGCGACTCCACTTCCAAGGAACCATGTGCTCCTGGGTCTTCATTAGAAAAGCTCCTTATCTTTGGAATTAATCTAGTGAACCTCCTCTGAAGTGCCTCCAATGCAATTACATCCTTCTTCAACTAAGGGGACCAGAACTGTATGCAGAGGCATTTGACAGTAATTGGAGGAAGAATAATTTCGGATGGGTGTTGGAAAAAGTCCCATATCTTCAAAATTGGACAATCTTCAGGGCAGGGAAGTGGAGATGGACACGTTAGGTGGAATTTTTGCATTTTCACTGAGAAATGTTCCATGGAGATAAACGCATGGCCAGCCTTAATCAGAAAGCCTTCTCCTGTTCTTAATCAAGGAGGTCATGAAACACACCTGGAGCAGGGGGGCAGTTGGAATCCTGAATCTCCAGTTCGTGTCAGTTTCCAGAACAAGGGTTGGGGAATAAGTGGGGAGTGTGGGAGAGTATCAGAAGTGAGGGCAGAGCTGTGGCATTTAGGTTCAGCCCTTCGGTATCACACAAAAGGGGCAAATTGAGAGATCAGCCTTCTCCCTTCCCCTGCTCCAGTGACCTGCTCACACTGGTTGACTGGTCTGATAAGACAATTCTTTTCTCATTCTGCCTGGAGCTGAAGCAATGGCAGACCAGGCAGAATGTGGCCCTGAAGTGGTCATTACTTCACACTGGGATAGCAGGATTGACCATTGGGCTTCCCACTCAGAACTTATATGTTTGAGGTACCAGAGAACAAGCAGGTACCTCCCCATAACCTAGTCGGTTATGATCTAGATCTTAGTGTACAGGGGTAATCTTTCAGCTATGTAGATGACACAAAACTTGGGTTTAGAAAATCATACAGTACAGAAGAGGCCATTCAGCCCAATGAACCCAAGCTAGCCCCACTCTCTCACGCGAAGCTCACAGTCTTGAATGTTGTGACATTTCAAGTGCTTATCCAAGAATTTTTTGACAGTTGTGAGGTTTGCTGCCTCAACAACCCTCCTAGCTTGTGCATTCCAGACCCCACCACCTACTGGGTGAGAAAGGTTTCTCTCAAATCCCTTCTAAACCTCAAGCCTTTCACTTTAAAGTCATGCCCCCTTGTTATTGACCCTTCGACTAAGGGGAATAACTGCTTTCTATTCACCCTGTTCATTCCACCACAAAGTCCTTTATACCTTTATCAGATTCGCCTCAGCCTCTCTGTGGTAAAGAAAATACCCTGAGCTTGTCCAGCTTCTCTTTCTGGCTAAAATCTCAGGCAACATCCTGGTGAATCTCCATTGTACCCCCGAGAATTGTAAACTGTGAGGAGGGCAATGTAGAATTCCAGAGGGTAGAGACTAGAACATAGAACATAGAACAGTACAGCACAGTACAGGCCCTTCGGCCCACGATGTTGTGCCGAACTTTTACCCTAATCCTAAGGTCTATCTAACCTCCACCCCTACCTTATACTATCATCCATATTCCTATCTAATAGCCGCTTAAATGCCCCTAATAAGGCCGACTCCACTGCCCTCTCCGGCAATGCATTCCACGCCCCTACCACTCTCTGAGTAAAGAACCTACCTCTGACGTCTCCACTATATCTACCTCCACTCACTTTAAAACTATGCCACCTCGTAATAGCTACCTCCACACTAGGAAAAAGTCTCTGGCTGTCTACTCTATCTATCTGATCATTTTGTACACGTGTATCAAATCACCTCGCATCCTTCGTCGTTCTAAAGAGAAAAGCCCTAGCTCTCTCAACCTTTCCTCGTAAGACCTTCCCTCCATTCCAGGCAACATCCGGGTAAATCTCCTCTGCACCTTTTCCAACGCTTCCACATCTTTCCTGTAATGAGGTGACCAGAACTGGACACAATACTCCAGAAGTGGCCGAACCAGGCTTTTGTATAGCTGGACCATAACTTCATGGTTCTTGAACTCAATCCCTCTATTAATGAAAGCTAACACACCATACGCCTTCTTAACAACTCTATCCACCTGGGTGGCAGCTTTCAGGGAACTGTGGACATGAACCCCAAGATCCCTCTGCTCCTCCACACTGCCAAGAATCTTTCCGTTAACCCTGTATTCTGCTTTCAAGTTTGTCCTTCGAAAATGAATCACCTCACACTTTTCAGGGTTAAACTCCATCTGCCACTTCTCAGCCCAGCTCTGCATCCTATTAATGTTCCTTTGTAGCCTAGAACAGCCCTCCGCACTGTCCACAACGCGACCCACCTTCGTATCGTCCGTGAACTTACTAATCCACCCTTCCACTTCTTCATCCAAATCATTTACAAAAATCACAAATAGAAGAGGACCCAGAACAGACCTTTGTGGTACACCACTTGTAACTGAGCACCATGTTTAATATTTTCTGTCCACTACCACCCTTTGTCTTCTAAGGGTCAGCCAATTCTGAATCCAATCTGCCACATTTGCCCCTGTCCCATGCCTGCTTACCTTCTGCATGAGCCTACCATGGGGAAACTTAACAAATGCCTTACTTAAATACATATATACCACATCCACTGCTCTACCTTCATTCACATGTTTGGTCACCTCTTCAAAGAATTCAATAAGGCTTGTGAGGCATGATCTACCCCTCACAAATCCATGCTAACTATCACGAATCAAACTGTGCTTTTCCAAGTATTCATTAATCCTATCTCTCAGAGCCCTTTCCAATAATTTGCCCACCACTGACGTAAGACTAACTGGCCTGTAATTTCCAGGGTTATCCCTGTTCCCTTTTTTGAACGAGGGAATGACGTTTGCCTCCCTCCAATCTTCTGGTACTATACCCGTGGACAGTGAGGACAAAAAGATCATCGCCAAAGGCCCTGCGTTCTCTTCCCTCACTTCCCATAGAATCCTTGGATAAATCCAGACTAGTTGGTGAGTGGGCGAGTAGGTGACGGACGAGGTTCAATGAAGAGAAGCGTGAGGTGATGCATTTAAGTAGGAAGAACATTAAAAGACAATATAACATAAGGGCTACAATTCTAAAGGAGGGGTGCAGGAGCAGAGAGCCCTGGGTGTGTATGTGCGCAGATCAATGAAAGTGGTAGAACAGATAGAAAAGAGCAGTAAGTAAAGCTTACGGTATCCTGGGCTTTATTAATCTGGACATAGAGTACAAAAGCACAGGGGTGATGTTGAACTTGTATGAGCCACTTATTAGACCTCAGCTGGAGGATTGTCTACAGTTCTGGGTGCCACATTATAGGAAGGATGTGAATATATTGGAGAGGGTGCAGAGGTGAGTTACAAGAATGGCTCCAGGGAAGAGGAAGTCTCGTTCTGAAGACATTGGTACAGTTGTCCCTGGAGAGAAGAAGGCTGATCTGAGAGAGGTTTTCAAAATCATCAGCAGGCTGGATAGTGTAGATAGGGAGAAACTGTTCCTGCTCAAAAAGGAACAAAAACCAAAGGGCATAGACTTAAAATGACCTGGAAAAGTATCAAAGGGCTTAGGTTTAAGGTGCGAGGGGCAAGATTTAAAGGAGATATACAAGGCAAGTTTTTCACACGGAGGGTGGTGCGTGCCTGGAACACGCTGCCGGGGAAGGTAGAGGAAGCAGATACGATAGTGACTTTTAAAGGGTGTCTTGACAAATACATGAATAGGATGTGAATAGAGGGATACGGACCCCGGAAGGGTAGGAGGTTTTAGTTGTGACGGGCAGCATGCTGGTGTAGGTTTGGAGGGCTGAAGGGCCTGTTCCTGTGCAATAATTTTCTTTGTTCTTTGTAAAATGTGGTGAATATTTTTCACTCAGTGAATGATGAAGTCGTGGAATGCAGCCCCTGGAAATGTGGTGGCAGGAGTTTCAACTGAGAAAAGCATTGGATCATAAGTGGAGGGTATGGGGAGAAAACAGGAGATTGGCACCCGGTATTGAGGCTTGAGGTTGTCGAAGTTGGTTGGCTCACCGAGCTGGTTTCTTGATTCACAGACATCTGCGAAACAAGAAACCAGCTCAGCAAGCCAACCAACTTCAACAATCTCAACACCCACAACCCGAGCTACAAATCTACTCCAAAACCTTATTGAGGCTTGTTTGAAGAGTTGGTGCAGGCACAATGGGCCAAATGGCCAGCTGTGATTAGCTACTGTCCCCACAATCAGCCCTGGGAGGAGAAAATGCCACCCAATCCAATGGTAACTCCAATACGTTATGTGATAAAGGGAGCGATCGCCATTTGTTTCCTGGATAGAAGATCAAAGAGGGACCACAGGCGTCTCTCATCTTTATTAATCTGCTGACTTTTTGTATGAACTCCACACCACTGAGGTGTGTAACTTTGCCTGAAATGTTTTCTGGAGATGCCTGTGATTTTCTTGACCCAGAGTCAGTGAGCCAAAGTGATGATGGTTGAGCTGGAGTTGGAGCTGCTTAAGGTAAAGGTGGCAGAGGTTAGGATGCGCCTTTAAGAAGGAGATAGACAGGAGGCTGGCAAGGTGATCGGAGGGAGAACCATGTCTGGACGGTTCAGGTGGTTGGATCAGAGGCAAGGGCATTGCATTGTGCTACACACAGAAAGAAACCTGGTTTGTCCAAATACTTGCTTTATTAATATGCATCTGTTTTTACTGTTGCTTCCATCAAATAGCAATTCAAGTAGAACAGACCCCAGCATGGCTGATCAAATAAAAAAAATCTAGAGTTAAGAGTCTAGTGGTGATTACAAAGCATTACAATTGTCAGAAAAAAATCCATCTGGTTCACCAATGTCCTTTATGGAAAGAAACTGCCATCCTTACCTGGTCTGGCCTACACGTGACTCCAGACTCACAGCAATGTGATTGACTCTCAACAACACTCTGGGTGATTAGGGATGGGCAATAAATGCTGGCCTAGCCAGCAACACCAACATCCCATGAATGAATTTTGAAAGAATATTTGTCCGCTCTAATCCTACTCCCATTCTTTTGCAATTTGATTCAAGGTGTACGTGATATATGATTTGTTGATCGCCCACAACTCCTTAAATAGAGCAGCTGCACAAACACATCTTCTGTAAAACATGTGTTTAGTTTGACTTGCAAGGGTGACATGACTGTAAAGGTTCACTGCACTGAGGAGAGGAATGTCACCTACAATGTGAAGATTTCTTTGCACTGTCTGAGCACAGGAGAGCAATTGAAGCATCATCATTAGTTTTGTTTTGTTGAAATGATTTGCCTGCTTCAGCAGTTCAGTTGAGTGTTGGATTTCATCGAACAACTCAAAAAGCAAGGACCTCATCCAGTCACCAAGTCAACGAATCTCTCTGAGCCAGCTTCAGCAAAGGCACATTCATGACTCATTGCTTCTGGCATCGTGCTTTGTAAAAAAATGTCCACCATATTTGCTTAGTTAACTCATAGAAGCCCAGACTGCACTGTGAAACAGTTCTTTTGATGTAGTTTCATGGATGTAGGACATGGGTCAAACAAGACTGGTGCAGTATGTTGAAAGGTCTTTTACATGTACCCTTGTATGAAGTGTGCAAAGTCGTTACTGTGAAGTGGGCAAAATGCAACTATGAATCCTCCTTTGATTTCCTGCAGAGATAATTAGATCATTACTTAAGAATAAAGCCCTTGTCTTTTTAATTTCTTTACCCTAGGCCTTTTAGCCTAAGAATGATGGTCATTTATTGGAAAAGTAGTGAACATATTGTTGGGTTAATCCCCAGAGACCAGGACACATTGAACTAGATAGACATGTTCTTATCCCATTACAGCAGCTGGGGGAGTTTAAATTTTCTCAATTAAATAAACCTGGAATGAAAAGCTAATATAAGCAACAGTGATTGTGAAACTACCCAATGGTCATAAATGTCGACTGGATCACTAGTGCCTTCTAGCGATGGAAATCTGACATTCTGACATAGTCGGCCCTAGATGTGGCTCCAAGCTGTCAGCAACATGGCTGACTCTTTATGCCAATTGCAGTGGTCTCAGAAGTTACTCAGTATCAAGAGGCTGAGCGTCCACACCTTCTCAAAGGCAATTGTGGTGGATCATATAATCTGTGGTGCCCATGTACCAGGAACAAATTTTCCAAAAAACTGTAGTACTCTAACTACTGCCTTGAACTAGAGACAGGAGTAAAAGCCTTGAAGTATATTACATGATCCAGTAAGTGAGTGATACTGGGGATTTCTTGTCCAATGGATCAACCCCTTGCTGAGCATTGCACCTTTGCAACTGTGTTAATAAAACATGTAGTATGCAAACTGCTTGCCACACACAACATGCTGTGTATGTGGAATGAGCTGCCAGAGGAGGTAGTGGAGGCTGGTACAATTACAACATTTAAAAGGCGTCTGGATGGGTACATGAATAGGGAGGGTTTAGAGGATTATGGGCCAAATGCTGGCAAATGGGACTAGATTAATTGAGGATATCTGGTTGGCATGGATGAGTGAACCAAAGGGTCTTTTTCCATGCTGTACAGTTCTATGGCGCTATGACTCTACCTCTGACTTAAAATTATTCCAGGACTCTGATTCCGCTACTTTTTTTAAGAAGAGAGCCCCAAAGACTCTCAAACAGCTGAGAGAAGAATTTTTGCCTCATCTCTGTTTTAATTGGGTGACCCATGATTTTTAAAAAGTGACCCCCTAGTTTTAGACTCTCTCATAAAAAGGAAACATTCTCTTCACATTTGCCCTGTCAAGATCCTTCTGGATCATTCATGTTCCAATCAAACCAACCCTCCATACTCTCCAAACTTCAAAAAGATACATGTCTAAAATATCCTATTTTAATTAGGTTGAAGAAGAAAAAGGTTTTATCCAACCTTTCTTCATAGGCCAACCCAATTATTCCAGGTTTGTGGATAATAAAACTGGTGATGGCAGTTGGGGGAGGTGTAAACCTTGCTTAGTAAAAGGAGAATGGTTTACCTCATAGAATCCCTATAGTGTGGAAGCAGGCCATTTGGCCCATCAAGCCCTCACCATACCAACCCCCTACCCTATACTTGTAACCTGAATTTTCCATGGCTAATCCACCTAATCTGCACATCTTTGGACTGTGGGAGGAAACGGGACCACATGGAGAAAACCCACGCAGACACAGGGAGAATGTGCAAACTCCACACAGACAGTCACCTGGAATTGAACCTGGGACCCTGGTGCTGTGAGGCAGCAGTGCTGATCACTGAGCCGCTGTGCTGCCCCAAAACAGAATAGTTTCTCAGGATAATTTCTGATGTCCAGTCGCCATGATTTTCTGAATTTAATATTTGGATTTTAAGATATTTTAAATGTGGGCATTATAGGTAAGTTTGACATTTTTTGCCCATCCCTAGTGGCTCTTGACCTACTTCTCTCAGCCATTTGAGAGGGCACAGAAAAGCAAGCCGCATTGCTGTACTTCTGCAGTCATATGTAGGCCAGCCCAACTGATGACGGCAGATTTCTGAAATTAAAGGATGTCAGTCAACCTGTTGGGTTTTCACAGCAATCAATGGTGGTTACACGGTCACCATTAGACTAGTTTCTAACTCCACACTTCGGAACATAGAAGTAGGAGCATGACTAAGCCATGCAGTCTTTTCCATCTTATCCGTAATAAATAACTTCATGTATCGTGCACTTTGGCTTTCTAGTGTTATCTCCATGTCTGACTTCCTTAGCATCCAAAATCTATCGATCACTTCCCTGAATTATTCATCGATTCAGCATTCATAGTCTCCGGTTAGAGTATTTTAAATGTTCAGCATCCAAGTGAAGAAATCTCTCCATAACTCAGTCTTAAATGACATATCTCTTATCCTGGAACTGACAGTCCATCCAAGGGAAACAGCCTTTCAGCGTCTAACTTGTCAAACCTTCGAAGAATTTTATATGGTTTGAGTGATATTAACTCTTGTTCTACTAAGCGCCTGAGTGTGTAAACACATTCTATTCACTCTCTCCTCTACAGCAGCCCTTCCATCCCAATAATTGATTGTTCCAGATCCCCCAAGGCAAGTATATTCTTAATATGGTAAGGAATTCAAAACTGTGGACAGAATCCTAGGTGCAGTTTCACCAAAGTCCTATATAATTAAAATAAAATAACCTTATTCTTACATGGCAAGCACTTTAAATGTGAGAATGGCAAGCAAACCATTTGATTTCCTCATTGCTTACCCTACCTGCATATTAATTTTCTTACAAGGACATCCAATGTGTTCATTTTGGAGATTTCATGTTTTGTTAAGTCCAGCTCATTATAATTGCATTTGTAGCATCACCATTCTGACAGAATATATATAACCCTTAAACCCTTTTTGCAGTTTTCAGTAGATGCATTACTTACGTTCATATCAAAATTCTTATAAAAAAGCATTTCTCTCCCCAAAATAGAATTTCAAGGTATTGTGAGTGTAAGTTGTTTTTGTTTAATACAAGAGGACTTACATATGTGCAAGCTGACCAATTAGGAGCAAGAGTTAACCATGTGGTCCCCTCGATTGTGTTCCACCATTTGATAGGATTATGGCTGACCTGACTGGATTTCCACTCTGACTGCCTTCCATATTGTTTGACATTTTTAACAATCAAGAATCTTGCCAAATCAACCTTAAGAATACTGAATGACCATACCTCACAGGTCTCTAAAGAAGAGAATTCCCTGAGGGAAGCAAAAAGTCCCTCCTCATAGAGTCATAGAGCTGCACAGCATGGAAACTGACTCCCTGGTCCAACGCGTCAATGCCGACCAGATATCCTAAATTAATCTAGCCCCATTTGTCAGCAATTTGCCCATATCCCTCTAAATCCTTCCTATTAACGTACCTGTCGATGCCTTTTAAATATTGTATTTGTACCAGCCTCCGCCACCTCCTCTGGTAGCTCATTCCATACATGCACCACATTTTGGGTAAATAAAGTTGCCCCTTAGGTTCCTTGTAAATCTTACCCCTCTCACCTTAAACCTATGCCCTCTAGTGTTAGACTGCATGACCCTGGCTTTTCACCTATCCATGCCCGTCATGATTCTATAAGCCTGTATAAAGCTCAACCTAGGAAAGTAGCCCCGGTCTATTCAGCCCATCCCGATAGCTCAAACCCTGGCAACATCCTTGTAACTCTTTTCTGAGCCCTTTTGAGTTTAACAACATCTTTCCGAGATCAGTGATACCAGAATTGAAAATTCCAAAAGTGGCCTAACCAATCTCATGTACAGCTGCAACATGACCTCCTAAGTTCTACACTCAAGGCACTGACCAATAAAGATCTAGGGTTAATGTAACCATGAACCTGTACCCCAAGGTCTCTCTGTTCGGCAACACTCCCCAGGACCTTACTATTAAGTGGTTAAGTCCTGCCTTACAAAAATGCAACACCTCACTTTTATCTAAATTAAACTCCAACTGCTGCTCCTCGGCCCATCTGATCAAGACCCCATTTTACTCTGAGATAACCTTCTTCGCTGCCCACTATACCACCAATTTTGATGTCATCTGCAAGCTTACTAACCATTCCTCCTGTATTCACATCCAAATCATTTATATAAATGACAAAAAGTAATGGACACAGCACTGATCCTTGCAGCACATGACTGGTCACAGGCCTCCAGTTGGAAAAGCATCCCTCTACCACCACCCTCTGCCTCCTATCTTCAAGCCATCTCTGTCTTAAATGGGAGATGATATTTTTTTAAATGTGCTTCCCAGTTCTGGTGTCTACCATTAGAGGAGACAGCCGTGCATAAAGATGGCATCTTTTGATTGTATTTTGGATCAAATTGGAAAGTGGAAACTTCTTTACACCAAAGAAACTGTGGAAGGAGATGTTGCATTTTTAAAACAAATTCTTGGAATTCATTGTGAGTTGTGTTTACACTGTTGCCCTGTTTAAGCAGTGGAGGGAGGATTGTTGAACCTATCGTCACCATGGGTATGGGTTCAGGGCAAAACCCTCAGCCTGAATTTTCTTCCTACTCCTACAGTTGTAGCTGTTGTTTTGCCTGCTTCTCTGGTATTTGAACCTTTGATAATTAGAACAGCGAAAAATCTGCCTCCATTCACTTTCTTAATCTCGTTCATGACCTTGATATGACTGTTTAGTGTGTGATGGCGGTAGAGAGCTAGGAAGTAAAATGCAGCAGTTCTGGCAAGCTTCTAACATCAACCCCATTGCATGCTGGTACATTGGGTAGCTCGGCTTTCCACACCTGCCAAACATCTGACAATGTAGTGCATTGCCAAAGAGTTGACCAAGTGCTCTTCCCATTCTATAACGAATGATGACAAATATGAGTGTTGTAGATATCCCTTTCCACTGGTACTTTACTTACCTGACATCTGACACAGCTAACATCCTAGCCTCCTGGCATCATACTTACCTGGCATTCTGCACCTGCCCATCTGGCAAATTAACTACTTGACACCCGACCCTCCCGGACCCTGACCTAATACTTTACATACATACATTTTTGCAGCTTTAAATCACAATATACAGCAACTAGCTGCAGTGAGAAAAGAGATGGGGTTTGCCTTGACCCACGTGTTCTGCGTTACAAGGGACCAGTGAGAATGGAGGCATGGCTCCACATTTCTGAAGGAATCTGATCGGAATCTTCTGTCAGAGGTGAAGAGCTCTTTGGTTGCATAAAAGATCTGAAACATAAGCAGCCTTGTTGTGACTACGCAACCGTCAGACAGCATCTGCAGAGAAAGAAGACAATTGGCTAGGTTACACAGGCCCTTTGTCCAAACGTGTCTTCCCTGAGGGAGTAGGTGCAGGCACAATGGGCTGAATGGCCCCTTCTGTGCTGTAAAATGCAACCATTCTGAATTTGCTACAAATGGAAGTCATTGAAATATAACCAGCCTTCGGGAATATGCTTAGTAGGATTTACAACTTGATGTGGAGCAGTTTAGGGACTTTATTTAATCACATATGAACATCTAAGATGCAATGAATAATCCCAACTTAAAATTGGAAAGCAAACGTTTAGATAAATATCATAGGCAGGCTAGACGGTTTTATGATCATGCAATAGAAGAAGTTTATTCCCAGGGAACATTAAAATTTGTAATAAAATCAGTGCTGATTTAATTTATTAAAGTGTTAGTTTATCTTGTTTTCCTTAAGGAGCAACACATTAAGCATTTTTACTGCACACTGGGTTAACAGATATACGCTTGCACAATCTCGTTTAACTGATGAAAGAATTTAATAGTTTTCTTTTAAAACAAACATGATTCAAAATTTATTGCCTTTTCTTTCCCAGTGTCTGGCAACCTATTACCCACTTTATCTTGACAGCTGTCTCCTCCCCCACTCTTCGTCGACATAGTCATAGTTGACACCATGCAGGATATTTTTAGTTCGCTTTCCTGTTAACTCTGGTCAGCCCAGTGACAAAGGGAAATGAATTGAAGATTAACTGTCAGTCAGTCCGTCCTAATCCAAAAGAAGAACAAATGGGCGGAATTTAATCCTCCCTCTGAGTTTGGTGGCTGGATTGGGGGGTGCGGTGGGGTTTAAATCAAGCAGGAGGATGGCAGGTGTTGACATAACACTGATTATTGTAGTCACGGACCAGACCAAACCCCCCCTAAAATATATCAGAGAGATCGCCTACACCCTAATTTTTTATCTTATGAAGGGTCTAGGCCCGAAACGTCAGCCTTACTGCTCCTATGATGCTGCTTGGCCTGCTGTGTTCATCCAACTCTGCACCTTGTTGTAAGGTGCTGTGTTCCAGTTGTAATTCAATTGATCATACTACTGAGCTTTAAGCAAAATGCACTTTAATTTTACACTACAGTTAAAATACAAACGAAAGAAAAAGGAATTGGTATAACTCTAACTCTTTTGGAAAACTTAACAGAATAACGCATTATTTAACGACTAAACAGCAAACTGTTCCAATACAGTAACATCCCATAAACATACACAAACAAAAATAGAAATGGCTGAAAAAGCTCAGTAGGTCTGGCAGCATCTGGGAAGAGAAATCAGAGCTAATGTTTCGGGTCCGGTGACCCTTCTTCAGAACTCTGATTTTGTTTCTGATTTCCAGCATCTGCAGTTATTTTAGTTTCCATAAACACACCGTTGGCAAAATTGAGTAAAGTCGATTGTCTCACATGCAATATTTCTCCAATCCAGGACAACATCAAGAGGAAATTCTGGCAGAGAGAGAACTCAAATGTTTTGTTGTAGTGGGAGTGATGTATGGCAGTTTCAAAACTGCAACAACTGCGGAAAGCTAAGCTAAAACCTGGTCCTGCGGGAGCCTGATTCCACGCATTCATCCTGCTTCTACTGTTCCAATGTTTCAAATAAAAATACCCCAAGGCATCACAAGCTGTTTACTTATTAGCTTGGAACAGGCCAATGGTACCTCTGTCTCAACCTTTGTTCATAAGAAAATGGACAAAATATACCTCTTAAACTCATAGTATCGTCACATATTTCGCATATTAGAGAAAAAGAAGATCAGGAGAAAGGAGCTTCTCATCAGTGTTCGAGAATGTTTAACTCAACAGTAAAATTGGCACTGTGAATTTAATGTTTCTAATGAGGGACTGGCACTGCAAGTTTCTGAGCAATCTCTCATCCAGCAACCTCAGTGGTCTGACACCGATAGTACTTCCATGCTTTCCCTTGTGGCTGTATCACTAAACCCTCATGTCCGGCAAAGGCCCAGTTCCAAGGCTTGCCGGATTTGGGGATACAACCTGTATCTCACATTAAATTGGCTTCATTTATGGATTTGCCTGTATATATTGATAAGAGAACTCATGTCATCTTAAAGACTTCATCACTCTGAGGTTAAATCACAGGGGTGAATGCAAAAGTCCTGAAAATGAACGCTCAAAGCAAATGAGGAGAACAAAAATTCCCCCTTTCTCTACTTTCCTGTTTAAAATTCTTTAAAAATCCTTTTTGACTTTTATTACCTGCGTCTGCCAGAGCTTATGAATTATGTGATGTAAGGATAATGTGGAACAGCGTCAGAAAAGCACAAGACCAGGTCATCATCACACTGGCCGTGTGTATGTTTTGCAGGTGACTCTAATGCCATTGGATCTAACATTTGAGGGACACGTCCCCTATTACTCTGCTCCAGGGACTTGTGCCCACATGTTCCCGTGACAACATTTTAAGCCGAAGCTCTATGCCAGATGTATATAAATGATTCCCATGACCTTGTTGGGAAGGAGAGCTTGAGTTGGGGGGGTTGGGGAGAGGGTGGTGCGGAGCGTGGAGCAGGAGGTTTGAGATGGAGGTATTGCTGGTGGTTTGTCTGGTATACTGACCAATATTTGTCACCTACCAATTTTGCAAAATACAAATGATCTGGTCAGTGGGACTTTATACGTGGGAGATCATGCGTCACAAATTTGTTAGAGTTCTTTGATGAAGTGACCAAGAAGGTTGATGAGGGCAGGGCAGTAGACACAGTCAATATGGATTTCAGTAAGGCCTTTGAGAAGGTTCCACATGGTAGGCTGCTCTGGAAGGTTAGATCACATGGAATCCAGGAAGAGCTGGTAAATTAGATACACAATTGGTTTGATGGAAGCAGAGGGTAATAGTGGAAGGATGCTTGTCTGACTGGAGGCCTGTGACGAGTGGTGTACCTCAGGGGTCGGTGCTGGGCCCATTACTGTTTGTTATCTATATTGATGATTTGGATGAAAATGTGCAAGGCATGATTAGTAAGTTTGCAGATGACACTAAAATGGGAGGTATCGTGGACAGTGAGGAAGGTTATCAGAAATTGCAGCAGGATCTTGATCAGCTGGGGAAGTGGGCCAAGAAATGGCAAATGGAGTTTAATACAGTTAAGTGTGAGGTGTTGCATTTTGGAAAGTCAAATCCAGATCGGAGTTTCATGGTGAATGGTGGGGCCTTAGAGAGTGCAGTAGAACAGAGGGACCTTGGAATTCAGGTGCACGGTTCTCTGAAAGTGGAGTCGCAGGTAGACAGGGCAGTGAAGAAGGCTTTTGGCACACTGGCCTTGATCAGTCAGGGCATTGAGTGTAGAAGTTGGGAAGTTATGCTGCAGTTGTACATGACGTTGGTGAGGCCACACTTGGAGCGTTGTGTTCAGTTTTGGTCACCTTGCTCTAGGAAGGATGTTATTAAACTGGAAAGAGTGCAGAAGAAATTTATAGGACTCAACGGACTGAGTTATAGGGAGACGTTGCACAAGCTAGGACTTTTTTCTTTAAAGCTTAGGAGACTGAGGGGAAGGGGGAGACAATGGCCTAGTGGTATTATTGCTGGACAGTGAATCCAGAGACTCAGATAATGTTCTGGGACCAAGCAGATGGTGGAATTTGAATTCAACAATTACCTGGAATTAGAAAGTCTAATGATGACCATGAATCCATTGTCGATTGTCGGATAAACCCATCTGGTTCACTAATGTCTTTTAGGGAAGGAAACTGCCATCCTTACCTGGTCTGGCTTACATGTGACTCCAGACCCACAGCAATGTGGTTGACTCTTAATTGCAGGCTAGGCAATTAGGGATGGGCAATAAATGCTGCCTAGCCAGCGATGCCCTCATCCTGTTAATGAGTAATAAAAAAAGATTGAAGGGGGATTTTATAGAAGTGTATAAGATCATGAGAGGCATGGATAGGGTGAATGCACTCAGTCTTTTTCTCAGGGTTAGGGAATTGAGGACTAGAGGGCATCAGTTTAAGGGAAGAGGGGAAAGAATACATGGGAACCTGACGGGCAACATTTTTACACATAGGGTGGTATGCATATGGAAAGAGCTGCCAGCAGAAGTGGTTGAGGTGGGTACATTAACAACATTTAAAAGGCATTTGGACAAATACATGGATAGGAAAGGTTTGGAAGGATATGGGCCAAGTGCAGGGAAATGGGGTTAGTGTGGATGGATATTTTGGTCGGCATGGACCAGTTTGGGCCAAAAAGCCTGTCTCTGTGCTATAGGACTGTATGACTCTATGCTTTCCAGTTTCCCACATGGCAGCATTTGGGGGTGGGGACATGGATACACTTCCATAGTATTTCATTGGGTGTAATGTGCTTTGTTGGTAAAGACCTAATTCACGACAGGTTGCATATAAGTGCAAACAAAACTGTTCTTTCTGAGTGTGAAATTATTCTTTGTCAGGATTGTACATGGATGGGTGGAGTTCCAACAACACTCAATAAGTTTGACATAAAGCAGATAAAGTAGCCTGCTTGATTGACATCACATCCACAAACTTTCACCCAGTAGCAGCAGTGCGTACCATCTACAAGAATGCAATGCAGAAATTTCTACAGCTCCAAATCCACAACCACTTTGTTTGGAAGAACAAGGCCAGCAGATACATGGGAAAACCACCAACTCCAATTTGCCCTCCAAACCACTCACCATCCTGACTTGGAAATATATTTCTGATCGTTTAGTGGCGCTGGGTCAAAATCCGAGACCTACTGAATGGCTTTGTGAGTCGACCTACAGCACATGGACTGAAGCTGTTAGAGAAGGCAACTCAGCCATCACTTTCTCAAGGGCAACTAGGGATGGGCAATAAATGCTAGCCCGGCCAGCAATGAAGGGTCTAGGCCCGAAACGTCAGCCTCTCTGCTCCTATGATGCTGCTTGGCCTGCTGTGTTCATCCAGCCCTGCACCTTGTTGTTTCAATCATTAAAAACAGCTATTTCATTGTATGAAATACTAATAGGGATGAGAAACAAGCTGAATGAAAGGAAAATAACTGTTGCTGCTTTGCTTTCAAAGTGCCCACCTTTAGAGATGCTGCATGGATGGTTTCCTTTTATGTTGTAATTATGGCTTCTTCAGGTTACATTTATCTATTTGTTTTCATGCTGTATTGTGAATCACTCCTTGGCATTTCGCTGGTATTTAGCACAGATTGCTTGCCTTTATTTTTCTTTTCTGCCTATTATTGTTTGTGTAAAAAAAACCTTCAGTGAACGAAGGAGAGTTCATTCAAGCATTGTTGAAGGAAAATGTGTAGCTAATCTGTCAGCATCTGAAGAGGACAGTATTGATTAACATTTGAATGTGAGCTTTCATCCGAGCAGGAGAATGTCCAAAGGGCATTCTGCATGCACTGTCTGACACATACACTTGATGTAATGTCTGATGTATAAAATATAATATCTGAATGTGGAGACAGGAGGAGAAGGAATGCTGCCTCCCAATTACTCCCCTCCTGTCCCATCCCAGGTTTCTCGCTCCCTTCCCTTCCCCCATCCACTTGCCTCCTTCTGCCCACACACCACCCCCTCCCAACCACTTCTCTCCATCTCTCTGAACACATCCCCTGATCTGTCACCTTCCCCCACCAATCACTCCCTACCATCCTCCAATCTCATGTCTACTCCCTCTAATCATTCTCCACTTTCTCTCTGATCACTCCTCTCATAGAATCCCTACAGTATGGCAGCAAGCCATTTGGCCCACTGAGTCCACACTGACCCTCCGAAGAGCATCCCACCCACCCCAGAACCCTGTCCCCTTAACCGGCCATTTCCCATGGCTAATCCACCTAGCCTGCACAACCCTGGACACTATGGGCAATTTAGCATGGCCAAACTACCTAACCTGCACATCTTTGGACTGTGGGAGGAAACTGGTACACCCAGAGGAAACCCACGCAGACACATGCAAACTCCACACAGACAGTCATCCAAGGCTGGAATCGAACCCAGGTCCCCTGTGCTGTGAGACAGCAATACTAATCACTGAGCACCATTCTACCCAGCCTCCTGCAATCTCCCAAATCCTCTCTCGCCCAGGTCCCTTACTTCCTTCCCCCTAGTTTATCACATCCCTCCTGATCCAGGGTGACTGACTCTAAGATGTTCTAAGGGACTGCTGTTATTTAAATGAGTTTGTCATTTGTCCCCCCTATTTCTAGCATGAATTAGGAACAATGAACTCAGTAAAGGGTATCAGTGTGGGTGGGACTGTGGAGTGATCAGTACAGCCATGATTTTATTGAATTTCCCAGGATATAACTGGAACTGGAGGGTTTGAGTTATAAGGAAAGGCTGGATAGGCTGGGATTTTTCTCCCTGGAGCGTAAGAGATTGAGGGGTGGTTTATAAAAGGTTTATAAAATCACAAGGGTCATAGATAAAAAGAATAGCCAAGGTCTTTTCCCTACGGTAGAGGAGTTCAAAACTAGAGGGGCAAGATTTAAAAGGGGTATGAGGAACAACTTTTTCACGTTGAGGGTGGTGCATATATGGAATGAATTTCCAGAGTAAGTGGTAGAAGTGTGTCTAATTACAAAATTTAAAAGGCATTTGACAACTACATGAATAGGAAAGGTTTAGAGGGATATGAGCCAGACACAGGCAAATGGGACTAGTTTAATTTGGGAAATCTGGCTGGCATGGACAAGTTGGACAGAAGGTTTCCATGCTATATGACTTTATGACTCTATGAGTGATAAAGCAGACTTGATGTTGTGAGTGGTCTCCTCTTGCTTCTAACTCATATGGTTCATATGGAATGTACTGCCCACAGAGCAGTGGAAACAGATTCAACAGTAACTCTCAAAAAAGTAATTGGATAAATACTTTAAAAAGGTTAAATTTGTAAGGCTTTGCTAATAGGAGAATTCTGAGTAGCTAACTGAGGGATATGTGGTGGAGGATAGTGGCAGTGAGATATTTTTCTGACTAGAAGGGGAAGTTGTTGTGCCCCTCCCCCCTCCCCTTCAACACCCCCATCGCTCTCACCCCAGGGATTTATATTTGCATCATTGCCTTTCTTGTATTACATTAATAAATCAGACCTGGGAGTACAGTTACAAAGTTTGGAGAGAGCTTGTAGGTGGTGATCTTCCCTTGTATCTGCTGCCTTTGTCCTTCTACATGACAGTGGTCCTGAGTTTGGACTGATACTGTTTTGAGGGCAGTGGAGTGATTGTAACAAGGTCAGCCAGCTGGACTTCACAGAATATGAGTTCCCTGATTGTTACTGCTAATCTGATCCAATCAGGGAGCCCTGGCTGACATAAAGGGGTGAATGTCAGGGATAATAGGACACTGAATGCTTGACTTAGTGAGAGGCATTGCAATTGTCAAAGGCTATGCATTTGTAAAAAAGGGGTGTTTGGTGATGGGATGCCAGGCTCTGAAGAGTCATCTCAATTGGAGGTACAAAACAAGGAGACCTGGGAATGCATTCTCATAAATCCTTGAAAATGTAAGGCAAACAGGAAGGCAATAAAGAAAATGTGTGGGTCTTCCTAATTTTGTAAATCTCGGTGCTGAATACAAAAGTCACACTCACCATTTACTTTCTGGGCGAACAAGGTGCAGAGCTGCGTGAACACAGCAGGCCAAGCAGCATCAGAGGAGCAGGAAAGCTGACGTTTTGGGCCTAGACCCTTCTTCAGAAATGGGGGAGGGGAAGGGGGTTCTGAAATGAATAGGGAAAGGGGGGAGGCAGATAGAAGATGGATAGAGGAGAAGATAGGTGAAGAGGAGGCAGATAGGTCAAAGAGGCAGGGGTGGAGTCAGTAAAGGTGAGTGTAGGTGGGGAGGCATTCCACTCCTGAACATCTCAGATGTCCTCGTTTTTCAAGGACCGCAACTTCCCCCCCTCAGTGGTCGAGAACGCCCTTGACCGTGTCTCTCGCATTTCCCGCAACTCAACCTTCACACCCCCTTCCCGCAATAACAACCTAAACAGAATCCCCCTCATCCTCACGTACCACCCCACCAACCTCCGGATCCAACGCATCATCCTCCGACACTTCTGCCATCTGCAATCCGACCCCACCACCATTTTCCCTCCCCACCCTTATCTGCTTTCTGCAGGGACCACTCTCTCCGTGACTCCCTTGTCTGCTCCACACTCCCCTCCAGCCCCACCAACCCCGGCACCTTTCCCTGCAACCGCAGGAAGTGCTACACCTACCCCTACACCTCCCCCCTCACCCCCATCCCAGGCCCCAAGAAGACTTTCCACATCAAGCAGATGTTCACCTGCACATCTGCTAATGTGGTATACTGTATCCGCTGTTCCCGTTGTGGCCACTTCTACATCGGGGAAACCAAGTGGAGGCTTGGGGACCGCTTTGTGGAACACCTACGGTCGGTTTGCAACAAACAACTGCACCTCCCAGTCACGAACTACTTCAACTCCCCCTCCCATTCCTTAGATGACATGTCCATCCTGGGCCTCCTGCAGTGCCACAACGATGCCACCCGAAGGTTGCAGGAACAGCATCTCACATTTCGCTTGGGAACCCTGCAGCCCAATGGTATCAATGTGGACTTCACAAGCTTCAAAATCTCCCCTCCCCCTACCACATCCCAAAACCAACCCAGCTCGTACCCGCCTCCCTAACCTGTCCTTCCTCTCACCTGTCCCCTCCTCCCACCTCAAGCCCCACCCCCATCTCCTACCTACCAACCTCATCCCGCCCCCTTGACCTGTCCGTCCTCCCTGGACTGACCTATCTCCTCCCTAACTCCCCATCTACACTCACCTTTACTGGCTCCATCCCCGCCTGTTTGACCTGTCTGCCTCCTCTCCACCTTTCCTCTCCTCTATCCATCTTCTATCCGCCTCCACCCCTCTCCCTATTTATTTCAGAACCCCTTTCCCCTCCCCCATTTCTGAAGAAGGGTCTCGGCCCAGAACGTCAGCTTTCCTGCTCCTCTGATGCTGCTTGGCCTGCTGTGTTCATCCAGCTCTGCACCTTGTTATCTCAGATTCTCCAGCATCTGCGCTACTACCTTCTGCGCTGTTTAAGTTAATGGACCTAAAGAGGGTTAATGTTCATTTTAAGTTAGCTCCACCTATTCTTTTGGGTCTGTTTATGTGTCTACTGGAGTTTTGGAGGGAGAATATCTATCTGCAGCAGCTCCCTAAAGCCCTTGTCATTGTGGCTGATCAAATAAGTTGTACAGTTGTACAGCTAATGTACAGTGAACCTTCCTGCTATCAAGGAACATGTCTCTTCTGCAGATTAACTAATCACCAGACAGGCCTAAGATAAAGCAAAGATAAAGGAGGATTTGTGGCAGCAAATTACTTCAAACAACCCATATCCAGTACCACGTACTGTAAGAGATGGCAAGTACCAACAAATGCCAGGAGTATTTGGCTGAGGAAATACCACTGAACCTAAGCAGGAATACTGTGCATAGCTCAGGATACTGTGCTTTGGAAGGAAATAATGGACTGAGTGGTCACTCTGTCTCTCTCTGTCTCTCGTGATTCTGTGAATACCTAATGAAAAATCCTGACTGATTTTCCACCTGGTATTTGATTCGTAAAGTTTTATTACACCGCAAATAGTGCATGGGTGCTCTGAAGAAAAACAAAGGCTGACATTCAAACCTGCAGTTAATATTGGCACAGAATTTGCCTTGGGAGGTTTGCAGAAGATAATGTTATACAACGAATACCATCTCCAGTTTGTTTGATTAACTGAAGAGGAATGAAAGCCTTTTTGCATGTACAAACTGGCAGTATACCTCCACTGATTCCTTTAAGATTAACAGATGAAGTCCCTTTATGAAACATTTCTGATTTCTGAACTAGTACTTGCCACATGAAACTGACATTAATAAGACACTGTGCCACGCTTCCTCAGCTTGATTTGTATTACAAAAAAGATCAAGCGATGTGATGTTCATATATTAAATAAGGACATTGGCAAGGCAGTGTTTCTGTGTCAATTTGTTCATCTGACAACCTGGATTCCCAATGCAACATCACAGACTGGCTTCCCTTTCTTTTAAAGAGGAGCTCAAATTCCAGTAAGTGGCCCAAGATATTTGGTCCTGACTGATAGTTTTGAAGCGCAGTTTGTAATTAAGCTTTTAGCTGATTTTTTGCTTTGCAGTGGTTCGAGAATGCAGCTCACCACCACCTTCTCAAGAGTAATTAGGGATGGGCAATAAATTCTGACCCATCCAGCGACTAACATGACATCCATGAGTGGATAAAAAAATCTCATGTTCAGATGCTCTATCAGAGAAAATGAAGAGATATAGAAATGAGAGACACACAAGGGATTTCTGAACTCCTACAGTGTCTGCACATTAGTGTATTATAGCCATTGAAAAATAGTTAGGACCAGTTTTTCCTTTTTGTTGTGCATGCAGAGCACTTAGTATTCTGATGAACATTGATGATGCATTGCTGTTATTATTTGGAAACTTGATTCTAAAGTGGAGAAATTATGGGAAGCACTGCGCTTGAAGGCAAAGCCATTTTTACTTTACTGTGCTCTCTGGGTGGTACATGAGCGAAGAAACTCCACAGAGGCCAGTATCCTGTCACCAAGTCACCCTTTATTTACACGTGGAAAGTCCTTACACTGACCCAGCTCCCTCAGAGCCAGCTCTCAGAATGACAGGATGTCTGACACTTCTGTTTATATCTGTCAGCCACGACTCCCTGATTAGACCAGATTAATAGCCCCAATCAGGGAACTCCTATTCTATGAGGTCCACCTGGCCGACCTCATTACAATCACTACAAGGAGTATCTGAACATTTGTTGATTTCATGAGAATTTGTAGCCTTAGAGTCTCAGAGCTTGTGCTGAACGGTACAGTATAAGAGTAAAAAGGCTCCTGTTGCCTCCTGTTGTGTTGAGATCAAGTATCACAGAGTGACAGAACCACCCAGAAGGTCAGGCAGTGTGTGCAGATTCGGTCTCCAAAACAGCTAAGGCTGGGGACAAAAGTTGTGAGTGGCCGAGAAAACAATTCCAGAAGCAGAAAAATGCTGGAAGCTACATTATGGAAAACCCATGTGTTTGCTCTGAAAGTGTTTAGAAGCCAGTAAGAAGAAAGCTCCAGAAAAATGGCAACTGAACAAGAAACTGTTAACTGGAGGGTTTGAGCTATAAGGAGAGGCTGAATAGGCTGGGGCTATTTTTCCTGGAGCATTGGAGGTGGAGGGGCATGGGTAGGGTGAATTGCCAAAGTCTTTTCCCCATGGTAGGGAAGTTCAAAACTAGAGGGCATAAGGTTAAGGTGAGAGGGAAAAGATTTAAAAGAGACCTAAGGGCAACATTTGCATGCAGTGGGTGGTGCGTGTATGGAATGAGCTGCCAGAGGCAGTGGTGGAGGTGGGTAGAATTACAACATTTAAAAGGCATCTGGATAGGTATTTGAATAGGAAGGGTTTAGAGGGATATGGCTGAATGCTGGCAAATGGGTCTAGATGTTTAGTCGGCAAGGATGAGTTGGATTGAAGGCTCTGTTTCCATGTTGTACATCTCTAAGACTCTAAAGGGTGATCTTTCACTGATTTTTCAGTGTTTCTAAATTTATTGCTGAGGTTAAATGGGTTTAAACATTCTTTCTGACATTTGTCATGAAATGTTGCAAATTATTCTTGATTAGTATAACATAATGTTTTTTCCTCCCCTTTCTGCATAAGAAACCTGATGCAGTTTCGTTCAAAGTGCATTGGCAGGTTCTTGTGGATATATTCAGTGAAAGACTACCACAGTAAACAAAGATTGGAATAAAATGTACGACCTATCAAGCCAGATCTCACTGTGGGATCTGACTTGTCTAGTATAACCATCAGCTGGGATTCTAAAAGTATCGGGAAGAGAAAGTGGGATCTGATGGTGGGCTGAGCACCTGCCTTATTTTACATGTTCCTTACATGTGGTCAAACAAGTGAACCTGCATCAATAAAATTCACTCCAATGATTTTGTATGTATCCTATAGCTTACCAGGATTATTGAAGAACAGGCATGGTCAGATTTACAATTAGGACTTAGCTGTCGGTTGAACACCGCAACCATCTGGACTGTTTTGTATAGGTTGGCTTTTCCTCTCTTATTGTGACAAAAAAAGTGTAAAGTTTGCTTTGTCAGTCTCGGTTCAGTGGTAATGATGGTGTTTCCATCATGGAAGGGATAGATATGAAGGGATATGGATCAAACATGGGCAAATGGGACTAGTTTCAATTGTGAAAATTGGGCAGCATGAAAAAGTTGGGCTAAAGGGCCCCTTTCTATGCTGTAGACCTTTATGACTCTAAGTAAGAATAAGATTTGCTACATACCCGCACAGAATTAAAGATTGTAAGTGGCCTGTGACAATAATTGTTATAGATGATAGAAATCTCACGCTCAGGTGTTATTTGAAGAAAAACATCACTCTCAGTTTATAGATGTCACTAACAAAGTTGAACATTTATTGTGCGTTGCTGGTTGCCCTTGAGATGTTATTGGTGAGCCCCATAGAGATGGTACCCCCACAGGAACTTAAGGGAGAATGTTCCAGGCACAATGTTGGGATGCCCATTTCTATTCATGCCAGGGTGATGTGTGACAGTGTGCACCTATTAGAGGAGCTGATGACCTCATGCACCAGCTGTCCTTTCCCAACTAATCGATACACTCCCATGCTCAACAATGGGGCAACTCAGACCATCAGAGCAAGAGATAAGGCAGAAACGGTTGCAACAATCTTCAGCCAGAAGTGTCAAGTGAGTGATCCAACAGTAGCCCTCACTCCAGAGGACCCCAGCATCACTGATGCCAGGCTTCAACCAATTCAATTCACTTCATGTGATAGCAAGAAGTGGCTGAAGACATTGGAGACTGCAAAGGCTATGGGCACTGACAGTTCACCAGCAACAGTACAGAAGACCTTTGCTCTAGATCTAGTTGTGTTCCCTAGGCAAGCTATACCTAGTACGGCCACAGTGCTGGCATTTACCTGACAATGTGGAAAATTGCCCAGGACTCTTCTGCGTGCAAAAAGCAGGACATGTCCAATTTGACCAATTACTAACCAATCAGTCTACTATCAATCACCAGCAAATTGATTGAAAGGGTTGTTGGCAGGGCTATCAAGCAACACTTGCAAAGGAATAAACAGCATATTGATGCTCAGTTTGAGTTTGGCCAGGATCTTTTAGCTCCTGATCTCATGACAACCTTGTTCCAAACATGGACAAAAGATTTAAGATGTAGAAGTGAAATGACAGTGACTGCCATCAAGGCAGATTTAGAGCATTCAAGACCCCAAACAAAATTGAAACTTTTTTTTATCATTCTTTCATGGAATGTGGGCATCACTGATTGGATCAGCATTTATTGCCCATCCTTAATTGCCCTTGAACTGAGCGGCATGCATTTCTGAGGGTTATCAGACCATCAGAGCAAGAGATAAGGCTAAAACAGTTGCAACAATCTTCAGCCAAAAGTGTCAAGTGAGTGATCCAACTAGCCCTCACTCCAGAGATCTGTTAAGAATCAACCAAGTTGCTGTGGGTCTGGAGTAGGTGTAGGCCAGACTAGGTAAGGATGGCAGATTTCCTTTCCTAAAAGATATTAGTGAACCAGATGGGTATTTATGGCAATTGACAGGGGTTACATAGTAATTGTTAGGCTAGCTTTTAGTTCCATATTTCTGTTGAATTCAAATTTCATAAGGTTGTCCCCAGAACATTAGCTTGGCACTCTGGGTTGCTAGTTAAGTGACCATAAGACTATGCCACTATCGCCCCTAAGTTAATGGGAATCAGTGGGAAAACTCTGATGGTTTGAGTCATCCACAGGACAAAGATAGATGGCTGTGTTTGTTGGAGGTCAGTCATCACAGCCACAAAACACCATTACATAGAGTTCCTCAGGGCAGTGTTCTTGGTTCAACACTTTGAGCTGTTTCATCAGTGACCTTTCCTCTACCGTAAGGTCAAAAATGGGGGATGCTCTGTGATGATTGCTCAGTGTTCAACATCACTTGTGATTCCTCAGATACGAAAGCAGTCCATATCCATTTTCAGCTAGACCTGGACAACATTCAGGCTTGGGTTGATAAATAGTAAGTGATTTTGGAGCCACACAAGTGTCAGATAATTACCATCTCTAACAAGAGAGAATCTAATCATTGCTCTTTGATGTTCAATGACATTGCCATCAATGAATCCCCCACTTTCAAGATCCTGTGGGTTACTATTGAAAAGAAAGAACAACTCTCAAGAAGCTTGACACTATCCAGCCCACTTGATTTTGTACCCAGCCAACACCTTTAACATTCTCTTCATTTACCACATGCTCGCAGCAGCAGTAGTGTCTACCATCTACAAGATACATTGCTGAAATTCACCAAGAATCCTTTGCCTGCACCTTCCAAACCTGAACTTATACCATATAAAAGGACAGGGACTGAAGATGCAGGAAGACCTCCAGTTGCACATGGCCCTTTAACCTTGTCACCATCCTGACTTGGAAATGTATATCCTTCCCTATCACTGCGTCAACATCCTGCAACCTTCTTGCCAACACAGCAGTACCAATCCCCGTGAACTGTACTATTTCAAGGAGGTAGCTCACCACCGCAGGGCAGTTAGGAATAGGCAATCAAAGCTGGCCAATGACAGCTACATCCCAGGAACAAATAATAAAAATCAGTGGAGATTGTGAAGTTTGAGAGGTGTTGTTGGATTGAGGGGTGATTAAAGAAGCTTTTCTCACTGTAAAATCCATCTTGTTTAAACTTTGGAAATGTTCAGTGACTGATAGCATATGAGCACAGTGGAAAATGGATTTAATTCCGAGCCCAGATACTTGCACACCTCATTGACCAGAAATCAGTGGGGCCGAGTGTAGTGAGAAACATCATGAACTGAATTCGAGGAAATTTGGAGCAAAAGATATTTGCCATTGCATTTGTTCTCCAACTTGTATGCATTCTCACGTTGTATGTTTCAATGATAATTTGAGTCACTTCTTTGAGTAATGCCATTACAGCTGCAGTTTTTCAACGTTAGTTTTCCCAAATAAATAACGTCCCTTCTATTTTCTCTCTGTTTCCACCCCCCACCTCCCCTTGATCCATGCAGCCAGGGAAGACAACTCTGCAACATTCCGAGGATCTGAGTACTTCTGTTACGACCTATCCCAGAACCCTATCCAGAGCAGCAGCGATGAGATCACTTTGTCCTTCAAGACCTGGCAGCGGAACGGACTGATCCTGCACACAGGGAAGTCAGCCGACTATGTAAACTTAGCACTGAAAGATGGAGCTGTTTCACTAGTCATTAACCTGGGATCTGGCGCTTTTGAGGCGTTGGTTGAACCAGTAAATGGGAAGTTTAATGACAACGCCTGGCATGATGTCAAAGTGACACGCAATCTGCGACAGGTAATAGTGGAGGCGGATGCTAACTCTGCTATAACAAAAAAAAACAAAACCAAAAAGAAAAGAATAGGCAGGATGAGGAACATTGCAACGAGCTGGTCATGTTCACGTTAAAACAAAACAACATGCTGGTCGCAGCTAATCTGTTTATTTTTCCCCACCTCACACCAACCCCTCCAACCTTTTCCTCCTCCCTTGAGAGAAAAAAAAACTGCTGGTGGTTTGTTTTGTAACCCTTCAAGCCTACTTTCTTATGTTACATTTTCCGTTTTTTTCAAAAAATATTCATTCCCAATTTAGTTTGTTCAGTGTCCTAATCCTTAGAACTACTGGTGGCTTTAATTTATTTATTCGGTATTTTGTTTCCTTGGTTCTGCTTTCGCTTTGATTCCTGCACCCGTTTTTTTCCAATTATTTTGGTGTTCTGTGATACATTCTCTTATTATTTGTTAATTTCGTTGATTTCACCATTTTCATTGACTTACTAGTAAGGTTTAGTTTTTTGGGCTAGTATGCTGGAATATGTGTAAACTCTAGCATTCTGTGTGGCTGGCTGAAATTCTTTTCTCTTTTTTTTATTTCCTGTGTATGTGAGAGATGATTTTAGCTCAGATTAGCGCACTAATTGCCCTTGTGTTGACCCTTTTACTTCATTCTTTGCTTCCTTAAGCAGACATCTCTGTCAGGGGCCCATGACTTTTCTTGATGGCTTTGGAAGACTGAATACTCCTGTTAATAGTAACTTCACCCTGTAAAGGTCCCAGGACTAGTAACTGATATGACTTCTGCAGCAGCGCTTCAAGATCTCAAGCCCGTTTATTATTACTGCATGGCAGTGTTGCTGTTGAACTTTAAAGGAGAGTCAGTACTTGTGTTTCTTTCCAATGGTTAAATGTAGGATGTTCTTGTTTTTCTCTTCCTCGAGTGTCTCTGATGATACATTTGGATGTTGTGTTGCCTCTCCAAAAAAAAACTTGGTGCAGTCAGAAAGGGGTGGGGGCTGGGGGGAGAGGTTTGCTATTTGCCTTTAAGTAACTGGTAGAATTGTTGAAGGGAGGAATGTTGTAATAAAATAAGCCTTAATATCTTCCAAAAGAACCCACTGCCCACTAAGATTCATATTGGATTCACATTAAAGATGACTCAGTGACAACAACCAATAAAGCAAAATTAGTTTCAGGACCCACTTCATGAAAGTTTGGCTTAATTGCAGTAATGGTAATGCTTGTGACTGGGTGTATGAAAATAAGCTTCCTTTCCTTACTTCAAAAAACAAAACAAAACAAAAAGTCACTGTGTCATAGTCAAGTAATTGAAAAAAAAAGCTATTGAGAACCTTTTTACTCGTTTTTTGGTCTGCTTTGGTCCTGTAGAATTTGTTTGCACCTCTATATGTCAATGACACGCTTTAAAAAGAAAAACTAACACTGATCATTCATGGAATGTGTCATTTTACTAACCGTTACCTAACCAACTAATGTACTAACACCCTAATTATCATCATGTTTTATTTTAAGTAACAATCGTTCTGTTCACAATTTTTAATTTCCTTTCTTCCCCTTTTCCGCAAAGCACTCAGGCATTGGACACGCTATGGTAAACAAACTACATTGTCTGGTAGATATCATTCTTATTGTCTCTTTTTTTGGGTTTGCCGTGTGTTCCCCTCTTCCCCTCCTCCTTTTTCTTTTGTTCATTGTCGACACCTTTACAATGAGGAAATGGGGTTGGTATTTCACTGCTTATTTCAGTCACTTTTTTTCTCTTTTTTTTCCCTTTTTTTCCGTTTTTGTTTCCTTCCCACCACGACTAGTTTGCTTTGTTTGTTTTCCAGTTTCTCTCCTTTTTTTTTCTCTTTACTCTACCAAGTACTTAGTTCAGACCATCGTAGGGCCTTTAGCTGAAAGAACGAGCCTCTGCACCTCTTTGCGGTGGCTGTTGACTAACTGGCAGGAGTCCAGACATCCTAAGAGTGGGCTCTGCCAGTTTCTTTCTCTACATAGTGCATGGCATGACCAAATTCGACCTTCAGTGTGACCGGAAAAAAGAAAACCCAGACAATCAAGCTCCATCCAACATCTTGCCTTCTAACCTTTTTCCACTAACATGTCTATTCTTAACTTTTCCCCCACCTCCTCACCCCTACACACCATTCCTTCCCCACTCCCCCATCACATACACACCACAATCCCCACCCCCATGTGTTTATCTGCATGCAAGTAGAAGCGATGCTGCTGTAGTTCACTTTCGCGATCCATGGCTTCAGTTTTTTTTCTGCATGAGAGTGTTGAGTTTTGACAAGTGCATGTTTTCCTTTGGGTTTCCTCTCGCTTTCCTTTTCTTTGCATTTTCTTTTCGAGAAGTTATTTTTCTTAAGAACGAGGTGATGCAGCTGCTCACAGTGATGAAGTTGGTGACTTTTTCATGATTGAGCTTTGACTCATGTCATGCGCATTCATGCTGTGGACGGTAAGAGCTCTCTCCTGATGCATGCTTGTCAGTGTTCAAATGATAATAAAGTGGGGAATAAAGTTTATTTTTCAAAGAAAATCTTTTATTTTTTTCAACTGAATTTTTTTTTAATTCTCCAACTCAAGCTTTATTTTTTTTAAAGAAATGAATTGGCACAAAAGTGGATAGTTCCATTTTCTCGCCTGCATTGTCACCCCGCTCCACTTGTTAAAAGTAAAAAGCTCAGAACTCTTGGATTCAGTGAGATGAGCCAAGAAGCATGGGCAAACTAGATGAAAGAATCTCCGACACTGCAACCATGCCATTGTGCAAACACAGACCAGAAAATGGGACTTCCCCAGTATTAACTCAAGAAACGCAAACCTGAAATAAGCACAAAAAAAAATAAATTGAGAAACACAGGCAGGTGCCAGGCAGCACAATGTGTAAAGGTCACTCTTGGCCGTTTTCTTCGTTATATCCTTTGACTAGGTTACCATTTCGGTGGATGGCATCCTCACTACCACAGGTTACACCCAAGAAGACTACACCATGTTGGGGTCTGACGATTTTTTCTATGTCGGTGGAAGTCCAAGTACAGCAGATCTACCTGGATCCCCTGTCAGCAACAACTTCATGGGATGCCTCAGAGAGGTAGGGCCTGTTGCTGTCAATTTGTTATGCACTTATGGTTTGAACATTGTGTACTTAACTAAATTAATCACAAACAGGCAGATGATTATCTGGTGTTTATGCTCCACCTCATTGTTTAGCTTCCCATTAAATGCGTCGATATTTTGATAACATATTGACAAGTGAGTTGTGAAGAGAACGTAAGCAAGCCACTAAGGCAAATGGTTGTGAGTAGGCAAAGGTTTGGCAATTTGGAAAATGGTACATTTTAATTCTTCCCATCAGAAAGGACAAAGAAGCATGTTTTCTAAGTGGTGAAAGATTGTAAAGTTCTGAAACACAGTGGGATCTGGGTGTCCGAGTAGGTTAGTATGTTGGTAACAATTAGGAAAAGTTTATAAAGCATTATCACTTATTACAAGGCAAATTGAAAAATAGGGAGGACATGCTTCAGATACACAGGGTGGAGGTGAGACCACACCTGGAGTGCTGTGTGCAGTATTGGTCATTGTGTTTAAGGAAGGATGTCAGTGCATTGGAGATAGTTCAGAGAAGATTTATGAGACTAAAGCCTGGTATGAGTCGGTTATCACATGAGGAAAACTTTGACAGGCTAGACTTGTATGTGCTGGAGTTCAGCAGAGTAAGAGGCAATTTGATTAACATCATGAGGTGGCCTTGACAAGGTAAATGTGGATAGGATGTTTCCTCCTGTGGGTGAATGTAGTCACTCCAGGCTTGACCATTTAACATAGGGATGAGAATTTGTTGTCTTGCAGAGAATTGTGATTCTTTGGAACATTTCTGTAAAGTCGTGGAATAGGATGGCTAAGTAGACCAGTGCTCCTAAGCTAGCTTGAGAGTAAAGAGTTGGGATAAAATCCTGAAGAGGTTACTTGAACTTGAGCACATTAAAGCTCAGGAATATACAAGATCCAGGAAGAAGCTGAGTCACACGTAACTTAAACACACCCAGGTGCTGGTTACAGGATTCTGGTGTGAGTATTGTACAAGTGGTGTTTTGAGATCTGTTTTGTGTACAATACAAAAGCGGGGACCGCTTTGCAGAACACCTACGCTCGGTTCGCAATAAACAACTGCACCTCCCAGTCGCGAACCATTTCAACTCCCTGTCCCATTCCTCAGACAACATGTCCATCCTGGGCCTCCTGCAGTGCCACAACGATGCCACCCGAAGGTTGCAGGAACAGCAACTCATATTCCGCTTGGGAACCCTGCAGCCCAATGGTATCAATGTGGATTTCACAAGTTTCAAAATCTCCCCTCCCCCTACCGCATCCCAAAACCAGTCCAGCTCGTCCCTGCCTCCCCAACCTGTTCTTCCTCCCACCTATCCCCTCCTCCCACCTCAAGCCGCACCTCCATCTCCTACCGACTAACCTCATCCCGCCCCCTTGACCTGTCCGTCCTCCCTGGACTGACCTATTCCCTTCCTAACTCCCCACCTACACTCACCTTTACTGGCCCCATCCCCGCCTCTTCGACCTGTCTGTTTCCTCTCCACCTATCCTCTCCTCTATCCCTCTTCTATCCGCCTCCCACTCTCTCCCTATTTATTTCAAAACCCCCTTCCCCTCCCCCTTTTCTGATGAAGGGTCTAGGCCCGAAACGTCAGCCTCTCTGCTCCCATGATGCTGCTTGGCCTGCTGTGTTCATCCAGCCCTGCACCTTGTTGTCTCGGATTCTCCAGCATCTGCAGTTCCTACTATCTCTGTTTTATTCCTTTTCAGTTTATGAAGGAGTATTTTGGAATTAATGGGTCTGTGTTTTTACTGCATGTTTAAAGGACTTTGCATTTGTATTATAAATAGATGCTTTGAGTTATTGAATCTTTTCTTGATTTCTTTTGTTTGATAACTTCTGTTTTATTGTTGAAGTAAAGTTTGCAACGTTGTGCGTTTATGTTTCAATGACAGACCACTTTGCTAAAGCTAAAACAAATAAAGTAATGCTCTGTCAAGCCAGGTTCCCATCTGGGATCTGCCTTATTCGGTTATAACATCAGCTGGGATTATAAGGCAGTGTAACAATCCAAAGACAGAAAGGTCAAGGTGATACAAATTGAAGGGTAGAAATGACCAGGTCAGGGTCATTCTTGCAGACTTCTGTAAAACAGGCACCCAATCTGCATTTGGACTCCCCAAAATGTGTAAGCCACCACACAGTGAGCAGCGAATGCAGTATTAAAAAATTTCAAAAGAAGTATCAGAAAGTCACTACTTCATTTGCATGGAATGTTTGGGGCCATGGATCATGAGAAGGGAGAAGGGAAGAGTGCCATTGTTGCATTGCCTGTGCTGACCTGGAAATGTACTTTAGGAAAAGGAGGGCATATTAGTGCTGCCTGTATAATTGACCAAGGAGGTCACTGAGGGACTGTCACCTCAAAATGCTGAAAGAAAAGGGCAAGGGAAATGTATTTTGGAGGTGGCATCACACGAGAGATCATGAAAATTGCTAAATTATCAAAAATGATCTAATAATCAATTACAGAGATGAATTAATTCATCAACCTATTTTTCTTGAATTCTGTAATGGGATGGGGGTGTTGCTGGCTAGATCAACATTTATTGCCCATCCCTAATTGCGCTTGAGAAGCTGCCTCTTGAACTATTGCAGTCCATGTGCTGTACGTAGACCCACAATGCTGTTAGGGAAGGAATTCAAACCATTCTACCCTGTGACACTGAAAGATATACTTCCAAGTCAGGATGGTGAGTGGTTTGGAGGGCAACTTGCAGGCCAAATAGTTGCTGCCCTTGTCCTTCTTAGATGGGAATTGGCCATGGCTTTGGAAGGTGCTGTCTGAGGAGTCTTCGTGATTTTTTGCAGTTCACCGTGTAGGTAGTACTAAGCTGGTTAGTTTAGATGCATTACTTTAAAATAGTAAACAAATTATATGTTATAACGTGGATATTACAACAAACAGCTGATTTCTACGTGTGCATAGCTTGCAAACTCAGAGCAGACTAACTGCTAGGCAGAATCACAACATTGTATACACAGAGTACAATGATAAAGGTAAGTGCTGTTAAAGGCAAGGCACACATATGACAGAAATGTTGAAGGATGATCAGTTTAAAATGGAGGCTGATATGATGGGAGTTTAGGTCAAGGGGCCCCTATCATGGCTTTGTGAATGAGGGGAAAGGATATGAGTGGAAGTGTGAACAATAGACAAGGGTGGGTGGTCCTGTCAACCATGCTGAGTGGGAATGGGTGGAGGACAGAAGTGGGGTTGGGGTTCTGCAGAGCAATTGAAGTTGTCAAGTGTAGAAGAAGGAAGACATATCGGAAAGCTGTGCTATGGAAATTTGCATTGCGTGAATCATAGAATCGTACAGTCATGCAGCATGGAAACTGTCCCTTTAGTCCAACCAGTCCATGCCAACCATAATCCCAAACTAAACTAGTCCCACCTGCCTGGGCTTCGCCCATATCCCTCCAAACATTTCTTATTCATGTACTTATTCATATGTTTTTTAAATGTTGTAACTGTTCCAGCATCCACCACTTCCTTTGGAAGTTCAATCAGCACACGAACCACTCTCTGTGTAAAAAAGTTGCCCCTCATGTCTTTTTTAAATCTTTCTCCCCTCACCTTGAAAATATGTCCTCTTGTATTGAAATCCCCACCTGAGGGAAAAGACACCTGCCATTCACCTTATCTATACCCCTCATGATTTCATAAACTTCTATAAGGTCATCCCTCAACCTCTTACAGTCCAGTGGAAAAAAATATCAATGTAACAGAGATGAAGAAACAGGGAATAGAATGGAGTCCTTGCAGGAAGTGGAGTATGAGGAAGTGTAGTCAAGTTACTCTGTGAGGGTCCATGGTTTGTAGTGAATATTAATTGCGAGCCTATTCCCAGAAGTGGAGACAGAAGACCAGTAAAACTGGATTCACCATAGTTGCATTTTCTGTTAGAAAGAGAGCCAAGTGGTGGTAGTTTAACCTGAGCATCACCACGTCTCAGGCAAGGGGAGAGCTTGAGAAGGAAAATCCTTCATGCTAACCTTAGCTGGTGCAGTATTTAAACCCATGCTTCCAGTATTAGCTTCACATTGTAAAGCAGCCAACCAGCCAACTGAGCTAAGTGCAGTAGTGCCAGTGATGAGTCAGAGGTGGAAGCTGAAGGAAGAAAAGAAATTGGAAATAAAATCAATGAAATTTTCCATTCCAGGAAAATAGCAGGAAGTGGCTCAGATACAATTGGGAATGTAGCAACAAAAGAAGTGTGAGATGGAGATTGGGTGTATTTTGTTGGTGTAGGCCCTCATCCAATGAAGGAAATTGGGTTAGACTGTTGTACAGCTTCATTTTTATTATGTTTATTTTGAGAATATTGTTGCGCGGTAGAAACAGCTTAGTGCAAAGTTATGCATTTCAGATTGTAAGTGTGTGCTGCTTGTGGAGAGGGAAGATTGCATCGTAAATGGCATGAAATTCTCAAGCAAAGTACAGGAGTGATAAGGGTTTAAATGTGATTTGCAGAAAGAGCTCGTTGACTCACCTATTGTGAAGGATTCTTATTATTCATTACGGGCTGACAAAGAGAACAAAAAGATAAATTATAACCTCGCCAAACAAACGTAGGTCATTGTCAAAATGTTTATTCAATGAGTGTTGCAATGTATGGTTTGAGGCATAAGTTTGGGAATCATTACAATGGGGTGCATTTCAAATATAACCTGAATAGACAGATCAAAAAAACAGTCACATCACAACTAACTTGCTCGTGGTTTTGTTTCAGTCCTCTCTCAATAGAAATAGTTCAGTGTAACATGGATAAATTGAATCTAATAGAAATGTATGACAACAAAAGTGAATTAAACTGAAAACAAGCCACTTTATTGTGTAGATGTAAGGTTCTGATTTTTCTTTGCTCCCAGTGGGGAACCTCAAACACTGAGGATGTATAACCAGAGAATTAGGTGTGCATTGTACAAGTTTACTCGTAATTATGTTAACTGGTCAGAAAGTCAGTGCATTGGAAATGTAGATATGCATCTTATATGCTAAAAAGAGGTGAAGCTTGATTAAGATTTTAATGATGACTATGAAATTGTTGCGAGGGAATACTTCTCTGGTTTACTGATGCCCTTTAGGGAAGGAAACTGCTGACCTTACCTGTGACTTACATGTGACTCCAGACCCACAGCAATGTGGTTAACTCCTAATTGCCCTCTGGGCAATCAGTGCTGATCTAGCCATGATATGGAGGTGCCGGTGTTGGACTGGGGTAGACCAAGATCAGAAGTCACATGACACCAGGTTATCATCCAACAGGTTTACTTGAAATCACAAGCTTTCGAAAGCACTGCTCCTTCAGCAGCACTCTGAAAGCTTGTGATTTAAAATAAACCTGTTGGACGATAACCTGGTATCGTGTGACTTCTGATCTTGGTCTACCCAATGGCACCCACATGGATGAATGAATGAACTAAAAAAGAATCTTTGATCAAATCTAATTCCATTTGGACCTCCTGGATTTCATTGTTATTGTCCTGCGGTCTATAGCTTTCTTCCTCATTTTAAGCCCACAGCCCACTGTTGTATAATTTACAGACTTCATAATTACATCCCCTGTATTTAAATCGAAGTCATCAATTTATGACACAAAGGGAATTATTGCACTCCTCTAATTTTCACAGAAAGCAGCCTTGTAGACACAAAAACCTTATTGATCATTACCCATTGCTCCTTTGCGACTGAGCTGGTTTTGATCCATCTTGGCTCTTTCTCCTGTGCTTTTTGATTTTTCTACCAAGCCTGCTATTTGGGACCTTATCAAAGACCTTGTTGCAGTCTGTGGAGACTTACTGAACTGTGTTACACCGATAGCAGAAAGATGAGAAAGAAAGCAAGTAGCAAATTAGAAGCATACAAATGAAGTAAATATATGATCAGTGAGTGGGCAATGAGCTGACAATGAAGTATATGTGGGAAATTAATGGAGACTAAACTGCATAAATAGGAGCCTGAGTAAGCCACTGACCCCTTTGAGCTTGCTGCATCACTCAATAAAGTCGTGATTGATGGGTTTCATCTTGATCTAGCAGTAAGCCATATAGAACACTAAGGATCACACGCTGGTGAGCGGGGTAGATGCTGGCATTGTGATAATATCACTGGACTAGTGCTCTAGGGAGTCTGGTTAATGCTGTGGGGGAGATAGATTTAAATCCAACCACAGCACCAATTGGAATTTGTGTTCAGTTAGTGGTTTGCTGTCATTCTTTTTTAAAAGAAACGCCCATGTGCTGCACTAACATCTCCTTTAAGGAAGGAAATCTGCTGACCTTCTCTGGTCTGTCCTACTAGTGGCCCCAGACCCACAGAGCTATGACTAATTGCCCTCTGAAATGTCCTAGCAAGCAACGCGGTTCAAGGGCAGTTAGGGATGGACAACAAATGGTGACCCAGCCAGTGACACCCACATCTCATATAAAAGAATTGTTGAATTTAATTAGAAGGGTTAATTTATTTTAAGTGAATTCTGAGCAATGAGACTTTTGCACAACAGATACAGACTATTTTTCCAATTTGCCACCATGGGCTTTGATATCTCCCTCGGCTTTATCGACCTCATGTATTGAAGCCGCTTGCGGAGGTTGTGTTCCACTCTTTTAGCTCCAGCTTCTGGTGTCTACTCCTGGCATACATCGCTTTCAGTGTTACAGCATACCCATTGAACATCAGGTGAGAGCTTAGGGAAGACCAAGCAGACCAACAGGAAACCAGCTGCTTCACACTGTTTCAAATTTGGGAGTAAATTGAAAACTTTGGTTTTACACAAAGTAACATATTGTCTTTAGCAGTACACATGGTCGGCCTGTATAAGGGGACCTTTTCCTGAGGTATCACAACAATAAGGTCTATCCCAATTCTGTTGTTTCAAGGAAATAGAGTCATACAGTCGTAGAGATGTACACCATAGAAACAGACCTTTCACTCCAACTCGTCCATGTCAACCAGATATCTCAAATTAATCTAGCCCCATTTGCAAGCATTTGACCCATATCCCTCTAAACCCTTTCTATTCATGTACCAATGCAGATGCCTTATAAATGTTGTAATTGTACCAGCCTCCACCACCTCCTCTAGCAGTTCATTCCATACACACACCACCCTCTGCATGGAAATGTTGCCCCTTAGTTCCATTTTATATATTTCCCCTCTCACCTTAAACCTATACCCTCTAGCTTTGGATTCCCCTACCCTATGGAAAAGACCTTGCCTCTTTACTCTATCCATGCCCCTCAAGTTTTTATAAGGTCACTCCTCAACCTCCAACGCTGCAGGGAAAATAATTCCAGTCTATTCAGCCTCTCCCTATAGTTAAAACCCTCCAACCCTGGCAACGTCCTTGTAAATCTTTTCTGAACCCTTTCAAGTTTCGCAACATCCTTCCTATTAGCGGGGAGACCAGAATTGAATGCGGTATTCCAAAAGTGGCCTAACCAATGTCCTGTACAGCCACAATGTGACCTCCCAAATCCCAAACTCAGTGCACTGGCCAATAAAGGCAAGTGTACCAAATGCAAAATGAAAATGGTTTCACGAAAATCTTCACAAGTTTGTTGCAACTTTCTCATGAGTTATTTAAAGTTTGCCTCTCCGTTATAAGAAACAGCGTATTTTATTGTACCCCCACTATGTATCTTCAAGCTGCATTAGGAATATTGTTTCTCATCTCCCCAGCAGGTATTGAGTAATGTACATCAGGTAATCAATATGAAAGATATTCAGACAAGATGACACTTCTCTTTAGAAACACCACATGCCAAAGATTACAGACTATCATTTGTCATGCGAGTAGCGAGATAACCAAGGTGTTTAAACAGTTTCTCCTTTGGATAAAGTTTGCAACAGAATTTACTCAAACTCTCTTCCTAAACCCTTGACACACCATGGATTAGACTGCTCATCCAACTGCTGTGTTGACTGCCTCTATTCATTTACAGTTCTGCCTGTGTCTCATTGAGTTTTTACATGACATACTTTGATCTACTTTCATACTTATAATTTCGCTGCTTTCAGAATCTGGGTGGGTAATTGACTGGACAGCTGATGTTTCAAACAATTTTGAGGATCATTTTTTTAAGAACATTTGTTCCCGCCCCCAAAATGAAGAGTCGAAACAGGCAGGGAAAAGGTCAGTTCCAATCCCATATCTGATTAAGTTGGATGTGCACCAAAAAAATCACCTTCTCCTGGATTCCTCATCCCCACTGGGGGTGAAGGGGGAGCTTGCTGAATGTCCCTCAGCTATTTACTGACCAAAGTACCATGAGAATACGTTGTATTACACAAAAATACAGGACAGAAGTAGATGCAGTTCCTACTATCACAGGACAGAAGTATGTGGTTTGTGCACTGTAAGTGCTATGGAATCCAATGTAATTTGATCACACTTCCACCAGCTTACTTCATCAACATATTGACACATCCTCCTCCAACTATCCCTCCCATCTGTCTAACCTGCTTCTCTCAACTTCTCCATGTGATAACATTCTCTGAACAAAGTGTCATGGAAAAGTAGAATGGTACAGCACATCAGGTGGCTGTTTGGCCCATTGTGCCTTTAGTAAAGTAACCCAATCATCTTCTAATACCCCCACTCTTTTCCCATAGATCTGCATAATTTTGCTCTTGTCCAGTATTTTTTCCCTTCAAGAGTGAACTATTGAATTTGTTTTACCTACCAGGCAGTGCAGGCCAGAGCATAACAGGTTCCTGTGTATTTGGAAAAAAAGACTGTTTTCCTTTGTATCTTTACCGAATGCCAGAGGACTAGTTCAGTTTAGGAAACCTGGTTTGCATGGACACATTGAGCTGAAGGGTTTGTTTTCGTGCTGTATGACTCTATGATTCTATAAGTGTTATGGTGCAGAAAGAGGCCATTCAGCCCATCCCACTTACCTAATACTCTTTCCCCCACAATATTTCCATCCAAGTATTCATCCAATGCCTTCTTGAATTTTTCAAGTGAACCTCCCTCTGCATTTCCAGTCACCTGCATTCATACTGTAACTATTCATTGAGTGAAAAAAGTTATTTCTGTCATCACATTTGTTCCTTTTGCAAATAATTTTAAATCTAGGCCCCCTTGTTCTTCTTCCTTTTGTGAGTAGGAGCAGTTTCTCCCTATCTTCTCTATCCAACCTGTTCATGATTTTGAAAACCTCTGTCAGATCTTCTCTCAGCCGCCTTCTCTCCAAGGAAAACAGTTCTATCTTCTTCAATCTATTGTCATAGCTGAAGATTCTCATCCTTTGTTATTGTAAATCACTTCTGCACTCTCTCCAATGCTTTCACATCTTTCCTCTAAAGTGGCACTTAGTCATTTCTCTCAGATTTATTGATGAATGTTATATTGCTCCTTTGTGTAGGACTCTCCTGCATGTGTGACCAATTTTTATACATATCCCCAATTGAACCCTTTTGAAATTTCAACATCCTCATTACAGATCATCTTGATTAATATCTATAGACATTGCAACTTCATATCATGAAACAGGGGTAACATTAGACGCATGCTGTAGGGGAATAGAGTTAGTTACATTGAGAATACAAGAAGAATATTATTCCAAAAACAGTTTCAGCTTAATGGTTGCTGCTTATAAATTTTACTGGTGCTGGGAATCTGTTGTCCAGTCCCAGATTAATGATCTCACCCGCTGTACATTTTTTAATTTACTCTTGGGACATGGGTGTCGATGATTGTGAATTGATTGCCCATTCCGAGCTACCCTTGAGAAGGTGGTGGTGAGCTGCCTTCTTGAACCGCTGCAGTCCATGTGCTGTAGGTTGACCACAATGCCCTTGGGGAGGGAGTTCCAGGCTTTTGACCCAGTGACAGTGAAGGAACGGTGAAATATATCCAAGTCAGGGCGATGAGTGACTTGGAAGGGCAACTTGCACGCGGTGGTGTTCCCATGTATCTCCTGCCCTTGTCCTTCTAGATGGAAGTGGTTGTGGGTATGGAAAGTGCTGTCTAAGAATCTTTGGTGAATTTCTACAATGCACCTTGTAGATGGTACGCACTGCTGCTATCGAGCATTACTGGTGGAGTGTTTGGATCTTTAAGGTTGCAGCCCCAATGCTAATAATGCCAATAATGACTGCACATTATCAACCCCCAGGCTTTCTCATCTAGAAGGACAACAACTGCAGGTACATGAGAACACCACCCATCTGCAAGTTCCCCTCCAAACCCTTACCATCCGACAAGAAAAATATATCGCCTTCAGTTTCACTGGGTCAAAATCCTGGAACTCCTTCCCAAACAACATTTTGGGTCTACTTACAGCACATGGACTGCAACAGTTCAAGAAATCAGCTCACCACCACCTTCATGAGGACAATTAGGAATGGGCAATTAATTCTGGCCTGGCCAATATGCCTGCATTGCACAAATGAATAAAAAGCAAACTTTGTAACTTTTCTTAATATTGAAATTGCTGCCAGTCTGCCAGTCAGGAAGGGAGAAAGATATGTGTACATGCAATGGGAGGTGGGAAGCCCAGAAAGAGGTACTCAAATCCAACTGGTCTGTGCCAGTGTTTATGCCCCACACAAGCCTCCTCCTATTCCCTGGCATCTCATCCTATCATGCCATCTTTCTGCTCCCTGTTCCTAATCCAGCCTGAGACCTGGGCTTCGAAGCTCCCAGACCTGGAGACTGACAAAGTTCTGACCCATTTTCTTTATGCACAGCCAATCTTCCCCTTTCACTTCAGCCTCTGTTGAGCATCTGGAGAGCTCCACCGACAATCTGGTTGTCTACATGGGTTGACCACTTGCTCTATGTCCAGTAGGAGCCCCCTGCCCATCCAGATGGGCAGCCAGCAGGTCAGGTGACATGGCCAAGCTGACAGAGCTATCTTTTGGAGGTGCTGGAAGAAACTGGAGACTGTTCTGAAAAATTTTCCTTCTCCAGCATTGGGTTTAAAGACCCACCACTGAGTGCCTAGAATCGTTGATAGAAATTTGACATCAGATGCATTAAGTTCACTTTCTTGCGTAGAAATAGCATTCTTCTATCACTTGTTGGGTTCTCTGTCTAAAGGCAAGTCCAACTCACAGCACTGCCATCTCCACCAAACCTCAGACAGGGGCACAAATCCTAAATCCATTCCTAACCTGACTGGAGGCCATAAGACTATAAGAAATAGGATCAGGAGTAGGCCATTCAGCCCCTCGAGCCTGCTGCAGCAATCATGACAGGATCCAACACTCTTCATGTCCACTTTTCTACCCTTTGCCCAGAATCCTTGATGGCTCTACTGATCAAGAATCCATCTATCTCAGCCTTAAGTATACACAAGGACTCTTCCCTCACAGCTCTCTGTGGCAAGAATTTCCAAAGACTCATAACCCTTTGAGAGAAGAAATTCCTACTCATCTCAGGATTAAACTGGCACTGCTTAATTGGAGATTGAAGCCCACTCCATTGTCATGAATCTAATTCATGTCCAACCAATGGCTCCTTCCTGCCCAAGGAATCCAAGTTGCCATACAGTAGAGACCTGGATCTTTAGGTAATGACTGTGGAGCCCTCTTTTTTTTCTACCATGTGGCTGAGCAGGAATGTCCCATTGTTCCTCCCTGTCATTGGCGTGTGATGCATGGTTTTCCATGTGGATGATACTCAAGCTCTTTAGTCATGTCATGGTGAATCAAGGGTTATGGAGAAAGGGCAGGAAAGCTGATGTGAGGAGTGTTCAATCAGCCTTGACCCTATTAAATGGTGGAGGAGGCTCAGGGGGCTAAATAGTCTGTTATTGTTCCTGTTTCTTATGGTGACGCACCTTCTCTGGCCATCAAGTCTTGGAGTGGGACTTGAAAATGGAGCTCCTGGCTCAGAGGCAGAAATGGTACCTACTGTGCCACCAGATCTCCATCACTGCGGAACTGCTCAAGGCAGATGGAAAACCAATTGTCCCATGGCTATGTTAACTTTGTAAATATGTGTAGGACACTGGCATGATGGCTGAAGATGAAAAAGGTGGAGAAATCATCTATACCCCCAAAATATGCAATCACGCCGCATGCTTATCAACTTCCCTTCTTTAATGGCTCCCTGTGACCAGGCATTTCACATTCTCCAAAATTAAGAGACCATAAGATGTAGGAGCAGAAGTAGGCTATTCAGTCCATTGAGTCTAGTACACTATTCAATGGGAAATGGCTGATGTGGTAATCTTCAACTCCACTTTCCTGCTTTTGCCCCATAACCTCTGATTCCCTTCCTGATGAAAATTCTGTCTGTTTCAGCCTCTATAGCCGTGTGCGCTAAAGAATTCCACCAATTCACTACCATCTGAGAGAAGAAATTCCTCCTTATCTCTGTCTTAAATGGGGAGCCCCTATTCTAGGAATATGCCTTTGGTGCTACACTCTCCCACAAGAAGAAATAACCTCTCCATATCTTTCAAGTCCCTAAGTATCTTTTATGTTTCAATAAGGTCACCTCTTATTCTTCCATATTCCAAGAGGACGGGCCCTTCCTACTGAACATCTCCTCAGAAGACAGCCCCTCCATACTTTGAACTCCCATTTGGAACCCGTTGTGTTTCAGTAATTCCTTCTGACCTTGGGGTTGGATTCAGTTTGTCACTTTCAGCAGAAAATATTGGAAATACGTAGCTGGTCAGATCAGGCAGAATCTGTAGGAAGGAGATCCAGAGTTAACATTTCGTGTTAATGACCTTTCATGAGAACAGGAAGATGTAAAGAGTTAATTACTGTCCAGCAGTTTTTTTTTTAATCCTGGAAGAAAGGGTGGGAGGAGGAAGAAAAGAAGAAAAAGGGAAGTCATTTATAGGGTGGAAGATTGGAGATTTTAAATGTCACAGTATAAAATACTGCAGATCCAGGGAATCTGAAATAGATATAAAAAATTCTGCAACTACGCAATACCTAAGGCAGCATCTGTGGAGAGCGAAGCAGAGTCAACATTTCAGGTCTGTAACCTGTGTTCACAATTTCCCTGATAATAGGTCATTCCAGAGGTTGAAAATGTAAATAAATGGTAAACAATGATACATCCTGGTTGTGCTGGACCACTATTTTGAAGTATACAAGACCAGCTTTTGTTACTTGCCAGTTTTGTTTTGAGATCATAAGACATAGGAACTGAAGTAGGCCATTCAGCCCATTGAGTCTGCTGTGCCATCAATGAGATCATGACTGGTCTGATAAACCTCAACTCAACTTTCCTGCCTTATCGCCTTGATTCCCTTACTGATTAAAAATCTGTCAACCTCAGCCTTGAATATACTTAACAACTCAGCCTTGACAGCCCTCTGTAGTAAAGAATTTCACAGATTCACTACCCTCTGGGAGAAGAAATTCCTTCTCATCTCTGTCTTAAACAGACAACCTCTTATTCTGAGATTATGCCCCTCTAGTCCTAAGATCTCCCACAAAGGGAAGCAACCTTCCCTTAACTACTCTGTCAAGTCCTCTATGAATTGTATATGTTTCAACAAGGTCACTTCTCATTTTTATACACTCCAATGAGTACAGGCCCAATCTACTCAGCATCTCCTCGCAAGACAGTTCCTCCATACCTGGTATCAGACCAATGAACCTTCCCTGGACTGCCTCCAATGTCAGTATATGTTCCCAAAGATAGCCAGTTTTCCCTCTGCAATTGACCCAAAATGTTGTCAGTTTTCTTCTCAATCACACAGCCCTCTGCGGTTGCTGACTTATCTGCAAATTCAGGATCCCAGTAGCCGCGATGATTTCTTGTTAGCCTTTTGTCACTTGAAACTATGTTTGCGATTCTGGTACTAGGCCGTGTCCCATGTTTCTGACATGCCGCTGGCGATATCTCACCGTGCCGTGTTGACAGCTAAACTGATGTTGCGAGGGTTAAGGAATAGAATTTTACTGTGCTGTGGCCATACTTAAGCCGGTGGTTTACGATGGCTTTCGGGTTATAATCTCCGCTGTGTGACATCTACAGGCAACAGTCTGTGATCAAACACTGATAAAAAAAGGCAGCCAGTATTACTGAGTAGGGCCGGTCATGAAATCTGTATTCTAGTGAGATGACTTCACAGTCAATCTGAGGCAGCTGTTTGCTGCAGGGTATTATCTGCAGGTTATTTTTTGTGTAATTGGAAGGACCCACCAAAGCAATTGGAGAATCTTTCAGTCTGAATGTTATCTTTTGCCTTCAGCTACGCGACAGATATATATAAGTGAAATTGCATCTCCTTGACATGATGTAGCAAATTTTTGCCCTATCCCTCATGTTGACATTTAACTTGGTGGCCTCTATTATATAAGACACAGGGCCGTGTGAATTAATAAAGTAACCTGCCTTTAATTCTTTATTGAACAGCAGTCAAGTTGCATCTGAAAGACCTCCTAATACTTACAGCTCTGTTTCGAATATTATTCAACTGGCCTGTACCTTGTGGGATTCACAATAGTGTAACCCTCAGTGCAAATTTGTGCAGGATAATTGCACATCTATTTTCCATACATAATTACTGAAAGAGTAGTGTTGAGAAAGTGATGAAACATTCAGTTTAGTTCCTCGCCTGTTAAATAAATGACAGTAAAAAACAAAGTTCATTTTTGCTCATCAGTCGCACTTTTTCCTGAACTAGGTTCCATCTCTGCTTGTTAAGGGAGTTTTAGGGGCATCTTAGCAGGTAGGCCTCCCAGTGGCACTTTCGTATACTTTTGTCTTTTGCGCCGTGTCTTGTTTTGATCTGGGATTTCACAGCCTGGCAGGTCGCAACTTCCAAAAAGGGGTTCGGCTACATCCTTGAACCCAAATCCTGGAGGGGAGAGGACAAATGAGTGGGACACTTTGTAAAGGTCCTGCAGAACAGAGAGACCCAGGGGTGCAGATGTATAATTCTTTGAAGTTTGTGCCGTAGGTTGACAGGGTGACCACTTCATTGCTCAATCCTTTGAGTACAGGGGTTCGGGCATCATGTTGAGGTTGCACAGGACATCAGTGAGGCCTCTTCTGGTCACCCTGTTATAGGCAGGATATTATTAAACTAGAGAGGGTTCAGAAAAGGTTTACTAGGATGTTGCCAGGAATCAAGGGTTTAAGACATAAAAATAGACTGGAAAGGCTGGGACTTTATTCACTGGAGTGTATGAGGTTGAGGGGTTACCTTATTGAGGTATATAAAATCATGACGGGCATAGATAAGGTGAATAGCAAGTGTCTTTTCCCTAGGGTGGGGTACTTCAAAACCAGGGGGCATATTTTTAAGGTGAGAGGAGAAAGATTTAAAAAGGACATGAGGGGGCAACATTTTTACGCAGAGAGTGGTTCATGTGTGGAACGAATTTCCAGAGGAAGTCGTGGATGCAGGTACAGTTACGCTTAGAAGACATTTGGATAAGTTCATGAATAGGAAAGATTTGGAGGGATATGGGCCAAATGCAGGCATGTGGGATTAGTTTCGTTTGGAAACATGATTGGCATGGACTGGTTTGACCGAAGGGTCTGTTTCCACGCTGTCTGACTCTATGATTGTATGAGTGGCCACCCACTCTGCTCCATCACTCCGTAATTCTCTAACCAATGACAACATCCTTCGTTGGACCCAGAAAGATGTCTGAGCACAGCCTGACTCAGCTTGAGTGAAAAAGTTAATTGGAGAAGATAAAGAAGGCTTTCTGCACTGGCTTTTTTGTTTCATTAATTCTTCAGAAGCCAAACCCATTAAGTGAAAGTCAACAGGTTGGAGGCAGTTCAGAGAAGTTCACTAGGATGATCTGTGGTATGAAGGGATTCTTGTTCTGGCTGATTAGAAGGACAAAATGTCAGACTGAGCACCAGTGAGATATGAACCGAGCAAAGGTTAAACAGGTTGGACTGTACTGATTGGAATTTAAAAGAATGAGAAGAGATCCCATTGAAACATCTAGGATTCTTAAGGGGCTTGACAGGGTAAATGCTGACAGGATGTTTCCCCTCATGGAAGAGTCTAGGACCAGAGGGCAAAGCCTCAGAATAAAGGTGTGTCCCAGTTAATACTGAGATGAGGAAGAATAGTTTCTCTCGGAGGATTGTGAGTCTTTAGAATTCCTCACCACAGAAAGAGTGAGGGCAGAGTCCTTGTGTATATTTAAAGCTGGGATACATGGATTCTTGATCCATTGGACAATCAAGGGTTATGGGGAAAGGGCAGGAAAGCAGATGTGAGAAATCTTGGATCAGCCACAATCTTATTGAATAGTGGAGCAGGCCCGACGGGCCAAATGGCCTGCTCCTGTTCCTATTTCTTATGGTCTTATGGTTATGAAGAATTTCAGGGCTAGCCGCTGTAGTGTTGTAACATCTCCAGTTATCAAGTGATACATGATTGGGATTTCTTTATTCAAGTTCAATCATCCTGTTTGATATTTTTTGGTGCCTTGCCCTGCTGAATACCATCATAATCAAAAAGGAGTAAATAAGCAGCTGAAGCAATGCTGCAGCTAAAAAATTGTTGAGTCAGATCTCACTGGTGCTCAGTCTGACATTTTGTCCTTCTATTCAGCCAGAACAAGAATTGTGGTGTCTTCAAGATTGTTCACTTTCCACTTTGTTGCTTCAATATTGTTTTCAAAATGAGAGTGTTCTTAACAACAATGCAAAATATTGTACTGTAGTGACCTTCTCAGTTTAAAGCTGTTCAAGCATGCCATCTTGTGGCTGGAGAGATATGTTGTAAATCCAACAATTCAGTAGAATTAATTATCATTGCATGTGGGATGTGGGTGTCACTGGCTGGGCCAGGATTTATTGCCTGACCCTAATTGCCCTTGAGAAAGTGGTGGTGAGCTGCCTTTTTGAACTGCTGCAGTGCATGTAGTGTAGGTATGCACACAATGTTGTTAGTGAGCACGTTCCAGGACTTTAACTCAGCAATAGTGAAGCAGCAGCAATATATTTCCAAGTCAAAATGATGAGTGCCTTGGAGGGGAATTAGAAGGTAGTGACGTTCCCAAGTATTTTCTTCCCCCATCCTAGACGAAAGTGATCATGGGGTTTGGAAGGCATTGACTAAGGAGGTTTGGTGAATTTCTGCAGTGCATCTTGAAGATAGTACACACTGCTGCTACTGAGCATCTGTGATGGAGGGAGTGGATGCTTGTGGATATTGTGCCAATTAAGTGGGCTGCTCTGTCCTTAATGGTGTCAAGCATCTTGAATGCTGTAGGAGGTTTATTCACCCAAGCAAGTGGGGAGTATTCCATCACACTCCTGATGGTAGATGGCGGGCAGTCTTTGGGATTCAATTAGAAGTTTGTTGTTTCAATTACGAATAGCACATGAGTACACTGCTGATCGAGTGCTGTACTGTTGAAGTTATCATCTTTAAGATGAGACCCCTACCATCTTGGGCAGGTGGATATAAAAACCATGCAGTACGACTTTAATGAAGAGCAGTGGAGTACTCCCTGGTATTCAGGCCAATTATTCCTTAAACACCACCCCATAACAGATTATCAAGTCATTCTTACATGGAGGTTAAACGGAGTTTGTTATCCATTAATTTGTCCTGTGTGTCCTATCGTACAGTAGTTCTTGCAGGAGTTCTGCAGGGGTCTGTGCTGAGGCCACAAATTTTTACAATTCACATCAATGAATTAGATGAGGGGGATTAAAGATTGGTAGTGAAATTTCCAGATGACACAAAGGTAGGTAGGAAAGTACGTTGGAAGAAGATAGGTTGATTTAGTGGTCAAAAGTCTGGCAGCAGAAGTATAATGTAGGAAAATATGAACTTGTTCACTTTGCCGGGCACAATGAAAAAGCTGAGGGTTATGTAAACAGAGAACAATTGTGGAAAACTGAGATACAGAGGGATTTATGTGCTCTATACCCGAGTCAGATAGTTAGTATAAAGATACAGCATGTAATCAAGCAAGCTAATGGGATGCTATGCTTTCTTATGAGAGGAATTGAACAGAAAACTAAGGATATGATATGCTTCAGTTATATGGGAAATTAATTAGACCACATCTGCATAGTTTTGGTCTGATTATTTAAAGCAGTATGTAAATGTATCACAGGTGGTTGAGAGGAAATTTCTTAGATTTGTACTTGGAATAATTGAGATTGGACAGGATGGGCTGTGATTCCACTGGAGTTTAGAAGAATGAGGGGTGAATGATCTTAACAAGGTGGACATGAAAAGGATGGTTGCTGTTGACCATGAGTCCAGAAGTAGGGGGCACGGTTTGAAACTTTGGTGTCATCCTGTCAGAACAGAGTTGAGGAGAAATTCCTCTCAGAGAGTTGCACATTTTTTGGTACTTGCTGCCTCAGGTGGTAACGGAAGCAGGGTCATTGAATATTTTTAAGGTGGAGGTGGATAAATTCTTGTTAGGCAATGGAATCAAGATATTAAGGGTAAAATGGGCGGGGAATTCAAAATGCAAACAGATCAGCCACAATCTTATTGAGTGGTGGGACAGGCTCAAGGGGGCTGAATGGTCAACACCTACACCTATTTTATACGTTCGCATACACATTGTTGGCTATAAGCAATCAGTGTTGCAAAACATACTACATAAATGCAAATCCTCTTCTTTCTTTCTGCTCTGTGCATTCAAGTTACAACGATCAGTGAAGTTGTTACTGGACAACTTCTTCAGGTGATCATTCAAATTCAATTGAATTGTTTATTGTCACATGTATTTAATGTAAAATACAGTGAAAAGTGTGTACCTTTGCCATGCATAGACGACATACTTATTGGCTTAAAATAAACAATAAAGATAACTTAAGAGAGTCCAACATTTCCTTCTCTGCCGCTACGTCACTGCATTCAACATGAGGGCTTCATCTAATTATTTCATGTATTACTGTCCGTAACAAATAGTATATATTCACGTAAAAGCTAAGTTTTCAAAACCAAATTGTTAGGCTATAAGTCGAGAGCTAACTAATGCATGAGCCATTTTCCCAGTGGTTGTAATCCAAGCAGGGTCTTGCTGATAATAACAGTGCCTTGGTGGTCGCTGGCCGCGGTGCTGAATTCAGGAGGGAGCGCTGTCCATGCTGATCTATTTAGATGAATAAATCAAAGAAGGAACAATTGTGTGAAAAAAAGACTCACTGGGCTATTCCTGCCAAAACTAACACAAAATATTTGAAAAATTAAGGATTTTGGTCCAAATTTCAGAGGTCGATTTACACATGCAATGTATGGAAAACTATGAATATTTTTGCATAAAAGCCAGGGACTGACGTTTACCTGAGATTGACTATTTCTCCAGTGTAACTGGTGACAACCATATGGCTATGTAGAGCATATCAAGGCTGTTGGAGGCTTGGGGATGGATTTTATATTCAGAACACCTCCCCAAAGAAATCTTCCCCTTTTTGCAAAATGGTTGTTAACAATAAAATGTTTTGTTTAACCATTATTGGCCAGAATGCCCATTCTTTGCAGAGTTAGAAGTGCTGCATTATTGTTCGACATTTATCTTTCCCTTTGCCTGTTTGTAATACATTCCAAATTGACGGTGTAGATTAGATTCCACAAACAAGATAGTGAAATATAAAAATTTGTTGTTGATGAAAGACAAGAATGCAGGAAACAGGAGTAGTAGTTGGCTGTACAGCCGCTGGAGCCTGCTGCAACATTCAGTAAAATCCAGATCAAATTCCCTATGTCACCATATCCCCATTCCCAATTATGTCTTTAGTATCCAATACGTACTAACCTTAGTCTTGAATATGTTCGAAAGCTGAGCATCCAGAGCTCTCAAGGTTGGAGAATTCCAAAGATTCCAAAATTTAAAGCATTCCCTACATTTCAGCAGTGATGTCCTTCAAAAGCATTTTGGTGGTTACAGTGCAGAATGTCTTGAGATGATGCTAGCTGTGATGCCAAGGCATTTAATTCTATGTTTAATACCTTTCACATTCTACACCATTTCAGGTAATTAAAAATAGGGATGAGTTTTGCTTTTTATTTTGTTCATCATATCTTACATTAAGCCACCCATGATTTGTTCGAAGGGTTTTTCTTTAAATTAGCAATTTCATGTTCATAGATAGAGTGTACTGCTTTTTGGAGCTGTGAAATGTAATTAAATTGCATGCAGCGTTGCCAAGTGATAGCCTCTCATTTATGTAGGTTAAGCTGAACAGATTAATAATTTGTTTTTTTTTTAAAGACAGGACATGATAGAAATGGGTAATAATCATTCTACAGCTCTTTACTTTCACTGTCTTCTTATCTGTTCTAACATTTGTTAGTAAGCGAAGGGAGATTGCATTTAATATTCTTTGAGACTGCTAGCCCCTGGGTCTTTTATGGGCTTTCTCATTGAGAATTTTTTTTTTCATTTTAAGGGTGAAATTAATTGTCTTGGGTTAATTTTGTGTCTTATTATTTTGAGGGATCTCTGGATGGACAAATGGTATTCTGGAATCCTTTGGCATTTGTTGTCAAACAAAGAATTCTCAAAGGTCAGACATCACTTAGCTGGAGATGGAGTTTAAATCCATATTCCTTAGGGCAAATGCAATAGATGTTTAAGGAGAATGCCAAGCAGATCCTACTGTGAGTAACTACAAATTGGACAATTGGTAACCATATCAACAATGCTCACAACTAAGAACAAATTAACTGAACTCATGCTTGAACATAGAAGCACAGTTGAATGTAGGATGGCTAAAGGTCTCCAGTATGTGATTTGTGCAGACTGAGTGAGTGAACAAACACATAGCAAATGGTGCAATGAGACCTGGGTGTCCTTGTACAGCAGTTGCTGAACATTCTGAAGAAGAGTCACTGGACTCAAATTGTAAACTCTGCTTTCTCTCCACAGATTCTGTGAGGCCTGCTGAGTTTCTTCAGTAACTTCTGTTTGTGACTTTGATCTAAACTGGTGTTCTGTCACTGTTGCTGGATCAACATCTGGAACTCCTGTGGGTGATTCCATAATCCAAGCACTACAGCAGTTGAAGAAGGCAGCTCACCACCAGGGCAATTAAGAATGGACAATACATGCTGGTCTAGCCAGTGACATTCACATCCGTGAACACATAACAAAAACAACAAGAGTTGGTGTGAGTTAGTAGTGGGCAGCAGCATTAATTCCACACTGATGACTTTTTACTCAGTTGTACCTAACATATTTTTATTCTTTCATGAAACATAGACATCACTGTCAAGGCCAGTACTTCTAGCCCATGTTTAATCCTTTTGAATGAATAGTTTTTAGGGTTATTAGAGTGGGCAGTTAAGAGTATCCACATTTCTGTGAGTTCAACGTCACTGGTAGACAAGGCCATCTGGAAAAGATAACAAATTTCTTTCTCTTAAAAAAAAGACATTAATGAATCAGATGGGTTTTCACTATGATTAATGATTGCCATTATGGTCATCTTTGCAGACAGTAACCCATGATCTCAGAATATTCATTTGGATCTCTGGATTACTCTAAAAGTGAAAACCTGCAAATAACAGAAAGTGAAATAAAAACAGAACATGCTGGAAAAACTCAGCAGATCTGAAAGCATCTATAGAGAGAGAAACAGAGTTAATGTTTTGAGTCTGATATGACTCTTTAAGGTGAAAAGGCAGCTTGTGAGAAGGACACGGAGTTTGCAGAGAAATTTTAACAGCTTAAATAAATGGGCAAAAATTTAGCAAATGTTCCTCATCTTAACCTTGTACTCTGCTCCATCTTACCTCATTTTTCAGTTTCTTTGAGTCAATCAGTGCCCCTCCACACAAAACCAGGTGTCTGGAACTTGCAAAGTGCATTGTTCAAGAGGTTGTATGAAGGCAGCTGTGATTCCACTCACTTGAATAAGTTGAAAATTGCAGCTGGAAGTCCTGTTGCTTTCACACCCAATTGAGGCATAAACTGTCCATTCAGCTGGTTAGAATCCTGAATATGTGGAAGCAGGCAATTCAGCCCATATTGGCTATCCAAAGAGCACCCCACCCACACCCAATGCTACATTTCATGGCCAATCTACCTAGCCTACACATCTTTGGACTGTGGCAGGAGCATGGAGCATCCAGAGGGAAATCACACAGATGCAGCCAGAAAGTGCAATCTCCACACAGTCACCCAAGTGTGGGATTGAACCCGGGTCCCTGGTGCTCTGAGGCAGCAATGCTGACCACTGAGCCACCATGCCACCCAGATGGTTTAATATTTTTCATGCACAAATAAAATCAAAGAAAAGTGAATTTTATTTCTGTTACTGATCACTTGCAAACCAGACATTCTCGGCTGACAAGGAATTGAAAATAGTGACTGTTTAGGATCTTTGTATATTCTTCGACAGGAAGAATCACAGCTCCAGTTTTAGCAAAACATATCTTCCCCTTTTTAATTGCCCAAAAGTTACATAATGCAAATGTCTGTTGGTACTCCAGCTGTCTTACAGCTCGAAACCCAGATACCTAAGCACCCAATATAGCAGACAGCATACACATAAAATACTCCCCCCACCTCCTGGGAAATTGTGCTGTTTGACTGAATGGCACAGACTCCTGTGTGAGCATTGTGGCTGAAACAAGTGGTGGATCCGTTATGCAAACCCACTTCCTCTTTGAGGTCTCCTTTCCAATTTCCTCCTGCAGTTGACCTCAGCACATGGTACATGGCCATTAATCTTGGGCAATGGTTAAGAAAATCGCTGGACACCACTAGAGCCCACCACTAAATGTGTCAACCTTTATTGTTTTTACTCACCAGGAAAGAGCGTTTCTACACTGTCTGACGCGACAATAAATTTTTGGACTGCCACTTGCGCCTGTTCCCGAATCCCATTTGCCTCCCTCACTGAGACGTTGCTTGCTACCTCAGCTACTGTTCAAGTCAGTCAATCTTCATTCTCCCTAGGGACAACGGGCTGTCTCTGGGGCTGTGATCTATGCTGGAGGGGGCTGGAGGACAAATTTCACATGGGCTGCCACTGACAGGGGTATGATCCAAAATCTAGGCTTTTTCTTTTTTCTTTGGTCATGGGGAAGGTACCTTACAAATCACACATAGAGCCATGGAGTCATACAGCACGGAAGCTTCGGTCTGACCACTCAATGCCGACCATGTTCCCAAACTAAACTAGTCTGACTTGCCTGCCTTTGGCCCATTTTCCTCCAAACCTTTCCTTTTCATGTACTTATCCAATGTGTTTCAAATGCTGTAACTGTACCTGCATCCACCACTTTCTCCGGAAGGTCATTCCACACACGATCATTCCCTGGTTCTGAGGAAGGGTCACTGGACTCGAAATGTTTATTCTGATTTTTCTTCACAGATGCTGAGCTTTTCCAGCAACTTCTGTTTTTATCCCCTCAAACTTGCTGGGCTATTCAACAAGATCATGGCTGATCTGATGTTGGCCTTAATGGTTCTTTGTTGCCTGTCCCTATAACCCTTTACTCCCTCGTCAATGAAAGATTTATTGTCAATTATGGACTTTTGAAATAGGTCAGGCTATTGCCTACAAGTTTTACATTGAGAGCTCCAGTCCTTGTAGCATCACAGTAATCTGCACAGTGTCAGCTAAGGCTGTTGAATGGATTGTTAACCTTAACATAGGCTCTTGTGGCATAGTGGTAGTGTCCCCACCTCTGGAGCAGGCAGGTCTAGTCCAAGCCCCACTGAGTTCTGGAGGTGTGTAATGACATCTCTGAACAGGTTGATTAGAAGCTTTTAAACTACCACATCAGGCCATCTGCATAAAACCTGGAGAAGTCTCCTTGTTTCCCTTTCAAATTAGTTGTAATAACATCACTGTGCAGCTGTTGAATAAATGCCATTTTAATGAAAATTTAACATTGGCAGCTGTTCTTATCGAATTGTAATTTCAAGCAGGAATCATCCATTCGGTCCCTCGAGTCCCTGCTATTCAATTAGATCATGGCTGATCAGATTGCTGCATAGCCGTGTCTATCCCAATAACTTTTCACAATGTTTCTTATGAAAAATCTATCCACCTCTGCCTTTTGAGGAACATACTGTCTTAATGAATGAACAACCACTGCCATTTATATCACACCTTTAGCCTGTTGAAACATGCAAAGATGCATAATTTGTTACCAGCCTCACCTGAGGTGATGCACATTGGCCAGAAGAACATTAAAAGATGATATAAAATAGAGGATACGATTCTAAAATGGGTGCAGGAGCAGAGGGACCTGAATGTGTACGTTCACAGATCATTGAAGGTGGCAAGAGAGGTGGAGAGAACATTTACTAAAGCAGACAGCTTTTTTTTATTCATTCCTGGGATGTGGGCATCACTGGCTAGTCCATTATTTATTGCCTGTCCCTAGTTGCCCTTGATGGTGATGGTGGTGAGCTGCCTTCTTGAACCGCTGCAGTCCACATGCTGTGGGTTGACCCACAATGCTTCTGGGGAGGGAATTCCAGGATTTTGACACAGCAGCAGTGAAGGAACAGCGATATATTTCCAAGTCAGGATGGTGAGTGGCTTGGAGAGGAACTTGAAGGCAGTGGTGTTCCCATATATCTGCTGCCCTTGTCCTTCTAGATGAAAGTGTTTATGGGTTTGGAAGGTGCTGTCTGAGGATCTTTGATGAATTTCTGCAGTGCATCTTGTAGATGGTACACACTGCGGCTACTGAGCGTCGGTGGTTGAGGGAGTGAATGCTTGTGGATGTGGTGCCAATCAAGCCGCTGCTTTGTCCTGGATGGTGTCAAGCTTCTTGAGTGTTGTTGGGGCTGCACTCATCCAGGCAAGTGGGGAGTGTTCCATCACACTCCTGACTTGTGCCTTGGAGATAGTGGACTGGCTTTGAGGAGTCAGGACGTGAGTTAGTCACCACAGTATTCCTAGCTTGTGGCCTGCTGTTGTAGCCACTGTGTTTATGTGGTGAGTTCAGCTGAGTTGCTAGATCTGTGCGAAGTCTGTCCCATTTAGCATGGTGATAGTGCCACACAACACGATGGAGGTTGTTCTCAATGTGAAGGTGGGACTTAGTCTCCACAAGGACTGTGCGATGGCCACTCTTACCAATACTGTCATGGACAGATACAACTGCAGCTGACAAATCAGTAAGGATGAGGTCAAGTATGTTTTTCCCTCTTGTTGGCTCCCTCACCACCTGCCGCAGACCCAGTCTAGCAGCTATGTCCTGTAAGACCCGACCAGCTCAATCAGTAATACTGCTGCCGAGCCACTCTTGGTAATGGATATTGAAATCCCCCTACCAGAGTACATTTTGTGCCCTTGCCATGTGCTTCCTCCAAGTGTTGTTCAACATGGAGGAATACCGATTCATCAGCCGAGAGAGGATGGTGTGTGGTAATCAGTAGGAGGTTTCCTTGCCCATGTTTAACTTGAAGCCATGAGACTTCATGGGGTCCGGAGTCAATTTTGAGGACTCCTAGAGCAACACCCTCCTGACTGTATCCCACTGTGGCGCCCCCTCTGCTGGGTTTGTCCTGCCGGTGGGACAGGATATATCCAGGGATGGTGATGGTGGTGTCTGGGACATTGTCTGTAAGGTATGATTCTGTGAGTATGACTGTGTCAGACTGTTGCTTGACTAGTCTGTGAGACAGCTTTCGCAATTTTGGCACTAACCCCCAGATGTTAGTGAGGAGGACTTTGCATGTTCGACAGGGCTGTTTCTGCCATTGTCTTTTCCGGTGCCTAGGTTGATGCCAGGTGATCCATCCGGATTTATTTCTTTGAGAATTTGTAGTGATTGGTACAACTGAGTGGCTTGCTAGGCCATCTCAGAGGGCAGTTGAGAGTCAGCCACATTGCTGTGGGTCTGGAGTCTCATGTCGGTCAGACCAGGTGAGGGTGGCAAATTTCCTCCTCTGAAGAGCATTAGTGAACCAGATGGGTTTTTCCTGACAATCGGCAATGATTTCATGGTGATCAGTAGATTGTTAATTCCGGATTTTGTTTTAATTGTATTCAATTTCCATTGGATGGTCACTTGGATAGAATCCCCGCAGTGTGAAGCAGGCAATTTGGACCATGGAGTCCACACTGATGCTCCAAACAGCATCCCAACCAGACCTACACCCCTACCCTATCCCTGTTACCCTGTTTCCCATGGCTAACTCACCTAGCCTGCGCATCCCTGGACACTGGGCAATTTAGCATGGCCAGTCCACCTAACCTGCACATCTTTGGACTGTATGAGGAAACCCACACAGACATAGAGGCTGCAATTGAACCCAGGTATCCTAGCACTACAGGGCAGCCGTGTTAACCACTGAGTCAGCATGCCATCCCTGGTGTGCAGTGATATTAGGAAGAGGCAAGAGATTGGCTGTAGGTAATCAAACTGATGCACAGTCAATGGGCCAAGTGGCCTCCTTCTGCATCATCATAACTCTGGATACTGCATGAAGACAGGTGAAAAACACCTGGACAAAGTGTCTGTTTTGAAGGAATATCTGAAAGGATGCATAAAGGGGAGCAAGAGATGAAGAGGTTTAGTGGGCAGAAGGGAAATAGGCAAGCAGGATTTGCTGGTAAGGGATGGGATGTGGGCAGCAGGATTTTGCATAAAATGTTGTCAAGCACTTTCTTTATCGACTATGTACATGATTAGTATTAATTGCACTGTCACTTAATAAGTTGTAAGTAAGCCTTATTTAAAGAGCCATGTCCATCTTAGCTAAGATAAAACTGACATTTGGGAATTGAAAACAAAAAAGAAAAGCTAGCAATACTCAGCAGCATCTGTGGAAAGAACCAGGCTAAATATTTCAGGTCAATGACCTTTCACTAGAATTCAGAAAGAAGGCATAGTATTAAACCTTCAAGTAAATAATAAGGTTAAATTAAGCAAGCTGGTTAACTTGGAAAATGAGTATCAGATGGCAGAAACATTATTAAGCCTCAAAAAACAATTAGAAAAGAGGGTAAAAGAATTCTCCCAAGTTCACACATGTTGTGAGGTGTGAAATAATCACTTTTTCATTGAACATCACTAACATCAACAGTCACTAAAACAGACTGACTGGTCCCTGGTGCATGGCTTTCATGGGAGCTTGCTGTGCATAAAATGGCTGCCACATTTCCTACATTGCAACAGTGACTGATGGGTTGTATCCTAGTGTGGTTACAGACTTAGAGAGAGAAAGAGGTTTAGTGGGTGGTAATCTTCCAAGAATCTTTAGATTCTGGAAAATTCCCACACAATGTATGTTTAAAAAATTCTTCACTGACTTTGAAGTGCTTGGCGCATTCTGAGGTCGTGAAGACATTATCTGAATAAAAGTTCATTGTTTACCAGATGGCTGAATTGATATCTGTTCTGAGAGCTTTGAGAAAGTAGATTGCGCTGTGTTTGTTCATTTTGTCCCTGGTAGCTTTGGGAGACAGAACGTAAGGGCTTAATCAGGTTGTCAAGGAGAGAGGTTGAAGCTGTGAGGATCATGTATTGGGAGTTGACAGGCCTAAGGTCTATTTTATAGGCTTGCAATTTTCCTACAAGTGCATCTTTTGGCTGAATGTGTAATCTGCCATCTTTTTAGCATTCCATAATGCACTTAGCAAAAAAAATCTCATAGTTGAATAATCCAACCGGAACTGTGAATGGACTAGATTTGGTGATAGGAGGATTTTTTTTTGCTCCATCATTTCTTTATTTTCTGGAAAGAGAGAAAAATGCTGCTGCAGTTGTTTGCGATGTCTTCAAAATTGTTCTGCCTAGAAAGTAGTGCTTGTGAGAATTTGTGTTCAGAATGCTTTCCTTTTGAGTGGGGAATTACAAGACTGACAAAAGCTTATGTTCTGGAAATTCCACTGACTGCATAAGGCAGGTGTTTTAATCAAGGAGAAAAGAGTAGATTTTACATATAGATTAGGTTCCAGTGTCTTGTGACTAACCCAGTATTGAGGTATCAATGATCTGGTGACAGGAGTAAGAAAAACAGAAAATACAATCCAACACGGTTCAACAAGTCAAATTGATTTTAAAACCACCTACTTGCCTTTTTCCTGTACCTGGACATCCTTGGTATTTAAACTCATTTATTGTCTTCGCTTAGATTCATAGAGTCATAGAGACGCACAGCACGGAAACAGACTCTTGGTCTGATTCATCCGTGCTGACCAGCTATCCTAAATTAATCTAGTCCCATTTGCCAGCATTTAACCCATTTCCTCTAAACCCTTCCTAATCATACACCCATCCAGATGCCTTTAAAATGTTGTAATTGTTCTAGCCTCCGCTACCTCCTGAACGAATGCAGCTCATTTCACACGCTGCATGAAAAAGCTGTCCCTTAAGTCCCTTTTAATTTTTTCCCCTCTCAGCTTAAACCTATGCCCTCTAAATTTGGACTCCCCTGCCCTGGGAAAAAGGCATTGGCTATCCATGCCCCTCATGATTTTATAAACCTCTATAAGGTCATCCCTCTGACTTTCCAGGGAAAATAACCCCAGCCTATCCAGCCTCTCCCTACAAACCCTCCAACCCTGGCAATATCCTTGTAATTATTTTCTGCACCTGTTCAAATTTGCAAACAAGTATATTACTATGATGGTACTGAACTTTGTTTTCTACTTGTGAACTTGCATCTGCCCTAAAATTTAATTGTGATCTCTTTCACCAATATGAAATATGTATTTTGTAAATGAGAATCTTTCTCCGAAGTGTCAACTTTGCAAAGTTGGGCATACTCCACTCTTTTGTTTATAGCCCATTCACAGGATGTGGAACTCCCCCTCCCATTCCTTAGATGACATGTCCATCCTGGGCCTCCTGAGTGCCACAACGATGCCACCCGAAGGTTGCAGGAACAGCAACTCATATTCCGCTTGGGAACCCTGCAGCCCAATGGTATCAATGTGGATTTCACAAGCTTCAAAATCTCCCCTCCCCCTACTGCATCCCAAAACCAGTCCAGCTCGTCCCCGCCTCCCTAAGCTGCCCTTCCTCCCACCTATCCCCTCCTCCCACTTCAAGCTGCACCCCCATCTCCTACCTACTAACCTCAGCCGGCCCTCTTGACCTGTCCGTCCTCCCTGGACTGACCTATCCCCTCCGTAACTCCCCACCTACACTCACCTTTACTGGCTCCATCCCCGCCTCTTTGACCTGTCTGTCTCCTCTCCACCTATCCTCTCCTCTATCCCTCTTCTATCCGCCTCCCACTCTCTCCCTATTTATTTCAGAACCCCCTTCCCCTCCCCCTTTTCTGATGAAGTGTCTAGGCCCGAAACGTCAGCCTTTCTGCTCCTATGATGCTGCTTGGCCTGCTGTGTTCATCCAGCCCTGCACCTTGTTGTCATAGGATGTGGCATCGCTGACTAAGCCAGAATTTATTGCCCATCCCAAATTGCCCTTGAGAAGGTGGTGTTTGTTGTATAAGTAAGTTATATTAGGATATATACTTGAAAGTGATGAATTTAGAGCGATAAAGAGATAGGACTTCAGAAGGGACTAGCTGGATAGCTCTTTTGGGAACCAGTACAGACATGATAGGTTGAATGGCCTCCTTGTGTACTGTGAAATTCAATGATTCCAGGCCAATTAATACGTAAAGTGTTACCACAAGGTTAGCTGCCCGTTGGGTTATAATGGACTCTTAAAACAAAGAAATGCTGGAGATTTGAAACAACCAAAAACAGGAAATTTCTGGGGAAATCCAGCAGGTGTGGCAGCACGTGTGGAGAGATGGCTGGCTGAGGGAGGTTAACACGATTTGCTAGTACAGTGGGCATCCAAGTAGGCTCATAGTGAGTGAGTGCAACAGCAGTGAGTGAATATCCCAGAGAGGCAGCCTGGTCTAGTCCCTGAGCTGGGTGCATGGTCCTGAGCACAGTGTTCTTGCTGTGGCATTACAATGAGAGTTGTCGTTACACCCTGAGATGCAGCATTAAAGTGCCGAAATGTACTGTGAGTGTAATGGAGAGAATGTCGGCCATGAGGGTTCTTAGAAGCTGGCACATGTTGGACGCCAGTGTCCATAAATGTGGCGTGCATATGGCCAGTGTCCATGGAGCGTGCCCTGAAATACTGGCACCTGATGCCCAATGTGGATGTCCTTTGCAGTAAGTGCCATGTCAACATTTAACTATTTTTGCATGTTTGGTCTGATAGGAGGTTAAATATTAATGAGGCAAGTTGTACCTTTAATTTGGTTGTTAGCAGGCTATAATCCCCCTTAATTGGCAACTCACCATTGCCTAATGAGAAATTTGCTTTGCCACTCGGCAAGTGTATAAAAGATTCGACAAGGTGAGCCTAATGTTGAGATTGATCTTGCCGGACCTCTTGTGCAATTCTGCCACAAGTCTCACCATAGCCCATATCATTCAGGCTCTTTCTAAGGTTCTACTCCTAGACTGGCTCCAGTAAGAAGAATTGGTGGCAGTGAGTGTATGCAAGGCATCTCAGATCGTTCCAGACAACACACACTGTTATAATGTGGGCGTGCTGTCTTCCTGCTGCAGTCCATCAGAGGGTAGGTTCACTGTGCTGTTAGGAAGGGAGTTAAAACTTTATGTGTTACCTTTATTATTCAAGCGGGCAACTTGACACTTCAATGTAGCATCAGTGACCCATCATCACAAATCCGACATAAACTTAACACATAAAATAATTTAATTCCATTTTTGGCATCTTCTATGTCTGTGATAAATATTTAGATATACTTACAGAGGAGAGACAAGAGAATTTGTGCCGGGATTAAAGAGAAAGGATCATAAGGAAGATGTGAGGTACGCAACAGTCTAGAAAAGTGTTGTGGTTGGTAAGGTAGAATATTAATTTAAAGTGGTTGTAGAGAATGTAACACTTTATTTTTAAAAATTAAAACAGGTCTCAGGGAACATCATCTTTATTCACATAGCGCAGCACTGCAATGTCTCCCAGTTGTAGATACTGATCCTCTCCTTGAATACATTGATTAAGAAGGAAAAGAGCTACCGAAGTCATGCTTAAAATATTCAGTTTTACAGTTGCCAAAATAGTTTATTGATTGCTTTGTGAAGCAAGGTTGAGTAGTTTGATTCTACGCCCATTAGAATTTAGAAAAATGAGAGATGATCTCATTGAAATGCTCAAGATTCTGAGATACAAGCTTACCAGTGCAGGTTCTAGAAAGGAGGTTCCCTCTCACGGGAATCTAGAATTTGGGACACAATTTAAAATGAGGGGTCCCCTACTTAAGGCACAAACTGGGAGGACTTTTTCTGTCAAGAGTTGGTAGTTCATGGAATTCTGTTCCCCAAAGAGCAGATCAGTATATTCAAGGCAATGGCCTAAAGGTATTATTGCTGGATGGTTAATCTAGAGACCCAGGTAATGTTCTGGGGACCTGGGTTTAAATCCTGCCATAGCAGATGGTGGAATTTGAATCCAATAAAAATCTGGAATTAAGAGTCTAATGATGACCATGAATCCATTGCCGATTGTCGGTAAAACCCATCTGGTTCACTAATGTCCTTTAGGGAAGGAAACTGCCATCCTTACCTGGACTGGTCTACACGTGACTCCAGACCCACAGCAATGTGGATGACCCATAACTGCTCTCTGGCCCAATTAGGGATGGGCAATAAATGCTGGCCTAGCCATGACACCCTCATCCTGTGAATGAATGAATAAAAAAAAACAAGTGCGAATATTGTAAACAGTTAAGGGAGACAGGCAGGAACGCACAGTTGTGGGCGCAGTTAGATCACCCATGATCATACTGTGGCGCAGACTCAATGAACTGAATGGCCTATTTCTGCACCGATTTATAATAATCTTACGATATAAAAAGATAGCTAACCTTTTAACTATGGAGTTGTGAAACTTTCTGTCATACGGAAAAAAAAACCCAGAAGAACTGCAGATGCTGGAAATCAGAAACGAAAGCAAAAATTGCTGGGAAAACTCAGCAGGTCTGGCAGCATCTGTGGAGATAAAGTAGAGTTAATGTTTCAGATGGTATCATTGGAACAGAAGCGACGGAGATGAAGAAACTGGAAGAACGGAATAGAGTCTTTATAGTAACCTCCTCCCATCTCCTTACCCCAACTCTCACACACCAGGCCTTTTCATTACATGGGCTGCTACCACAACCAACACATTATCAGCTACTAATGGTCCCATTGGCAGCTATCAGTTCCCCAGGCTGACCTTCACTCATACCTTTGTCCAGATGTTGATCTCTGTCTCTGGGCTTCATTTCCATCTATTGTTTAAACCCCCCCTCATCTTCAGCACATGTCCTAACCTTTTCTGAGCTACAATCAGTTCTGAAGAAGGGTCACTGAACCCAAAACGTTAACTTAGCCTTTACAGACTGTCTTTACAGACTATGTTAGTGCATAGCATGGAACCGTGAAGATCTCACAGACTCATAATGATTCATTCTGAGCCAGTAAATGGGTACTATTATTTCCCATGGTAGGAGAGGCAGGATCATGGTTGGTGGTGAGTGTGGCAGGTGATTAGTGGTGGGAGTTGGGGTTGGTCAAAAAGTATGTTGTGAAGAGGACATAAGGAGGTTACATAAGTTATCAGAATAAATTGGAGAGGTTGGGACTGTTCATCTTGGAGATAAGAAGGCTAACATCTAATAGAAGTTTTCAGAATCATGAAGGGGTTGGATAGAGTAAGCAAGAAGAAATTGTTCCTGCTCATAGAAGGAGCAGGAATGAGAGTACACAAATTTATAATGATTTGCTACAGAAGCTAATACGATGCAAGAAAAATCTTTTGCGCAGAATGGGTGGTTTGGGTATGGAATGCACTACCTGAAAATGTGGTGAAGGTAGTTCAGTTGAGACATTCCAGAGGGAAATCAATGACTGTCTCCATTTAAATAATGTGCAAGGGCATGGGGAAAAGGCAGGTGAATTGTACTAAGCTTGTGGTGGGTGCAGGAATGTGAGACCAGCAGTCTGTAACTTGGATATAACTCATTCCAAGCTCCATAACCATTGCACCCTCAAAACCTGTGACCCTGAAATTTCAGCAGCCTGTTATTTACTTTGGGAAGCCCTGTTGTAATGTGTGTTAGAATCAATAGGAACCAGCCTAAATCAGGGTCCTCTTCTGTCCATGCAACCTACCAAAATTAAAACAAGATAGGTTTGTTGCTTAAAGTAGATTGCATATATCATCAAACTCCAGTTCTGAGGAAGGGTCACCAGACCTGAAATGTTAACTCTGATTTTTTTTCTTCACAGATGCTGCCAGACCTGCTGAGCTTTTCCAGCAACTTCTGTATTGTAAAACATGGTGCTGATTCGTCCAGTAATTATAGTTTGAATTTATAGATTTTAAGACGTGTCTTAAAACTAAATTTCTGGCTAAGCTTTAGATCATCTGCTCCAATCTCATCATGAATGGTTCAGTGTCATAGATTGTGTTGTGATGCCCTTGATAAACACCCAATAGCACTTCATCATGTCAAAGGTGCTGTGTTGGTACAAGGTGTTGTTCCATCTATAATTAGAAGTAAATGCTTATTGTGTGCATGTGAATCTAAATATTGATTCCAGCTACGTAGATATAGCAAGAACATAATTTGAGATTAATCTGGTATTTTATCAGTTGTTGTCCTTGATGTGAATCATTACAATGATCCTATTGTATCATATTAAACATGATCTATAAATCATATTGCTATGAATAAGCACTAGTCAAGGAAAGCACAGACAATAATTTTGTTGAGAATTTGACTTACATGGGGCATTAAACCTGACAGAATAAAGAATAGTCTTAATTTTTTTGGTATGTGCAGACTGGCTGTTGTCCCATAAATCAGCACAAATCAAACTAACTTTCAAATGAACCAGAGGATTTACAACTAAACTTATTATGTACATGCAGTGAAATATTAATGGTCATTGTATTTCTTGCAGTTGTAATAGTGCAGGTCTGTTTGAATATATTATTGGTATGCTGTTAGGCACCAACAGGCAGTGAATTCTTTAAGAAACAGCTTCTTAAGAATAGCTTCTGGGACAGCACAGTAACTCAGTGGTTAGCACGACTGCCTCATAGGGCCAGGGACCTGGGTTTGAGCCCATTCTTGGGCTACTCTCTGTGTGGTGTTTGCACGTTCTCCTTGTGTCTGTGTGGGTTTCCGTCAGCTGCTCTGATTTTGTCTCACAGTCCGAAGATGTGCAGGTTAGGTGGATTGGCCGTGCTAAATTGCCTTGTAGTGTGCAGGGATATACAGGCCAGGTGGGTTAGCCAAGGGAAATGCAGGGTTACAGGGATACAGTAGTGGGGTGGGTCTGGGTGGGATGCTCTTTGGAGGTTTGGTGTGCACTTAAAAGGCCAAATGGCCTGCTTTCACACTGTAGGGATTCTATTATTCATCCTGATTTCTCATAGTACACTGTTTCAGTTCCTTGGTGCCCCATTTCTTTCACACCTAAATCAAATCATCAGGACACTTTCTCTCAGGCCTCTCTGCATGATATTCTACAGCTGATTAGGCACAAGATTCACAGAATATGGGATAGGCCATTTAGGGCTGAGATGAGGAAAGATTTCTTTCACCCAGAGAGTGGTGAGCCTGTGGAATTCTGTATCACAGGAAATAGTTAAGGCCAAAAAAGTGAATGTTTTCGGGCAAGAGTTAGATATAGTTCCTATGGCTGAAGGGTGTACAGAGAAAGCAGGAATAGGGGACTGAGCAGGATAAATCAGCCATGATCGTATTGAGTGGCAGAACAGGCTAAAAGGGCCAAGTGACCTACTCGTGCTCCTATCTTTAGTGTTTCTCTGTTTTTATGGGCTGATGATAACTCCCTATTTGAGGGTAAAGTCCTCCTTCCTGCGTCCTCTTGATTTACAGTTTCACTTGGAAAGACCATTATCGTCCGAGTTTGTTGCTGCAAAACCACATTCAAGGATAGCCAAGGTCATCCTTATTGGATATATCCTTGGATGGACAGGCATTGACAACGAGTATTGCATTATGTAACCTTCGTCAGTTTGCTATGGCTCTTTGTACTTGCAGCCAGGGCCATTTCTCAGCTTCCAGTTGATGACATTATTATTAGTCTTTGCTCGTGGTCTAATTAGAATGGTCCTCCTAAAATGCAAAACCTGTCAGATCGGTCAAGTCTGCAGCATGTATTATTCGTGAGCTGACTGACTGGTCATTGGGTAGCTAAATGTACACTGTAAGTAAAGACCAGATGGTGAAATGGCTTTTATGTTACCGATCAATTCTTTCCTGATTCCGACTTGGATCATCGGGTGAAAGGCGCAATCTATGAGCAAAAATGGGACCTGTAGACAAAGGCTTGTAGAAGCAGCAGCAAGCAAAAATTAGAATTAATCAGCAATATTGTTACAGTTTCCCCAGTGCAGCCATTACAGAAGACTGAACTTTTCAACCGTACAGTCTGAGTTTTAGTATGTTCAGAGTTTATGCTGTATACATTGATAGAGTAGGCAATAGTATAAGAGTTTATACTGTGTACATAAGCAGTAGCTTTCAATCTGTTCAGATTTTATACTCTGTACATTAACAGAGTAAGTTTCAATATGCTTAGAGTTTATACTGTAAAAGTTAACAGGTTTCAGTATGTTCAATTTATACTGTATCTGTTAAATGTGCTGGTTTCAGTATATTCGGGTTTTATGCTATCCACATTAACAGGGTCAATTTCAATATAAAGTCATAGACTCATACAAGTAGAAACAGACCCTTCGATCGAACTGGTCCATGCCGACCATGTTCCCAAACTGAACTGGTCCCACCTGCCTGTATTTAGCCCATATCTCTCCAAACATTGTTTTTATTCATTTACTTAACTAAATGTCTTTTAAACATTGTAACTGTACCAGCATCCACCACTCCCTCTGGAAGTTCATTCCACACACGCACCACTGTCTGTATCAAAAAGTGCACCTCAGTTCATTTTTAAATCTTTCTCCTGTCACCTTAAAAATCTGCTCCCCAGTCTTGAAATCCCCCACCCTAGGGAAAAGACAAAGATATGTTCAGAGTTTATCCTGTGCTCATTAACAGAGTAGGCTAGCAGCACTTTGGAGCTTGATACTTACGTCTCTCTCAGATGACTTCCAGCACAGACTGGAACTGAAAGTCAGAGGTTGAAATGGTCTCCTCCTAAGCCCTCTGGGTAGCTCCCAGGAACTCTGGTAACTTTCTTTCACTTGCCAATATGGGTATTGCAGTTTTTAAAAGCTAATTGTTAACCCGAAATAGAAAGACAAACCCAAATGTTTAACTTAGAATTCCAAGAACTTAAATTTGCTGTAGACAGTATTAAAATACATATATACAGATGAAATAACTTCACGGAAGCTGGTATCCTGTCACCAAATCACCCTTTATTTCCATAAAAACCGAAAGAACTGCGGATGCTGTAAATCGGAGACAAAACTAAAAATTGCTGGGGAAGCTCAGCAGGCCTGGCAGCATCCAGCAGAAGTTGACATTTCAAGTCTTGTGGAACTCTTCTTCAGAACTGATTTTGGTTTTGTGTATTGCAGTCTTTGTTTTGACAATATGACAAATAAAAAGTTATTAACAGTAGAAAAGAAGATAAAGATGAAAGAGATATCCTATTCCCTTATAATATAGATTCGAAGATTTTAATACACACTGAAGCACCCTTTGTCGATTGAACTAGAAACAACATTTGTATCAGAATCAGTACACCCTGGTAAAGCTTGCAAGCATTATTGCAGAGATAGTAGGAACTGCCGATGCTGGAGAATCTGAGACAACAAGGTGTAGAGCTGGATGAACACAACAGGGTGTAGAGCTGGATGCATTATTGCAGTTCTGAGACAAACAACTGCTGTGCCTCTACCATGACCTGGTCCAGCTTACTTCCAAGGTGGAGGGATTCTTTTTTTTAATACTTTGATGAACTCAAAGTATTTGAAATTTCAAATCATTTGCTCTAACTTTAAACAACCCATTCTTAATTACAATAATTATTATTATCCTCCACACTCAGCTTCCTTCCATTACCATAATATCTCTGATGCAGTATCTATTGCTTTTCTAAACAAATTTCAAAATCTTTACTTCTTTTGCACCAACAATATCCCAATATCCCAGTCTGAGATTAATAATAACTTGTTATTTTTAGGTAATTTCATTACTTAAAACTCGTTTTCTTAGAAATGCTGCTTTGCACAATTTAATCCATTGAAAAACTTCACAGTACTTGCAGCTTGATACGTGCTTCTCTCTCAAATGACATCCCAGCACAGACTGAAACTGAAAGTCACAGTCTAGAAAATTCTCCCCCTAAGCCCTCTGGGTAGTTCCCTAGGAACTCTGAGTAATTTCCTTCATTTGGAATTAAGGGTAATGTGGTATTGTTAAAAACTAACTGTTTACTCCAAACACTTGGACAAACCCAGTTGTTTTAACTTAGAATTCTAAGAACCTAAACTTACAGTAGATAATGCTTGCAGTACCATCACAGAGTTTTTAGTATATTCAGAGCTATTCTATATATGTTAACGCAGTAGGTTTCATTATATTCAGAGTTTACACATTAATGAGATAACTCCACAGAGGCCAGTATCCTGCCACCAAGTCACCCTTTATTTACACGTGCACAGTACATGTATTCTGACCAGCTAGCTCTGAGCCATTCTCTATGAGGGAAGAAGAGAATCCCTGTGACTCTTGTTTATATCTGTCAGCCAGGACTCCCTGATTGGACCAGGTTAACAGCCCCAATCAGGGAACTCATACTCAATGAGATCCACCCGGCCAACCCCATCCCAATCACTGCAATTATCAAAGCAGGTTTCAGTATGTTCAGAGTTCACACTGTGTGTGCTAACGTGTTCGGTGTTAATATGTGCAGACCTTATACTGTATACATCAGCAGAGTGGGTTTCAGTGTGTTTAGTGTTGAAACTAAAGCTAGTTCAAATGTCTACAGATCTCCAAGTGTTGCTGGCACATTTTCTATAGCTCAAGTAATTATCCATTTGCTCCCGACCTAACAGCATGCGGGTTTATCTATATCACATTGAAAAAGCAGCTCAAGAAGATGGCTTCTCATCACTTTCTTAAGCCAAATAGCAAATGAGAATAATGTGCTGACCTTGACGCCACTATGCACAACCCATGAATGAATGGAAATATATCATATATAGCCTTCAGTTTCTCAGTGTTGTATTGTCTTTGGTGACTTAGATTTAACTGATAGAGATTCTTTCTCTTTTATGGAAGCAACTCTTTTTTTGTCATTGTTCTTTCCTGGGACATGAGTGGTGCTGGATAGGCCAGCGTTTGATGCTTACTTCTCTTGTCTTGGATGGTGATGGCTAGCACGAGGAGACATAGCTTTAAATGGAAGGATGATAGATATAGGACAGATGTCACAAGTAGGTTCTTTACTCAGAGAGTAGTAAGGGCGTGGAATGTCCTGCCTGCAAAAGTAGTAGACTCGCCAACTTTAAGGGCATTTAAATGGTCATTGGATAAACATATGGATGATAATGGAATAGTTTAGGTTAGATAGGCTTCAGATTGGTTTCACAGGTCGGCGCAACATCGAGGGCCGAAGGGCCTGTACTGCGCTGTAATGTTCTATGTTCTATGTTCTTGTCCTTGAGAAGGTGTTGGTGAGCTGCCTTCTTGAACAATTGCATTTCATGAGGGTCAGATATTCGTACAGTGCTGTTGGAAAGGGAATCCTAGCAACTGTGAAGGATTGATGACATACAGCAGCTCCAAGTAAGGATTGTTTGTGGCTTGTCAGGTAACTTATTGCTGGTGATATTCAATGAACTTCACATATCTAAATCTCATCTGAGTAAACCCTCAGACATTGAAAAAAAGCACTCTTTAAGGAAAGATCAATAATTTCAAGCTATAAAGCGACACAGGAAGATCTCTCCTGCTATTTTTTGAAATAGCCACGCAGAATCTTTTACTTTCTCGTGTTAGTGATGACAGGCCTCACCTCATTGAAAAGCCAATGTCTCCAACAGTGCAGCATTCCCTCAGTAATGCCTTGGAGACTGGTAGCTAGCAGGATATTCCATGGATCATATTTGGTCCTCATTCTATGAAGATTGGAACATGGTGTCATGCTGTATTGGACGCGGTCATATCAGGTGCAGACATGATGGGCTGAATGGCCTCCTCCTGCGCCATAACTATTCTGTTGTTTGACGTATTGTGTTCCTTTGAAAGAACAATTCAATTAGTCCTGCTTTCCTGCCTTTTCCCTGCAACTTACCTGATTTGAATATAATTACCAATCCAGTTTCCATTTGAAAGTTATCGCCCCATTTCATCCCGCTAACAGTTTGGTTAAAGGTCCAATGGAGAGTAAAGGTGCAAAGGACCAAAAAAGAGAGTGAATACTAAGGGAACAATTCAGGTGAGAGTTATAGTGAAGAGTTTTGTGAACAGCACCACGTTTTGCAACAGCTTTGTATAAAATAGCCAATAAGGTGCCAGGTTATATGAGTGAAGGGATGGAGTACAAATTGAATAAATTGAATTACTGTTATATGAGACACTAATCTTGCCTGTCTAGAGTGTAGCCTGAGTGTTTGGCCATTGAAATATCAGACAGATATGAATGCCCTGAAGGTATTGCAGGAATTGAGCAATAAAGATTTCAGAATTTGCTCCAAGGGAAAGCTTAGGAACCATGGAGGAGATTTTTCCTTGGGGACTCAATGACATCAGGATGCCTGTAATAAAACCAGTCTAAATTTGTTCGAGGTTTCTGTTAGTAAAGATCGCAGCAAGTGGTTTTAGACTAAGTACAAATCAGACAGATCCTCTTCACTTCAAATTAGTGCCAGAACAAGAAGCACCAGCCAGCAAAAGTTGCAGAAGCGTAAAGTTTAAATGAGTTTGAAAAGTTAATGGAGTGTCTTTCTTGGAGAGTAATGGAGGAGATTGAGGAATACCACCCGGTGGCTCAGTGGTTAGCACTGCTGCCTCACAGCGCCAGGGACTTCGGTTGGATTCCACCTTCGGGCGACTGTCTGTGTGGAGTTTGCACATTCTCCCCGTGTCTGCGTGGGTTTCCTCCAAGTGCTCTGGTTTCTTCCCATAGGCCAAAGATGTCCCGGTTAGGTGGATTGGCCGTGCTAAATTGCCCTGTAGTGTGCTGGCTAAGTGGGTTAACTTTGGGAACTGCAGGGTTATGGGGATACAGTAGCCGGGGGGGGGGGGGGGGGGGGTGGTGAGTCTGCTCTTCAGAGGACCAGTGTAGACGCGATGGGCCGAGTGGCCTGCTTCCACACTGGAGGGATTCTATGATTCTATGAAACTGACAGGTTCTGAGACAGGAATTGAGTTCTGCAAGAGCTTCCTAATTTAATGTAGATTTTGAATGTTGAGTGGGTGCTGAACTTGTGATTTCCCTGGTTTAAATACTATATGTAAAGTGTGGTACTTCCAAGTGTTAAAATGGCATTTTGATATATGCTATAATGGCACTAAATAGCATTGTTCACTTTTGTTTTGTTTGCAAATTTGAGGATTATTTTCAGTGTCACCTTTACACTGAAATTAATGGAGGTAATGATGAATTGCATAAAAGCTATAGCCAGAAGTAAATGGCGGTATACTTAGAACTATTAAGTACAGTGTGATCTTGATGTCCTTGCTAAAATATTGGAGTATAGGAACAGAGGAACAGAAGTTAGCCATTCAGTCCATCAAGTCTGTTCTACCATTCAGTGAGATCCTGGCTAATCTGTGGCCTAACTCTGTTTCGTGCCTTTGGCATATATCCCTTATTACCTTTTTGAACAAAAATCTTTCAATCTCCGTTTTAAAGTGAGCAGCTAGGCCCAGAATTTGACACTATACTCCACATGGGGCGGAAACTTCCAAATATGTTCTTGTTGCAGACACTTGTTGGTCCCTAACTACTTTATTCTGCTCTGACATTTTCAGAGTGAGACTCACTGGGTCACAATATCGACAGGAGAAGCAGGTATACTGTGGTATTCTCACTGGACTAGTAACCAGAGACCCAAGCTAATTTCTGGGGTGGGACAAGTGTTTCAGTCTGACCAGAGCAGATGGTGAAATTTGAATTCAGTTAATAAACTGGAATTAAAAGCTAGTCTAATGGTGATCAAAAAGCCATTGTCGATTCTGTTTCTGTAAAAAAACAGTCTGATTCACTGATGTCCTTTAGGAAAGGAAAATCTGTAACATTTCGCTGGCCTGACTAACACAACACTCCAGGTGGTGACTGTTATAAAGCAGAGTTTGACCCTGCTCTGAGAACTAAAAGCGAAACACCCAAGGAGCAGCATCTCGCCCTGTAATCTGCAAAAGGAGTGTGAAAAATAGTGTAACCTGCCTTTCAGCAATTTCTAATGGTTAAACAAAATAAATCCCTGACACTCACTGTAAAATCAACAAGTGGCAATTTATTTATCTAACAGTGAACATATAAACTAAACTGTTAACAAACCAAACAAATCCCTTCTAACTATTAACTATTCCTGAATAAAGCAAGATTCTAATGGTTTGCTGTTCCAATAAATACAAGTCCCACTTGTATATAAAGAAAGAATTTAGTCTCTTAAAATTACAGCCAGGTTATGTGTCTTCTGGAATGTTCTGTGCCTTCTCTGTTGATTTTTCTGTCAGAATTATTAACTAGTTGTGTTGTTGGTACCGTTGTTATTTAGATGGTACTTTGCCTAAGACATAGAGGAAGCTCTGGCAGATGGCAGCTAGCTCTTTGCTCTTTGTCCAACGGCCCTGTTCTTTTATACCCTTGATGAAATATCTATATTTCTTACAATAGGATTGGACCTATGTTGTCAAAACCACCAGACTTAAATGTAATAAGTTATTGGTATCTCAGTGCCTGGTTCAAATTGATTGGCTCAATTCAAAAGCCTGTTGTCATGATAACAACTGCTGCTTGGCCTGCTAACTGTACAACCTTTTGACACAAATGTGCGGTCTGTGTACTTGCAAACTTTCAAGCTGCTGCTCATAGACATCCATTTTAAATCTCTAAACACAGAAAAAGCACATGATCTTTTAAAGGGACCACGCAATGCCCCACCCCCCCACCTAGCATTTTATAAACACCAAATTTCCTGCCTCCCAATCCACAAGTACTTTACCCAACTTTGCAACAGTGACTCATAAATGCCCTTTGAAATGGCCTAGCACATCAATGACATTACCATCACTGAACCCTTCATTGTCAATATTTTATAGGTTGCCATTGATCATTGGATTAGTCTTAATAATACTAGGACTACGAGAACAGGTCATAACCTAAGAATACAAGGCTGGCAGAGAATTCATCACATGACTCTCCAAAGACTGCCCATCTACAAGGCTCAGGAATGTGATAGAATAATCCCCACTTGCCTAGATGAGTGCAGTTCCAACAACACTCAAGAGGCTCAACAAAATCCAGGTCAAAGCAGCCTCCTTGACTGGCATCTTATCCACATTCAGCACTCACTCCTTCCACCACCAAGAACAGTATGCACCATCGACACGAGAAATTTCAACAACCCAGTGAGGTTTGACAGCACCTTCCAAACCTGCACCCTTTACCTCCTCAGGAGCATGGCCACAAGCTGTGCCCAAAGCCATACACTATCCTGACCTGAGCTAGAATCGCTGTTCCTTCACTGTCACTGGCTCAAAATCCTGGAAATACCTCCCACAGGCAGCACTCTGGGTGTTCCCACTACACCTCATGGACTGCAACAGTTTAGGAAGGCAGCTCACCACTTTATCAAGGAATGGGCACTAACTCTTGCCCCATGTCCCATAAAGTAGTTTAGAAATATCAGAACTATAGAACAATTATAAATAGTTTCAGGCATTTCAGCTACTTAGATCATAGAATCTCTACAGTGTGGAAACAGGCCCATTGGCCCAGCAAGTCCACACCGAACCTCAGAGCATCCCACCCAGACCCATCTCTCTATAACCCACCTAATCTGTCCATCCTTGGACACCATGGGTAATTTAGCATGGCCAATCCACCTAACCTGCACATCTTTGGACTGTGGGAGGAAACCGGAGTACCCAGAGGAAACCCACACAGACACGGGGAGAATGTGCAAACTCCACATAGACAGTCACCCGAGGGTTAAATTGAACCCAGATTGCTGGCGCTGTGAGGCAGCAGTGCTAACCGCTGAGCCACCATGCGGCCCGGTATTTGTGTCTGCACTCGCTGTTGAAAGGAGCAATGCAACATGTACCTCAATCCACTCTTCCCCCCCCTCCCCATAACCCTGAATATCCTTCCTTTTCAGAGAGTAATCCAATTCCCTCTTGAATATCTAAATTGAATCTTCCTCCATCACAATTTCAGGTAGTGCATTTCAGACCACTCATTGCACGGAATAGAGTATCTCCATGTGCCTTCGACATTTCTTCTGCCAATTACCTTAAATCTGTACCCTCTGCTTCTCAAACCTTTCACAAGTGGGAAATAGTTATTCCTTGCATGCTCTGTCGATCCAGACCCCTCATGATTTTGAATGCTTCTATCAAATCTCTCAAACTCCTTTCTTCCAAAGAAAACAGTCCCAACCTTTCCAATATGTTTGTGTTGCAGACAATATTCATTCGCAATGTTCTTTATTTATCTTGTCAGCCTGATGTCCTCTGTAAGGAGACCCATCCTTAACTTTAAATGGACCATGACTCAATATAACAGTGACCCATCATCAAGAACCCTCCATTGTTTTGAGAAGTTGGAGCTGTTTATAAGCTGTGGGAGCTTTGTGTAATCAGCTGTGCAGACGACAGCCCACATGGAGTAGCTAATGTATGCAAATCCCAAAAATCAGAAGCAAACAGTCTTGAAAAATGCAAGCAGTGGAAAGAGTCTCATTCTACTATTTATCCCTGATTTGCAATTCATCAGAAATTGTCTTGACACAGTAGATGTGGAAAGGATATTTCCTTTTTTGGGATCAGCCCAGAATGAGGGGTATTGTTTTAAAATTAAGGGTCGCCTTTTCTGGAAAGAGGTGAGGAGGACTTTTTCCTCTCAGAGGGCTGTGCAACCTTCTTCTGCCGTTGAAGACAGTGGAGGCTGGGTTGTTGATTATTTTGAAGTCAAAGATCAATAACTTCTTCTTAGCATAACATAAGTGCAGAGGTGGCGGTGGGAGTGTTGATGTCTGGGCCCGGGGGTTGCGGGGGCGGTGCCAGATCCTAGTGTTGGCAGGGTGCAGTCTGTCAGCGAGGAGGACCATGTGATGCTGAAGAAAGAAAAGATGTATTTTTTATTTAATTTATTCATTTATGGACACCACTGGCTAGGCCAGCATTTATTGCCTGTCCCGAGTTGCCCTTGAGAAGGTGGTAGTGAGCTGCCATCTTGAACCGCTGCAGTTCACCTGCTGTGGATTTACCCACAATGCCATTAGGGAGAGAATTCCAGGATTCTGACCCAGTGACAGTGAAGGAACGGCAATATATTTCCAAGTCAGGATGGTGAGTGGCTTGGAGGGGAACTTGCAAGTGGTGATGTTCCCATGTATCTGCTGCCCTTGTCCTTCTAGATGGAAGTGGTTGTGGGTTTGGAAGGTGTTGTCTGAGGATCTTTGGTGAATTTCTGCAGTGCATCTTGTAGAGAGTACACACTGCTGCTACTGAGCGTTGGTGGTGGAGGGAGTGAATGCTTGTGGATGTGGTACCAATCAAGCAGGTTGCTTTGTCCTGGATGTTGTCGAGCTTCTTGAGTGTTGTTGGGGCTGCACCCATCCAGGCAAGTGGGGAATATTCTATCACACTCCTGACTTGTGTCTCGTAGATGGTGGACAAACTTTGGGGAATCAGGAGATGAGTTACTCGCTGTAGTATTCCTATTCTTGTCGCCACTGTTTTTATTGTTTCTGGTCAATGATAAGCCTCAGGATGTTGATAATGGTGGATTCTGTGATGGTAACTCAATTGAATGTCAAGGGGAGGTGGTTAGATCGTCTCTTATTGGAGATGGTCATCTCCTGGAATTTGTGTGGTCGACATGTTACTTGCCATTGCCAGGCAAGCTTGGGTATTGTCCAGATCTTGTTGCACTTGCAAGTGGACTGCTTGAACATATTCAAAGCCATGCAAGTACACAGAGGAAGAAAATCACTATGCCCAGCTCAGGCAGCAACGTCAGACGAGGTGCCCAGAACCAAGATCCTGGTGGCTGATGTCCATCATCAGCATCTGCAGGACATTGGAGGAGGAACATGAGGTAGACGACCCACACAGCCCCAGGCTCCTTGACACAGATGCAGCAGATATGGGAGCAGTGGCTGCCGCGTGGGAGGAGAAGCCTGTTACCAAGACCCGGCCCATGTCGAGCTGCAGCAACTGGAGGACACGTTCCTGCCTTTCCCCAATGATCTTTCACCCTCTTGCTTCTCACAAATTGATCATTTTAAGTTGCTGATTTCTTTTAATTTAGCCAACAACTGGGAGAAATCATCTTTTCTGCTCTTTATCGTCATATTTCTATGTAATCATTGATTCAATGATCAAATTGACTAGTTTTTCTGCGATTGTGGAACTCAGTGTCTCAGTCCTCTCCTTCTAAACAGAGTCCGTTCCCTGGCACCAGACGAGCAGCGCTGAATAAACTTCTGTGTTAATTGACACCTGTGGTTCCCGGTCAAAAAATCATTGCCAGAATATTATCCCGGTTTCGATCTGTGCAGATGCTTGCCAGACCTACTGAGTTTTTCCAGTAATTTCTGTTTTCATTTCAGATTTCTAGCAGCTGTAATTATTTACATTTTTATTGCGGTTACTGTGATGCTTTAAAAGGGGCAACTGGTTATGTCTCCTGATATTTTCCTTTTCTTGAAAATTCTTATGACGTATATGGTAATCTAAAGCGTAGGCTCTGCCACTGGTGTTCAAATTATAACATGGACTTGGCTACTGTTCCACAGTTTGGCGAGCTCTTGTGTCAAGATGAAGAGTTGAGCTTTCTCATTTCATGATGTTCAGAATGAAAACAGAAGAAATTGCAATGGTATCGGCTCAGAGGCTGCCATTTGAAAGGAGGTGATTCATTTCTGGTTTTGTCAGGATCTGGTTTGAGGAATGAAGGAGATGAAACATGGCAACGACTTCGTCTGTGCCCTATAAGCAAAACAATTATAAAACTGCTCATTAAATGAAAGGATTTTCAAATCTATTGCACAAGTTAACTGTTTCTTCAATTTATGCCGGATGAGTCAGCTAGCTTGAATAATTCTTTATTGTGTTCTTCCCTACTGTACTGATGGCTAGCTAGCAATGATGACTTGTTAGTAATTATATTACTAATGTTACGACACAGAAATAGGCAGCCAAATAAAAATCAGCCTTTCTACCTCTGTATTTGCAACACATAAAAATTAAAAACTTCAAAGAACCTCAGAATTGACCCCATTTGGTTCCTTACCAAAGTTGTTTGAATAACCAATCCAAGACTCTGTAAATAATCAATTCTAGACACTGGTTTGTAGCTTAAGCAAAATTCTCAGCAATTTATTAACACTACAGTAACTTAGCTCAACAGATTAGACTACAAAGTAATCTAATTGATGTCAATGATTTAAACCCATTAAATTTGTTTTGAGCCCCATTCACCTAAAAAAGACAGACAGACAAACAAACCCAGTTAAGGGATAAATAAAACAAAATAATAAAACTGGCCAGCTACTTATGCAGTTTTCACAATGCATTGTTCCACAGGCAGAGGTCATTGTTTTTTGGTTGATTTTCTGAAGATTCGATCAGGGCCATGTTTTCAGTTCATTCTGAAGAAGTCAGTGATACTTATAACATATTTTCTATTCTCATAACTTCCTGTAACTTAGGCAGGGCATTTTCTAATCTATATGCTTTCGCGTCAGCCGCTAAACTCCTCTTCCCAGAAGACACAGTCCAAAATCCAGTTCAAAATCTGACCTCTCCCTGTCAGACTGACATCTTCCCATGAGCTCCCGGTTATCAATCAGCATTTGTCACATGCCGGAACATAAGGTCTCTCCCAGGCTAACTGAAACTATTTCCCAGGTACCGCCAAACATCTACTATCTGCGTAGACATACTGCTCTCCATCAGTGTCAAAGAATGTAGTAGAACCCTTTGATCAAGAACCAACTTTCAGGTCTGGCCATACAGCAGTCCAAGGTCATATTTAGTTCACCATTCTCGGTTCACAGCTCCAAATGTCATGATACTGTGGCCTTAAGAGATGTATATAGTCCTGTTTTCTTTATGAAGAAACATTAGTACAGAGGTGGTGAGCAGTCTGCTCAAATCCAGTAACATAAAAGGCTTGTAAGGCCTTCGGGCCTTTTTTTTGAAAATTGGAATAATGGAAGCAGTCTGAATGGCTGGGGTTAAGCTCCTACAGAACCAGGGTTTTTAGTTTTAGCTTTCTGTAGTTGCTGGGGTCTTGAAGCTGCATGTAGAGGCTCTTATCCTTCTTTCTGTTACAGCTAAAAGTTGGGGGTCTCTTCTTGCTGCTCAAATTGTATGTGAGACAATCTATTTTACTGAAAGAGATAGTAAGAACTGCAGGTGTTGGAGTCAGAGTTAATACAGTGTAGTGCTGGAGGAACACAGCAGGTCAGGCAGCATCAGAGGAGCAGGAAAGCTGACGTTTCAGGTTGAAGCCTTTCTTCAGAAATGGTGGGGGGGAAGGGAGCTCTGAAATAAATAGAGAGAGGACGGTTGGGGCTGGGGAAGATAGGTGGGATTGTGATAGGTGAGTGCAGGTAGGCAGTGATTGGGATTGGTCAGTGAGGTGGGAGGAGCAGAAAGGCAATGGGGCTGTAGTACCTGGTTTGCTTCAGTATGTGGTCGAGCAGTTTCAGGACCGAAGAGATTATCAGAGGGTTGCAGTGGGAGAGAGATCCACTGAGGCAATTTAGCATGGCCAATCCACCTAACCCACACACTTTTGGACTGTGTGAGGAAACCTGAGCACCCAGAGTAAACCCACGCAGACACGGGGAGAATGTGATAACTCCACAGAGACAGTAGCCTGAGGGTGGAATTGAACCTGGGTCTCTAGCTCTGTGAGGCAACACTGCTAACCACTGAGCCACTGTGCATTTTTGATAGAGTTACAGTTAAACCAATTCTTTTCCCTTACTTTTATTTTGTCTGTATTTTAATTATAGTGTATGAATAAAGTGTGTTTGTTTCAAGCCTGATAGTTTGGCCAATCAAATTGCATCAGGAGCACAGCGTCTTACAGATCCCTTTAAAATACAAAAAAGTTAGGGTCTAGACTATCTTCTTAATATATTTTGAGGGGGTTTGGCCTGGTTCATAATGCAAACCAAAAATGATAGCAAGTTAATCATTGTTGGCTAGAGAATCAGCATAGTTTCAAAACTTAACATAGTTATTGTCCTAGCACGTTTCTATTTATCTGTAACTGGGCTATACATACATTTCCTGAATTGGGATTTCAGGGAGTTAATCTACTGATATTGTTGGTGCTAGCAGCATCAAAAATACTTCAATATTGATCGATTGTAACGTTAGGTTCATGTGGGGAATAAGGAAGGAGCAATGCATAAGATTGAAGTCCTGAATCAGATTATTTTTCTTAGCTCACAGACATGTTTTATGTTGTCAGCCCCTGCAAAATCCTCTTCAATCAGGATAAGATTTCTTGACTGCTACTTACACGTCTAGCGAATCTTTTCCAAGTTAAGCGCTTCAGGCTGTTTATGAATGTCCAGTGTAAGTGTGTGACATAGTAGTAGAGATCATCAAGGGCAAGATTTTGAACTTCAGTCCATTGTTCAATTCTTGCAAATATTTCTTGGCTGCTGGGGTAACAATCAATGTAATTGGTTTAGTGATCTCTGTTGAGTTGTGCTTTCAGCCCAGGCAATGTTTGAAACTTTGATGATCGTTAAGAATCCAAATTTACGATTGCGCAAGGTAAGGAGAATGCATATGCTATTGATTTTTCCCACTGCACTTCACAAAGTGACAGCACAGAGTAAGACTACAGTATATCCAACAGCTGAAATAAATGCCTAAGAACCTAGGGGCAACATAGTGGATCATTAGTTAACACTGCTGCCTCACAGTGCCAGGGTCCTGGGTCCGATTCCACCCTTGGGTGACTGCCTGTGTGGAGTTTACATGTTCTACCTGTGTCTTCCTCCAGGTGTTCTGGTTTCCTCCCACAGTCCAAAAATGTGCAAGCTAGGTGGGTGGGTGATGCTAAATTGTGCAGGCTTGTTGGGTGAGCCATGGGAATTGCAGGGATAGGGTGGGATGCACCTTGGAGGGTTGTTGTGGACTTGATGGGCCAAATGGCCTGCTTCCATACTGTAGTGATTCTATGATTATTGAAGCACAGTGTATTAACTGATATGGACAATGTCTTTTAGCATCTATACACATTCAATAGATTCAGGGCTCCTGTAATTATAGGACCGACCAAGATTGGTGATATTCTTATATTTCTGTTGTAGTAGTTTACTCATTTATAGTATGGTAAAGCTTGATGAATATTGCTTATTCCTTAGGACATTGGTTCAATGCACAAAGAAAAAGAATCCGCTTTTTGCTTTGGAAGTGTTGTTTCTGTATCCTGTATTTGACAATATAGACAATCTTCCCTTAACAATTTGATAAATAGGTGTGTTTCAACATTGATAATTACAAATTCTTCATTAGTATCTTCACAGTGGATTAATAAATTCTCGTTATATTTTCAAATTTTGTATCAAGATAAAATTAATAAAATTAATTATCTTGAACTTGGATTAGCAATTATCGGATGATAAGTGTTGTTTCCTCAGAAGTGATTGTGGAAAAAGGAAGCTGCATTTCAGGAAGTGGTCGATATGATTTGTAAAGTTACATGAACTGATCAGAACCCCAAACTAAGTTCCTGCCACATGAGATATGTTCTTGTACTCAACCTGTAAATTTTAGGCTTCGAGGTGTTAAAGGGTTGCAGGTCTCAGTTAACAACATAACATATTGAGAATTATGCCTGTAGTGAAAATGCCATTAGGTGTTGGTTGCTCAATTGGCAGGATGTACAGAATGCAGTATAGACTAAAACCAACAGTACGGGTTCAATCCCAGGTCTGATAGTGGTTATTCATGGAAGTCCTGCTTTCTCACATTGCCCCACACATACCCTCAAGCTGTGCCTAAGCAATGGTCTTCCTGTTATGGAAAAGAGATGCCTTTGGTTCTTTGTGGATTGTGGCTCCTTTCATTCCATGTAATGAACCAGTTGTTACAGAAAAGCATCCTCTGTTGTTGACCACAAATAACTTCAGGGGGCCTGGTAGTATCATCGCTAGACTATTCATCCAGAAACACAGGTTCTGGGGACCTGGGTTCAAATCCCACCATGGCAGATGGTGGAACTTGAATTTGATTTTTTAAACTCTGGAATTGCGAGTAAAATGATAACCATAAACCTGTTGTTGGAATGTTGGAAAACTCATCTGGGTAGTAAATGCCCTTTAGGGAAGGAAATTTGATGGATTGTGTGACTCCAGACCTACAACAATGTGATTGACTCTTAATTGTCTGATGGGCAATAAATGCTGACATAGCCAGTGGTACCCACACCCCATGAATGAACTTAAAGAAAACAACTAATTCATGGTTATTCAGTTGAACACTTAGAGAGATCTGTAAACCAGATTTTGTGTTAAGGACATTCATTAACTACCAAAGGTCTCATGGCAGGCAATGTGTGGAGTTTGCACATTCTCCTAATGCTTGTGTACGTTAGATGGATGAGCCATGGGATATGCAGGGTTACAGGGATGAAGTGGGGGGGTGGGTCTGGGTGTACTCTTCAGAGGGTCGGTGTGTACTTGTTGGGCCGAGTGGCCTGCTTCCAAACTGTAGAGATTCTGTGATGCTATTCTATGACATTGTATATCGGTAGCACTGATTTGAGGTAAATTTGAAATATCATTGCTTAACTTTGATAAAAACATTTCAGAGTGAATTGTGAAATTTTAGTCCATTCAATAGCCACGAGGAGATTTCATTCAGAGCCTAGTTTCTGATTGCTATCAAATATCCTGAGTGATGGATCTGAGTTCACATCAAAACAGTCCAAACTCATCTTGGCTGGTTCCCATACTGACGCTATCTTTGACCTCTCCCACCAACAATTTGGCAGATGGCAACTGAAGAGAGGGGATCTGGGGAAGCCCATTGATGTAGCTCCACTATTCAGTGTGATCATGGCTCAGATTGGGTTTTCACTCCACTTTGCTGCCTGCTCTTCCTATCCAATGATTCATTGAAAGATCAAATATATGTCATTGTCGATCTTAAATGCAGTAGCACATATTCAACCCTCTGAGGCAAAGAATTTGAAAGACTCACAATCATCTACTGAGAAATTTCTTCTCCGCTCAGCCCGAACTGGTTGATGCTATTCTGAGTCTGTGCTTAGTGTTCTAGAATGATTCAAGGAGACTACTTCTCATTTTTACAAATTCTAGAGAATATGGATTCAATTTATTCAGCCTCTAACCCCAAGGAGTAATCGAATGAACATTTGCAGTACTGTCTGCAACGCAATATATCCTTCATTGAATATGAAGTTCAAGTTGCAACAAACCAGCCTCTCCAAAACCTGGTACAACAACAGTGAGATTTCTTTTTTCCTGTTCTCCAGTTGCTTTGCAACAGTGAACATGTCATTTGCTTCTCTAATTGCTTGCAGTGCCCACTCGCCAATTTTAACTTTTCCTTATATGAGTATATTTGAGTTTCTTTGAACAACTTTTATGAGTTTCACACCTTTCTAAAAAGCAGTAGCTTTTGTATTATTCCAAACCAAAGTATGAATCAAACTGACCAACAGGTGAATGATTTCAAAACTTCCCCACATGATACTCCACCTTTTACCTTGTTGACACTCGCTAAACCTGTCTATACCTCTTTGCAGTCTCTGAGTCCTCATCACACCTTGCATTCTCACCCAGCTTCCTATTGGCATACATAGGGTTACAATTCCCTTTGCCTCAGTCATTAATATAGATTGTACATAGTTAAGCCCCAGCACTGATCCTTACTCTACTTCACTGGTTACAGCATGCCAATTTTGAAATGTCACATTTACCATTACTCTCTGATTCCTGTTGACTATCCAATCTTCTGTCTATAGTATTGTATCACCATCTAATTCTATGAGTCCTTGTCATGTGTAATAACCTTTTGTGTGATGTGTTGTCATATGCTATTTGAAAATCCAAGTGTGATACATCCACTGGTTCTTGTCAATCAATCCAGCTGGTTACACCCTCAGAAAATGCTAAATTTATCAAACACGATTTCCTTTTTGTAAAACAATGTTGTCTTGTTCTAATTACACTCTACGTTTCTAAGTGCATTGTTAAGATTTCCTTAATACTAGGATTCCAGCAATATCCCAATGTCTAATGTCAGCTTAATGGGCCTGTGGTTCCCTGTTTTCTGTCTCCCTCCTTTCTTGAATAACAGTGTTATATTTCCCAACTTTCAAACTTCTGGTTCCATTCTGGAATTGAGGGAATTTTGGAAAAAAATCCTTTCCAGTGCATTCACTATCTTTACAGCAGTCTCTTTCAGAACCTGAGGATATCGGCCATCAGGTCCCACGATTTCATTGGATTTTAGTTGCTTGGTTTCTCCAGCAAATGCAGGAATCCCTGGGTGATCCTCTCTATTTCTGTAATGTAACTGATGTCCTGTCCTGTGAAGACAGACACAAAATCATGCCCCAGGCAAACGCTGTGCATAAAAATGCAGTGTTTCCAAAATAATAATCTTCCAGGATTCTCAACGTAGTAAGTGTTCATACGAAGGACATTGTGCTTCAGTACCCTTCGTACTCCTAGCCACGCTGCTCCTTCAGTGTCTCTGGGGTGAAATCCTAGAACCTCCTTCCTAAGAGCTCTGTGGGTGTACCTACTCCACATTGGCTGCAGTAATTCAAGAGGTCATCCAGTCACCTTCTTAAGGTGATTCTTTAGCTGGACAACATATGCTTGCTTCAAGGGGAAATCCGCATCCCATGAATAAATCAGCAAAGTGGATGGTTGTATCTGTATATGTGAACGTTGAAACAATAGGGCAGCATGGTGGCTCAGTGGTTAGCCTTGCTGCCTCACAGTGCTAGGGACCTAGGTTTGATTCCACCTTTGGGTGACTGTCTGTGTGGAGTTTGCACATTCTCCCTATGTCTGCGTGGGTTTCCTCCGGGTCTTCTCTGAGGGTCAGTGTGGACTTGTTGTGCCGAAGGGCCTGTTTCTGTACTGTAGGGATTCTATTAAAAAATGCCCTATATATGCAAATCTAGGTAGAAACTAGGAGCAGGAGTAGACCATTCAGCTGTTTGATCCTGCTACACCATTCAATTTGATCAAGGCTAATCCTCTATATCAATGAAATATTCCAACTTTCTCCTCATACCCCATTCATGCCTTTAATAGCTAAAAATGTATCATTTACTTGCTTGAATATAATCAATGGCTTGGCATTCTAAGCCTTCTGTGGCAGAGAATTCCACAGGCTCATCAACCTCTGTGAAGATTTTTCTCCTCATCTCAGCCCTAAATGGCCTGCCCCCTATCCTGAGCACTTGTTCCAGATCCTCCCTACCCTCCCAGTCAGGGGAAATAGCAGCCTTGCATTCAGTCTGACCAGCCCTGCCAGAATCTTATGCATTCCAATCAGATCCCCTCTCATCCTTCTAAATGCTCGTGAGCATGGACCTAACCGACCCAATCTGTCCTAATCAAACAACCCTGCCTTTTCCTATTGTCAGCCTGTTGTCCCTCTACTGCACTCCCTCTGGGGAAAGTATATCCTTTCTGTTGTAGGGAGACCATAACTGCACACAGTACTCCAGATCATGAATATATATCAAAAAAGAGTTGTAGTCCTCTTTCTGAAAGACTCAAAGAGTTAAATCACATTTCAGAGTTTGCTCCTTTGGTGGTGAAAGGTCAACTCACCATTGGGCTGCTCTCTCATTGGAGAGACAACTGCTCATAGTTTAACCTGAGGGTCACCACATCTCAGGTGACAGGAGAAGTTGAGAAGGAGAATCCCTCCCCAGCCAATGTGGGAGTTGAACCCATGCTGTTGCAGCAGCTACGAGAGAGAGATAGGAGAACAAAATCAACCTTTCTTCCTTCTTCCCTGGCATGTTGCCATCTCTGACCATTTGTTGCCTGCTACTAGTTGACCTTGAACCACGCAGCTTTTTGGGGCCAGTAAGAGTCAGCCACATAGGTGTGGGTCTGAAGCCCCAGGAGCACCAGACAATGGCAAGGACAGTCAGTTTCCTAAAGGACAGATGGGTTACTTCTGCCTCCCTAATGATATTGTGGTTCAACCTGCACCAAATAGCCTTCAGTGGTTCAAGGAGACAGCTCACCACCACCTTCTCAAGGGCAACTAGGGATGGGCAATAAATGCTGGCCCAGCCAGGGATGCCCATTCCCCACGAGTAAGATTTTAAAATAAAAATTGCAGAGTTATCAATTGAATTTTAATTCGTCCGGTTTCCAAGGTGGAGTATTTGTCTGAGCCTCTTTTTTGTTACCAGCCCAATGACACCACCGCTTCGACTTGCACTGCATCAACTCTTGTCAATGCCTTCAGTACCATCCAGACATGTGATGGCTGAACTGACAAGGGCACCAGATGCATCAGATGCCACAAGCATCGAGCCCCATCCAAGCCACACACCATCCTGATTTGGGGAGGTGATGGCCTGGTCGTATTATCGCTGGAGTGTTAATCCAGAGACCTACATAATGTTCTAGGGACCCGGGTTCAAATCTTGCCATAGCAGATTCTGGAATTTGATTTCAGTAAAAATCTGGAATTAAGTTATTAATGATGACCGCGAATCCATTGTTGATTAGTGACCATCTGGTTTCGCCAATGCCCTTTAGGGAAGGAAACTGCCACCTTTACCTGGTCTGGCCTACATGTGACTCCAGACCCGCAGCAATGTGGTTGACTCTTAACTGCCCTCTGGGCAATTAGGGATAGGCAATAAATGCTGCCTAGCCGGCGATGCCCTCATCTTGTGAATGAAAAAGTATTGGAACTATATCCCCGTTCCTTCACTGTCACCGGGTCAAAATCCTAGAACCCTCTTCCAGACAGCAATGCCTGGACTGCAGTGGTTGAAAAGGAGGCTCACCACCACACCTTCTCAACAAGAACAATTCAGGATGGACAATAAAGGGTTGGCTTGGTTAGCAATGCTCACATCCTGTGAATGAGCTTGAAAGGAATTTGTGGTAAACCATTACAAAATGCTATTTAACTCTCAGCCGAGGAACTGGGACCAATTCTGGGCAACACATTTCAGATAGTGGAGTGGGTGCCAAAGATAATGTGACCAGGACTGAGGATCTTCAACTACGTGGAGGTACTGAAGAGGCTGGGCTTGTGCTAGCCTCCATAACAGGACACATAGCTACCAGAGAACTCAGATTTCAGATGATTGTCTTAAAAATATCAGAAGTAACATGAGAAAACATTCTTCCACAGTGATGAGCTGTTGTGGTCTGGAAAACAGAAATTGAGAAGAGAATTGGATAAAGATGTGAGGGACGTTTTTTACAGTGTTTTGAGGTGGAACTAATTGATAGCTGTACTGGAAAACCAGAACATAGCACATGGGCTGAGTGGCCTCCCAGTCTATTTTAGTTATTTTTAATCGACTTGTTTAGATTTGTTATGATACATATCCACTCAAGAGGGTCTTGATCTGGACCTTCTGACCCAGACACTACCTTTGCATCACAGGACACAATCTGTTTCATGTTGTGTTTTAGTGTAATCGGAATCTGATTGAGCAGCACAAAATGAGGCAATACTTTTGATTTGTTGTAGTCACATATACCTAGGTACAGTGAAAAACGTTGTTTTGCGAACAATACAGGCAGTTAGTAGCAAACAAGGATGTAGAGATCATAAGTTGCTTAAACAGACTGAATCATACAGGTTACACTGCACAAGAGATGCGCAAGGCAAGATCAATGTTATTTGAATTTAGAGAGGTCCATTCATCAGTCTAATAATGGCAGGGAAGAAGCTGTTCTTGAGCTGTTCTTGGTGCATGTGTTCAAGCTTCTGTATCTTCTGCCTGACGGAAGAGGGAGTAGGAGAGCATTACTGGGGCAGGAGGGGTCTTTGATGATGTTGGCAGCCTTTCCATGGCAATGGGAAGTGTAAGTGGAGTCCATGGGTGGGAGGTTGGCTTCCATTATGGTCTGGGCGGTGCATACAACCTTCTGTTGTTTCTTACAGTCCTGGGCAGAGCAGTTGACGTACCAGGCCATTATGTACCTGGATCGTGTGCTTTCCAGCTCACTATGGGTATGCATGTTATACAATTATTCACTTCCCTTTTGACGTTTGAGCTCTGTTCCCATTCCTGCCTTTCGATGGATACTTCACATAATAACAGGTCTCAACATTTCTGCAGACGAAAAATTACTTCAGAGGTCATTATGTTCAATGCATAGAGAACTTTGGTGAGCAGCGCTACCTTCTGTTACAAAAACAATTATGAAATGCATATTTTTTAATCTAATAAAAATAATGCCCAACTGAGAGGGTTTCCCTTTGTGCACATTTTTTTCTCGAAAAGGGGAGGTTGAGGGGTGACCAGACAGAGGTGTTTAATAGCATGCTCAGGTTCACTAGCTGTGGAGGAGAGCAAGACTAGACCCCATAAATATAAGGTATTCACCAACTTGCTGAATAGGGAATCCAGAAAAGACTATATCACGCAGAATGATGAAAATGTAGAACTTTCCACCACAAGGAGTAGCTGAGGTGATCAACATCAATGCATTAGGGGGAAGGTAGATAAGTGAAAAAAAAAACATTATGTCTGTATTGATAAGGTTGGATTAAGAGAATTAGGAAATGGCTCATTTGGAGTGTAAATATTAGCATGGGTCGGTTAGATTGAATGGGTCAATTCTTGTTTTACATTCTGACTGAAAATAGGGAGGAACACAAAACACAGTGAATCTTAGAATCATAGAGCCACGCATTACAGAAGAGGCCCTTCAGCCCATTGAGTCTGCACCAACTAAAGGACTCTAAATCTACATTATTCTCACTTTCGCGCACTAGGTTAATAGCTTTGATCGTAATGGCATCTTAAGTGCTCATCAAAGTACTGTTTAAAAGTTGTGAGGTTTCCTGCTTCTACAAACTCCCAGACAGTGCATTCCTAATTCCCACCACCCTCTGGGTGAAATGACTTTTCCCTAAATCACCTCTGAACCTTCTGCTTTCACATTAAAGTCATACCCCCTTGTTATTGACTCTTCAGTTAAGGGGAACAGTTGTTTTCT
>NC_063339.1:9873021-9887787 GCF_021869965.1 Rhincodon typus | reverse complement strand
TCCTCTGATGCTGCCTGGCCTGCTGTGATCCTCCAGCTCCATACTGTGTTATCTCTTATTCAAACACTATAGTTAAAATACAACAAAAAGAATAACTTAACTCTATTGGAAAACTTAGCAGAATAATAGATATAGTAATTATTACCAATTAACTGCTCCAATATAGCAACATTCCATAAACACATTCCTTGGCCAAAAGGCAAATTCAGAAATCAGATTTTCTTACATTCCAACACCCGCACTAAGAAGAGAAACACCAGCTTCTAGCTGTAGTTGAAAAAGGGAAAAAATAGTGCCTACTTCATGAAGACTCCAGAAACTTCTGCTGGATATAAAAGTTAGAAAAAAACTCTAGAAAACTTGGTCTGTGAGAACTGGCCACACCCAGCCAGGCTGCTTCTATTGTTCCAACTTCAAAAAAAAACCCAAGGCCTCACAAGCTGTTCACATTACCACAGATTGTGTGGCAGCTCTCGTTCAATCTCTCTTTTCAAAGAAACCAGGTCAAAATAACCTCTTAAAAACACAACATCATCACACTCTTCATAGTTGAACTGCTATGTTGGGAGCCAACCTGGAAAATCTCCTCTGCAGTCCTTCCAAGGCAATCACATCCTTCCTATAGAGTGGTGACAGAACTGCACACAGTACTCCAGCTAACTGGTCTAACCAAAGTCCTGTCCAGCTCCGACATGACTTTCCTGGTCTTACAATCTGTGCCACACTAATAAAGGCAAGCGTCACGTACAATGGAAGTGATGGCTTAGTGGTATTATCCCTGGACAGTTAATCTAGAGACCCAGATAACGTCCTGGGGACCCACCATGGCAGATGGTGGAATTTGAATTCAATAAATATCTGGAATTAAGAGTCTAGTGATGACCATGAATCCATTGTCGATTGTTGGGAAAACCCATCTGGTTCACTAATGTCCTTTAGGGAAGGAAATCTGCCATCCTTACTTGGTCTGGCCTACATGTGACCCAGACCCACAGTGGTTGCCTTTTAACTACCCTCTGGGCAATTAGGGATGGGCAATAAATGCTGCCTGGCCAGCGATGCCCTCATCCCGTGAATGAATAAAAGGAAATGAACAAAAGGCATGCTTTCTTAACCAAGCTAATAACCGGTCCTGCCACCTTCAGGGATCTGTGGACAAGCACCCCAAGATCCCATTGTTCCTCTGAGCTAAATGGTGTCTAAGGTCATAGTGAGGAAAAGTAAGTTGCAAATTAAATAGAGGAGAAAATAAGTTTTCCAGTTAATTTTTGTGAAAGGAGTAAGGGCTCTTGTCAGGCACAAAGATTGAGCATTGCAGGGAAAAAAAAAGGTAATAAAGTGGAGCTAAATGATCTTTGCAAGCCGGACTTCACTGCATAAAGGTTTCTGTGTGCAATAAACTGACTTCTCCATATTTCTAATATGGACTGATACTGTCATGCAGAAAGGTAATTTATCCCCAGAGGTTATTGTAAGGAAATGATTGTGAATGTGGTCCTATGTGGTTTATATCAAAGAGTACAGTGCACAGTAATTGGGTATGGAACTTATTTCACAAGCAGAAAAGACTCATAACTCAACAATGACAGTATTATGAACAAGCTTCGAGTTATTATTTGCTTGGGAGTGAAGCTCTGTTCGTCTGCTATCAGTACGCAAGTCAACCCAGGAAACTTGTTTGCTGACTCAGGAAACACCACCACCCCCATCAACCCCTCGCCCGACCAACTAGCATTCCCCACAATTCTCCCCTCAACATTCACTTGTTGAAAAGATCCTCCAAGTCTGAACTGCCAAAAGTACATTATGAAATACTCCAGTCCCATTTTCCCGCATTAGGCCCATAGCCTTAAGCCTTGAATGTTATGACACTTCAAGTGCTCATCCAAGTACTTCTTAAAGGTTGTGAGCTTTCTTGCCTCAACTACCGCACAGGCAGTGCATTCCAGACCACTACCATCCTCTGTGTGAGAGTGTTTTTCTTCAGATCCCCTCAGAATCTCCTGCTTTTCACTTTAAAATTATGCCATCTTGTGACTGACCCTTTGGTAAGAGGAATAGCTGTTTTCTATCCACCCTGCCCATGGTTCTGATCCACCTCCATCAGGCTCCCCCGCTCCGCCTGATCTGCTCCAAGCAAAACATTCTGAGCTTATCCAGCCTCCTTTCATCATTGAAATTATGAATTGCAGAAGACTAGTGTCCAAGTTCAATGGGTAATAGGGAAGGCAAATGGAATGTTGGCCTTTAATTCAATGCCAATAGAATATAAAAGTAGGGATGATTTGCTAAAAGGCATTTGTCAGACCACAGTTGAAATACTGTGAACAGCTTTGGGCCCTTTATCTAAAGAAGGTTTTGAGTCATTGGAGGCAGTCCAGAGAAGGTTCACTAGGCTGATACCAAGTATGAAGAGACTGTCTTATGAGGAGAGGCTGAGTAGATTGGCTGTGTACTCATTGGAGTTTGAAATAATGAGAGGTGACCTGTTTTGAAACATTGCTGCATCGCCAGGAGCTTCAGGCTGCAAAGTGGTTCATAATGGCTTCTGGCCCCTGATTGGCCAGTAACTTTAGGCAGGGGTGGGACATTGCAGGACGTGGCATGCAGATAAGCCCAAAAAGTGACCACTCAGATGCTTGATAGGCACAAGATTCTGTTGGCATTCACGTTTATGGTGTTTATGTGAGTTACGGTGCCTGTTCCAAAAAATATTGGAAAATCCCAGCCTCATCGTGTTAGGTTGTGCAACAGTGGGAGTTTGGAGGTGTAGGATCTATCAGTGATATTGAGATGGCACGGTCACTTAGTGGTTAGCACTGCCGCCTCACAGTGCCAGATACCCAGGTTTGATTCCAGCCTTGGGTGACTGTCAGATAGTAAGGACTGCAGATGGTGGAAGTTAGGGATGATAAAATGTGGATCCTGGAGGAGCATAGCAGGTCAGACAGCATCAGAGGAGCAGGAAAGTTGACATTTCAGGTCTGGACCCCTCATCAGGACTGGGGAGGGGAAAGGAAGCTCAGAAATATATCATTGGAGGGAGTGGGCGGGGGAAGGCAGTGGGATGGTGGTAGGTGATGCAGGTAGGGGATTGTCCAGATTGGCCAGTGGGAAAGGTGGGGCAGATAGGTGTGAAGGAAGATGGACAGGTTGTGTCAGGTCAAGGAGGCGGGGATGAGAGGGAGGGCTAGACATAGGATGAGGCCGGGTTGGGGAGATTTTGAAGCTGGTGAACACGATGTTGAAGCCATTGAGCTGCAAACTCCTGAGGGGGAATGTAAGGTGTTGTTCCTTCAGTTTATGTGTGGCCTCATTTTGACAGTGGAGGAGGCCCAGGATGGACATGTCACAGAGGGAGTGGGAGGGGGAGTTCTCTGTATGGAGTTTGCATGTTCCCCCTGTGTCTGTGTAGGTTTCCTCTGGGTGCTGCCATTTCCTCCCACAGACTAATGATGTGCAGGTTAAGAAGATTGGCCATGCTAAATGTGGGGTTACGGGGATAGGCTAGGATGCTCTTCAGCGTCTCAGTGCAGACCTGATGAATTGAATGCCCTCAATCTACACTGTAGGGATTCTATGATTCTACAAGAGTTTCCCACATGAGTTAGCAGTGTCTGTGAGCATTGGTGTTGGCACTGCTTTCAGTAACTAGTGAAGAAGTAGATTTGATGTTTGTTTGATTTATTTTAAGTTTAAGAGCTAGGGGGTGAATTTTGTTCTCATTGTTCTGCCTGAGGACTGACAGTGACGAAATGTGCAATTCCAAATTCCAGTATAAACAAAGTTGCCTTATTAATCAGTGATTCCAGTTTTGGAATGTTGACTCTGCACAGGGAGGAGATGGACTCTGCAGAATTAGCATTGCCTAAGGCTGCAGAACTGACAAATTGAACAAAACCAAAAAAAAATCAAGGACACCATAAACAGCAGAGTCCCATATGTCTTTGTTTACTTCGCCACAGAATACAATGATGGCATCTCCAACATTGCATCAATATTTCATCCAGCGCTTGCACACTGTTGGCGTGCAAACTCCATGAGTTTGCATTATCAGAATACAGTATGTTTTGCATTCAGTCGCATTTGCCCTCCTAAAGCTCAGGTAATTTAAGTACATAAGAACATAAGAACATAAGAACTAGGAGCAGGAGTAGGCCATCCAGCCCTTCGAGCCTGCTCTGCCATTCAATAAGACCACGGCTGATCTTTTCGTGGACTCAGATCCACTTACCCGCATTCTCACCATATCCCTTAATTCCTTTATTTTTCAAAAAAATATCTACCTTATCTTTAAAAACGTTTACTGAAGTAGCGTCAACTACTTCACTGGGCAAGGAATTCCATAGATTAACAACCCTCTAGGTGAAGAAGTTCCTTCTGAATTCAGTCCTAAATCTGCTCCCTCTAATCTTGAGGTTATGCCCTCTTGTCCTAGCTTCACCTGCCAGTGGAAACATCCTCTCTATTTCTATCTTATCTATTCCTTTCATAATTTTATATGTTTCTATAAGATCCCCCCTCAATCTTCTGAATTCCAATGAATATAATCCCAATCTACTCAGTCTCTCCTCATAAGCCAAACCCCTCAACTCCGGAATCAACCTAGTGAACCTCCTTTGCACCCCCTCCAGTACTTCTGTAATTTATTACCCTGCACTCATGTAATAGTATTTCAGATGAAAGTATGGCATCCTGTTCAGGCGAAAGAAATTTGAAATTTGATTTGAGTTTTATATAAACTTTATGGATATGAGTTTCACAGTGTAGACCCCATTTGGTTAGCAGTCTTAGGTGAGATTGTCATGAAGTCGCCAGAATTAAAAAAATAATCTCCAGGACTCTGTGGTCTCAGGAGAAAAATTATAATGACATGAGAAATAGTGTTTTAAAACAACAATTTTTTTTGAACACCTTTGTTCATGACTTGTACTTATCAAAGTGTTGGACATTGGAGGTAAAAAAGAAGAGGTCTATTGGATTGTTAATGAAGAGACTAGTTGTTTTCTGATTATACCAAGTAGATAATCTACTTTAGCTCAGAGTGATGTCAGCAACATTGGTTCAGTTCCAACACCAGTTAAGTTACCATGAAGGACTCTCCTGCTCAACTTCTCCCTTTGCCTGAGGTGTGGTGACCCTCAAGTTAACCGTGGGTTGTCTCTTGCTAATGAGAGAGCAGCTCAGTGGCCCAATAGGGCTTCAATCTACTGTGTGGAGAATCGTGCTGGATGACAGGGGATGTGGTCATGGTGACTGGACCTTTCAAAAGTTGGCAAACCCTATTGATGGAAATGATACATATTGTGGTTGTTAAATGGGAGAGCACCTATAGCTAAAACTGCAAATGTTGGTCATCCAAAACAGGGCCAGAAATGCAACAGGCCAATTAGCATTTGTGGAGTGAAGGAAAATAGTTAATGTCCGAAATAAAAAGTTAATGGTGTTTAATTGGAGACAGAACAGAGTGCAAACATAGTAAAAACAAGCACATGTATGCGCACACAGGACGTTCAGGTAAAGTTAAGAAAGGTACAGTAAACGTGTGGTTGGCGATGCAGCTGTAGGATGAGGCTCATAAGCCACGCATGGACCGATGGAACCATCGTCACAGAATTTCCTAAGGGGACAATCATACTCGTTAGTGAGTGATTGATGATGACAACAGATAATGCTGATTCGTAAACTGCTGTCAGGAAGAAATAAAAGGTGGCTCAGTATCTGAGGTGATTTGAGATGGAACAATGGGAGTTGTCTCAAATATTCTGCAGCAGTGCAATTTAAGATGTGACTGCAATCTGGTGAAAGATGTTTCTGGCACGACTGACATATGAAGAAAGACTGGATCGATTGGGCTTGTACTCACGGGAATTTAGAAGAATGATGGGGGGATCTCATTGAAACATTTAAATTCTGATGGGACTGGACAGGTTAGATAGAACATAGAACAATACAGCACAGTACAGGCCCTTCGGCCCACAATGTTGTGCTGATCCTACTAAGATCAAACTACCCTGCATATCCCACATCATACTATCATCCATGTGCATATCCAAGTGTCGCTTAAATGTCTCTAATGTATCTGACATGTCTCTAATGTATCTGACTAATGTAGATGCGGGAAGAATATTCCTGATGTTGAGGATGTCCAGAAGTAGGGGTCACAGTCTAAGAATAAGGGGTAAGCCATTCAGGACTGAGATGAGGAAGCATTTCTTCACTCAGTAAGTTGTGAACCTGTGGAATTCTGTACCACAGAAAGCTGTTGGGGCCGGATCGTTAGATATATTAAAAATGGAGCTGGACATGGCTCTTATGGCTAAAGGGATCAAAGGATATTGAGAGAAAGCAGGAGTGGGATGCTGACATTGCATGATCAACGATGATGATATTGAATGGTGGTGCAGGCTCAAAGGGCCGAGTGGCCTACTCCAGCACCTATTTTTTACGTTTCTATGTTTTCTAGAATCTCGTGTTGATTCACAAATTTTAAGTTCCAGTTAGTAGGCTAGAGAAGCTGTGGTGCTTCTGCTTGCACAGAGAGGGCTGAAGGTATTTGAATTTAAAATTATGAGAGGTTTAGAATGGAACAAGTAAAGGGAAAGTCTCGTGACTGAAAGATAGACTTGCCAAACAAACAGAAGGCAAGGTGAGAGCAATGGTTGGACAGGAAGTGGTATGCACTACCTGATGTGACGACGGGTACACTTTCAGAAGCAGGGGAGCTAGATAAAGTCGAAAAAGTGGAAAAGTTACAGAGATATGGGGAAAAGGAGCATGACAGTGGAACTAACTGAAACAACTGAAGTAAACTTGATAAACTGGAAGTACTACTCAAAAAGTCTAATCATATGGTTTCTGAAATATTCAGCATTGCAGATTTTTTTCCCTTAAACAAATAATGTGAAGCATCAACCAGCCAACTTGACCAGGACTTCAATGTTCTGAGAGGAATGGATTAACATCTGACTACAGATTGCATCTTTTGACGCTGCCTGTTTATTTTTGTTTTAATTCAGAATAATTATCCTTGTACTGACAACACCTTCCAGTGAAGAGGCATTGCCGCCTCATTCCTCACCTACCTGCTGACTTGCAGAAGTAATAAAACACTTACGTCTGCTACCCAACTATGTCTGACCTTGTCTTGTTTTGTCTGTTTTTGTGATCGATAGGTTGTTTATAAAAACAATGACATCAGACTGGAGCTCTCACGCCTGGCGAGGATTAAGGATCCCAAGATGAAGATCCACGGCGACGTTGTGTTCACATGTGAGAACGTTGCCACCCTTGACCCCATCTCATTCGAGACACCGGAGGCCTACATCAGCTTGCCAAAGTGGAACACCAAGAAGATGGGCTCGATTTCCTTTGATTTCCGCACGTCTGAGCCCAGCGGCCTCATTCTGTTCACCCATGGAAAGCCACAGGAGAGGAAAGACTTGCGGAGCCTGAAGAAAACCAAAGTGGACTTCTTCGCTGTTGAGCTCTTGGATGGGAACCTGTTCTTGCTCCTGGATATGGGCTCTGGTGCGATCAAAATCAAATCTACTACCAGGAAAGTGAACGATGGGGAATGGTATCACGTGGATATACAACGGGATGGTAGATCAGGTGAGGGTCAAAAAAAAAAGAAAATACAATGGGTTTTAAATTGTTTTTTTCCATTCATTCACGGGATGAGGGCGTTGCTGGCTGGGCCAGCGTTTATTGCCCATCCCTAATTACTCAGAGGACAGTTGAGAGCCCACCACATTGCTGTGGGTCTGCAGTCATGTGTAGGCCAGACCAGGTAAGGATTGCAATTTCCTTCTCTAAAGTGAATCAGATGGGATTTTCCGACAATCAACAATGGCTTCAAAATTGGGCAGCATTGTAGACAGTGTTGACGAAAGCATAAAATTACAACAGGATATCGGTAGATTAGGTGAATGGGCAAAGATGTGGCAGATGGATTTTAATACAAGCAAGTGTGGGGTTATCATTTCGAACCAAGAAAGAATAGATCAGGGTATTTTTTCGAAGGCGAGAGTGACAGTAATATGCCTTGATGGGGGAATTAAACTATTCTTAGACATTGTTTTTGCAGTACAACAGGCTAAAACATATACAGGTACTTCAGAATTAATTATTATTTCAGAATTACAAATTCATTTTCTGAGAAATAATTATTTTTCTCCAAAATGGTAGAAGAAAGGTCATGTAAATGAAGCAGTTTATCGTTAAAACATTTGAGTGTAAGGCATGTTGAAAGCATATAGAATATATAGTAATGGCCCTTGTTCCACTGTTATATAGGGAGAAACACAAAAGGATCATAAAAGGATCCAGAACAAGAGAGCACAGGTATAAGACCATTTCAAAAGAAGCAAATGTGACATGAGGAGAAAACTTCTCACATGCAAATGGTTAAGGTCAGGAATATGAGCTTGGAAGTGTGGTGGAGGCAACTTGCAATTGAGGTATTTAAGAGAGCACTGAATTATTATCTAAATCAAAGTAATGAACAAGCTTATGGGGGAAAGGCAGAACAATGGCATTGAGTCTTAATGCCATTCAGCTGAGTAGCCTCCTTTCATAGAACATACTTTCGGCCCACCATGATGCTAATCTAAACTATTTCCATCTACCTGCACATGGTCTGTACCCCTCTATTCTCTGCCTGTTCATGTGTCTGTCTGAATGCTTCTTAACTGTTGCTTTCTTATCTGCTTCTACCACCTTCCCTGGCAGCGTGTTCCAGACACCTACCACCCTCTGTGTAAAAAAACTTTCCCCACGCATTTCCTTTAAACTTTCACTCTTTACCTTATATCTATGTCGCCTAGTATTTGACATTTTTACCAAGGGAAACAGACTCAAACCACCCACCCACTCCGTGTCCCATCTAATGTTCCCTCTAAGCTGCGTGGCTTTGTGCTCGGAGCTCTGAACACGCTGTGCACAGACCTTAGAGATCCACACAATGCTAGGAAATGTTTGCGAGAATGTAGTCTCCATCTGTGCAGTATCAATCCTACGTAGACAATAAATTATGTTTCTTCCCCTTCTGCCATAAGCTACTTCAATTTTCTTGACGGAAGATGTCAGCTTCTTTCTGTAAAGTAGCCTCAGGAACTTTCAATTTTTCTCAAGTGAGGGCGTATACCTGTATAAAGTTGGCGTTGGGTACCTGGAGGTTATTGTAAGGAAGCATTCCTTTACACCGACAGTAATGGAAATCTGGAATTTTCTTCTCTGGAATCTGTTCAGGCTGGTGGTCTGTTGAAAACTAAATCTTTGTTAGGCAGCACTGTTAAAGGGACCAATGCAGTAGGGTTATGACACAGATCAGCCATGATCTAATTAGATAATGAAAGGGCTGAGTGGCCTCCTTCTGTTCCTCTCTTCCTATATCTGGATCAACTGGTTATTTGTCATGTTCAAACTTTAATGTCAAGAGTCAAAAAGCTATTCGATTCATAGTGTCCGGAACAAAATTCCTCAACTAGCATTACGTAGAAAATAGAAGCAGAAGTAGACCATTCAGCCCTTTAAGCCTGCTCCATCATTCAATATGATCATGGCTGATCATTTAACTCAAAATCCTGTTCTCGTTTGCTCCCCATACCCTTTGGTCCCTTCAACCCTAAGAACTGTATCTAACTCCTTGAAAACATTCAATGCTTTGGCCTCAACCGCTTCTGCGGCAGAGAATCCCACAGGCTCACCACCCTCTGGGGCAGAAATGTCTCCCTATCTCAGTCCTAAATGGCCCACTCCATATCCTTAGACAATGACCCCTGGTTCTAGACTCTCTGGTCATTGGTAACAGCCTTCCTGGGTTTCCCCTGTCCAGTCCTGTTTGAATTTTGTAGGTTCCTGTGAGAACCTTCCTCATTCTTCTAACTTCCAGTGAATATCATCCTAACCAATCTCTTTGTACGTCTGTCAGTATTGAGACAGTTTATCTCCTTCCTCTTTTTTGGGGCCTTGCTGTTTGCAATTTGGCAACATGACGTCATTACATAAATTTATGTTCTTCACCTCACTTTCCGCTGTCCTGTTTATGGCTTTCCATGCATCAAGGATCACATTCTTCTCTTCTGCATCCTGATGTGAGTGTTGCTGACACATCCAACATTTATGGCCCATCCTTGATTTCCCTTGAGAAGGTGGTGATGAGCTGCCTTCTTGAACCACTGCAGTTCGTGTGGTGTACATACACGCTGTTAGGAAGGTCTTCCAGAACATTAACCCTGTGAAGGAACAGCGACATTTTTCCAAGTTAAGGTGTTGTGAGACTTGGATGGGAACTTGCAAGGGGTGATATTCCCATTTACCCTTCCGGCTGGTAGAGATCGCACTGTCACAGTGCTGTTAAGGAGCTATTCATTACTATAACACACTGAGTTACTGGAGGAAGACAATGCAAACATTTTGGTGACATTGAATCAGAAACTTGTAAGCCCTTTACATAATTCACGCATAAAATAAATCAGTAGAAGTTGGACCAACATTTTCTAAACTATCTGACTTTCTCTTGCAGGCACCATATCCGTGAATAGTCGACGCACCCCATTCACAGCAAGTGGAGACAGTGAGATTCTTGACCTGGAGGGGGATATGTACCTTGGAGGCTTACCAGACAACAGAATGGGCTCCATCTTGCCCACAGAGCTGTGGACAGCCATGCTCAACTATGGCTATGTTGGCTGCATCAGGGACTTGTTCATTGATGGGAGGAGCAAGGATATCCGACAGTTGGCTGAGGACCAGAATGCGGCTGGGGTCAAGCCATCTTGCTTACGTGTGAACACGAAGCAATGTGACAGCAACCCTTGCAAGAACAATGCAGTGTGCAGAGAAGGTTGGAATCGGTTCATCTGTGATTGCACAGGCATGGGCTACTGGGGGAGAACGTGTGAAAGAGGTAAGTGTGGCTTACCTTCTTAACGGGGCCAGTAGAATAGTATTCAACACCTTGGGTGAACCTTAAGCTTTGCATACATTGTAGCTGCCCCAAGAATGAACTTTAATAATTAAATATTGTGCATTATAATATGAGCAAAAGTCTGAATTTATGATGAGATTTATTTTACATGAAAGAAGAGGATACTATGATTTTGATCATGTATTCTCATTGTTTTACTCTTTTCATACGATATGTACTGGAAGAAATATGAATTATAATGGTTAGTAGGGTTGACATGAAGTAATACTGTGCATCAGTTACTGGATGATGTTCTGCACAATTTACACACAGCCAATACTGATTATGATCGAGTGGGCTAGATTAAATTACTTCCTTGCATTTATTTACCGGTGAGTGGTTTTCAAATAATCAGGCGGATGTGCAAATTAGTGAAACTTGCAAAAACAGAATGAGGGATGTCAACTGAAATGTTGGGAAAGACAATTGGGAAAGACAGTTGGGAAAGACGGGAATCTAAATGTATGTTGGTGTGTGTGGATGTATAATCAGTCAATGCAGGCTTTAACTTCTCGCTGCTGAAAAATGTTTGTTAACCTTTGCAACTTCTGAAATAGTTGACTCTTCCCCCTCCTTCCCCATCCCTGGATTTTGAGACAGTTTCCTGGCTTGCCTTATGGTTGCATCAGTCTACCTTCTTCAGGAAACATCTTGTTTCATTCCTGTTTGCTGTGACAAAGTAAAAGCACATCAGTTATTTACCTGAAGGATTTACAAGGTGGAAGGAATGTGACTGATAGGATGTAAGTTTGATTTCCTGCTGTACTTGTTTCACGAACTCAGCTGCATAAGAGAGGAGCAGTCCAGCTTTCCCCCTGTGAGAGCTCAGGGTGAATTTAATTGACTGAATCAGTTATTGTCACATGTATTCAATCAAGATAAACTACAGTGAAAAATGTATACCATCGCCATGAAACGGCGCCATTCTTCAAATAAAATAAAAAATAAAAAAAAACTGAAAGAGAGTCCAACTTGTCCTTCTCCGCTGCTACAGTCCCGCTCTGGGCTTCACCAGCCCACGCCATCCCGCTGTCAGAGTCACACTCTGTGCTTCACCAGCCCATCCTATCCCGGTGCCGCTGCCAGAGGCACACTCTGCGCTTCACCAGCCCATCCTATCCCACGGCTGAGTGCCTTTCCATGTTTCACAGACCGGCCGACTCCATACCCACACTACCTCTGAAGACGCTGCCGCTCTGAACCCCATCAAAACCACCTTCCTCCCGCTGAGCCCTCTATAGCAGGTAAGTTTAAGCGAAAGCTAAAAAAAAAACTGAGGCAAGAAGAAAAGGAAAAGAAAAGGAAAAGCGAATGAAGAGGACAAGCCTGGGTACAGGAGCCCGGACAATGCCAACTCCACCCCTGCCATCTTGAGGAGATGCCCAAATCTTCACACTGTCTGCCTTGGCCAGTTTCATAGATATTTCCAAATCAACCTGTTTGGAGATGTTATAACAAACCCCTGGAGCTGGTGAGAGTTGAACCTGGGCCTCCTGGCTCAGGGATAGGAACACTACCACTGCACTACAAAGAGCCCTCTTACTGGCCAGTTTTACATTGGTGGAAGGAATGCCCCTTGCCTATTTTGTTTGCATTGTGGCTCAGGGGGTCTTGAGGAGCGTGGTACAAGAGAGAGAAAAAAAAATTCACCTTCATTTGGGACCTGAAAGAACAGACAATGTTCACTTTTACACCTTGTTACCTCTCTATCAGACTTCAAACTAATTGACCAATCAGTGAACATGCTCATCATCCAACAAAGGATCCAGTGGGAGACCCTTCAGCCCGTGGGAGAATTGGCAGCCCAGCATCATAATGGGGAAGATGGTGGACTAGAAACTCAGATGCCTTGGTGAATGCTCGAGGGACATTGATTCGGATCCCATCCCAGCAACTGGTGGAATTTACATTCAGTTCATAAATACCTGGAATTGAATCAGTAACGATGATGTTAATGAGTCCCTGCTGGGACTTAGCAGGGGTTCTAACTGTATTTAGAACAAAAGAGCAAAGAACAAACAGCGCAGGAACAGGCCCTTTGGCTCACCAAGACTGTGCTGACACGTGGTGCCTTTCTAAACTAAAAACCTTTCGCCTCTACGCTGTCTGTATCCCTCCAATCCCTGACTGTTCGTATATCTGTCAGGATATCTCTTAAACATTACTTTTGTATGCGCCTGCACCACCTCCTCTGGCAGCGCATTCCAGATACTTACCACTCTCGGTGTAAAAAAAATCTCCAACTTCTATCCGCCTCCCCCTCTCTCCCTATTTATTTCAGAACCCCCTTCCCCTCCCCCATTTCTGATGACGGGTCTAGGCCCGAAACATCAGCCTTCCTGCTCCTATGATGCTGCTTGACCTGCTGTGTTCATCCAGCTCTACACCTTGTCATCTCAGATTCTCCAGCATCTGCAATTCCTAGTATCTCCTTTAAACTTAGCCCCTTTTACCTTAAAACTGGGCCCCTAGTAATTGACATTTCTACCCCAGGAAAAAGACTCTGACTATCCATTCTATCCATGCCTCTCATAATTTTGTAAATTTTGTAAGCTTGTAATAAATTTTGTAATTTCTATTCGGTTGCCCCACATCCTTTGACGTTCAAGTGAGAAACAGTATTGTGCCCTTAGTAGGTTTTTAAAGGGGCTTAACTGGCTGTACTATGCTTCTGTAATGGCCTAGAGGCAGCAGCAGACCGACTAACTGGCTGGTGTGGACAAATACAGGCTCCCCTCCATGGCTTATTAACTATTTGGCTTCAGACAGACTCTGTTTCTGTTCCATCTAAGACTGTTTTAGTTATCTATAGTGATGCATGCGTCAGCTCTGCAAAAGGCAACAGAGTGTGCGTTAGAATATAACCACTTTGAAAGCCATTAATAGGTTCAGAGAGCTTCGTCTTTTTACAGGGCAAAGTGTAGGTTAATGAGCTGATCTAATTGAAAAGTGTGAAATAATAAAGGGAGCAGACTCTTGAGTTGATGAGGTATGTGAAATAGATACCTTGGAAGTATATGGTATATATATATCTATATATAAGGTAGGCAAGCATAGAAATAGACTAGATCTGTAAGACCTACATTACACAGTGGTTTACAAACACGTAGTATAAAGTACAAGTCCATGTGGTGAACTTTATGTTGTTACAATAGTTTGCAAAAGAGTAGGGCAAATACCTTTCTGTGGCTAGTATTGCTACATATGAAAAGAAGCTGGGATTTTGGATATACACCTCTTATATCACAGTGTGATGGTAAGACTATAGACCATAAGAAATAGGACCAGGAATGGGCTGTTTGGACCCTCGAGCCTGCTCCACCATTCAATAGGATCATATCGGATCTGACATTCCAACGTTCGCTTTCTGGCTTTCTCCCCCTTACCCTTGATTCCCCGACTGATCAAGAATCCAAATGTCTCAGCCTTAAATGTACACAAGGACTTTGCCCCACACCCCTCTGTGGCTCTCTGTGGCAAGGAGTTCCAAACTCAACCCCCTGAGAGAAGAAATGGCGTGAACTCATTTTGAGCATTTCCCAAGTTCTCTGATTGAAATAGCTTAAGGGGTTGGGTGCTAGCTGGATGAACAGTAGGGTGCTAAGTGGGTGAAGAGGTTGGGTGCTAGCCGGATGGACAGTAAGGTGCTAGGTGGCTGAAGGGGTTGGGTGCTAGCTGGATGAACAGTAGGGTGCTAGGTGGGTGAAGAGGTTGGGTGCTAGCTGGATGGACAGTAAGGTGCTAGGCGGGTGAAGGGGTTGGGTGCTAGCTGGATGGACAGTAAGGTGCTAGGT
>NC_063339.1:9864106-9873011 GCF_021869965.1 Rhincodon typus | reverse complement strand
GACAGTAAGGTGCTAGGTGGGTGAAGGGGTTGGGTGCTAGCTGGATGAAGAGTTAGGGTGCTAGGTGGGTGAAGGCGTTGGATGCTAGCTGGATGAAGAGTTAGGGTGCTAGGTGGGTGAAGGCGTTGGATGCTAGCTGGATGAAGAGTTAGTGTGCTCGGTGGGTGAAGGGGTTGGATGCTAGCTAGATGAACAGTAGGGTGCTAGGTGGGTGAAGGGGTTGGGTGTCAAGTGGGTGGAGGGATTGGGGAGCCAGACAGGTACCAAGTGGGTTGGGAAGATGGTCATTGGTGAGTCAGAGAGTCAAGTCAGTTTATCATAGAGGTAGGGCAGGTTTTAAGTCATCTAATTTTTTTCCTGGGTAAACATTACTTCATCAGTCAGAATCCTCCACAATCTCCAACTAACTCAGAGTTGGGTACTCTTTTGGAGGCTACAATCTCCAGTGCAATTCCCACTCTCCAGTCTACACAGCTACAATGACTACCCATCAGAAGGTCTGGCTCCTCTTAAAACTTCTCCCCCATTAGATACTTTGTTAATAATGATTCAGACTGATTTCAGGAGATGACTAAGAACCTTGTGGAAGTTCACGGCAAAAACAGAATACATTTGCCTAACGTTGTAATATATCGGGTACTGTTAGCCAAAGGTGACAGGTTTTAAATTCAATCATTCCTCCTTCTGACCAGCTGTGGCAATTACCTGAGCACATTTAAATGCAGCATTTGGAAAGAAAACTGATACGCAGCTTCTGGGACACTGTTAGGAAGCTGAAGTTTCCTTTGTTTTTGTTTTAGAACGGTGATTGGTTTAATTATACAGTATGATCAGAAGAGATATTTTCCTAATCTACTTGATTGGACGTGTTATAACACACCTCTGAAGCAGGTGGGACTTGAACCCAGCCCTCCTAGTTCAGAGGTGAGGTCACTACCACTGCACTACAAGAGCTGCCATATGACGGGAAGACTTGACGCTCATTTACTTTGATCACCGGCTGTCGGGCAGGGAGGCTTTCATTGAGGGAGAAACGATGCAGTGTAGTCAACGAGGACATTAACTGGCACTACATGTTAAAGGTACAGAAAAATCATTTTTACCAAAGTGGTGGAAAAAGTTCGAGCAGAAAACGTTAGAGACAGGAGGAGACCATCCAGTCTTTTGAGCCTGAAACATATACTGCATCTTAATTCCATCTACCCACCCTGGTTCCATGGCCTTTAATAACCCTTCCTGGTGAAAATCAATCAATCTTAGGTTTTTTTTTTAAGTTTTCAATTGACCCCCACCTCCCAGAACAATTTTGATTGGAAGAGCTTTCCAATACTATTTATTTGTGAACCTTTCCTGAATGTGGAGCTGAGTCCACAAAAAGATCAGCTGTGATCCTTATGGAATAGCGGAGCAGGTTCAAGGGGCCAGATGGCCTACTCCTGCTCCCATTTCTTATGCTCCTATAATTTTAAGGTTATCCTTCCCTCGGCCTTCTGTGTCCTGTATTACCAAAGCAAATGGATGTTTTTGATATACATGTATAGCAAGTGGGACTTGAATCCACGCCTTTTGGCCCAGATAGATGGACACTACCACTCTGCCACAGGAGCCCTTGGATATTTTCTAATCAACGTGCTCCAAGATATTATCATGCAGTTCTGGAGCAAGTCGGATAGGAACCCAGATCTCCTAGCTCAGAGGTAAGGACACTACCACTGCACCATACAAACCCTTAAACTGCCAAAGGGAGGATTCTTCCCATGATCTATCCTATTAACTCCTTTAATGAACTTAAATGCCTCAATTAGGCCACCCCCTAATCTTCTAATGTGAGTGACTTTTATTGCAGATAATTTGATGCTTAAACCTTGAATAGAGTTTTGGATGATTAACGAATTGTCATGAGGTGAGTTTGTCTTTCTTTGCAGCATTGTTTACCTATCATTGGTGGCAGGGGAGAGAAAAAACATCACGACACTTCATTTAGCCCGATATGGTGAGCAGCAACTGCTCTGATTAGAATGATAATGAATAGCAATTAGGCTGAAAAAAATCTAATGAAAGGAAATGTTTTCTCTGCTGAGGCCTGATTTGTCTTTAAGGACTGCGAATGAAGAGAACTTTTATAATACTGTAAAATTCTTTTTCCTGCTGTATTATCCCATTTAAAATACACAGGTCATGGCTTTAGTTAACATACAAGAAGGATTTGATAGGAATTCATTAAGGGTTTAGATGACAGTAACAGTCCAATTTTTTGGCTTATATATTTCAACCTAATCCTTTTAAACTTTGAAGAGATTCAATATGGACTACAGTAATTTTTGGTGCTAATGAACAGTCACGTTTTTACAGTCTGACATCATGTCTATGTGCTGTCGGCCTGCAAAGCTAATTTGGAGCCATAATTAGCACTGCGTTCTTCCTCAAATAAAACATGAAACATTAATTACAGAATTGCTGTCATGCAAAAGCCTGAAAAATTAAACCAGACAAAGTCAAAGTTCAAGAAAAAAAGGACATTGGTTTCTTTTTGTGCAAGTTATGGCTCAAGAATGTTTAATGCAGACAGTTTTAAAGATCCGTCAGGACAGGAATTGACCATTCAGCCCCTTGAGACTACTGCACCGTTCAGTGAAATGATGGGTGATCAGCACCCTACCTCCAAATCCCTTGTCATTAATGTAATAATGTCTGACAGTATACCGTCCTCAATCATGTCTAGTCTTGCTGGGGGACTGAGCAAGTGCCTTGTGAATAGTTTGATAATTGACTTTAAACACATGGAATAACAGCTTGACTACCGAGTATGCTATCTGAGGAGATCTGTCTTGGACAGACAGTTAAGTTGGGCTAATATCAGGGTAGTCATGGAGAGCGAATGAGACACAGCATCTTTCTTCTGTTTTAATGATTGCCTTATTTTAAAATCTTTACTGGATTTGGTGTTTGGACTTGGGGGGAACACGTGCTATCGTGATTCTTTTTTGGTTGGCACTCATTACATAAATGTTAAGAGTTTATCTTATAATGGAAAGTTAAAAAAGTTTATATTGAAATAACTTCAGAGAGGCTGGCATCCCAACACCAAGTCACCTTTTAATTACACGTGGGGAGTCCTTGACACTGATCCAGCTCCCTCAGCTCTCAGAGTGAACAGTACCTCTGCCACTCCTGTTTATATCTATCAGCCAGGGCTCCCTGATTGGACCAGATTAACAGCCCCAATCAAGGAACTCATATTTTATGAGGTCCACCTTGCTGACCTTGCTGATAAATCACTACATTTATCCTTTTACTTGAGAACAATTTAAGAATGTTTGTGGTGTAATTGGAATTGTTAGAGTTATGAAGAAAATAGGCAGTGCTAGTTTAAATGATTAGTTGGTGGAATTGTGGAATTCCAGAGATCAGATTAATGCTCTGAGGTCATGGGTTTGAGTCCCACTTTGGCATGTGGTGAAATATGAACTCAAGTTTATAAAAGATAGAATTTAGAAGTAGGGTAATGGTAATCATGTAACTAATGTTGATTGTTGATCTGGTTTGTGATTGAGCTTTAAGGAAGGAAATCGACCCTTACCTGGTCTGGCCAACATGTGACAGGATATGGTTGACTCTCAACTGCCCTCTGGGTAATTAGAAATGGACAATAAACCATGGCCTAGTCATAGACACTTGCACCCTCCGAAAGAATTTTGAAAAGCCATTTAGCACAGTGGAGAGAGATAGTAGGAACTGCAGATGCTGGAGAATCCGAGAGAAATGCACAGTGGAGAGTTTAGATATGAGGAGATATCAAATAAAAATGAGAGACTGAAGAGTGAAGACTGAAGACTGAAGAGTGACTTGATGGGTGAACTTGCTGGATAAGACATTGAAGTAAGCTAAAATAATCTGGAATTTGTTATCCATAGGATGGTGGAAGCAGATTCAATACTAGCTTTCTAACTGCATAAACACTTGAAAGGGCTAAAATTGCTGGGGTGCAGGATTAATTTGATAATACTTTGAAAGGGATGTGGGCACAATCAGCCAATTGACCTCCTTGTATTTTGTAAAAACTTAAATTTAAAAGACAGAGTTTTACTATGTTAGGTGCGAGCATAAAACCTTAAAAATGCATTTACTGGTTCAAAATTACCTCCAACTCTCCCACTTTCACCTGATTTTGGAAGGTCACATCCCCCCCCACCCCACCCCCTCCCCTGCCTGCCTAACATGGCCCAAACAAGTGAGTTGAAACACTTAATATGTTCCTGAGGCTGGGAACGTGATTTTCGTTGATGCTTTTGACTTGAACTGCTGGCCAGCAGTGTCTGTCAATGCTCTCAGTGCTTTTAGAGAGAGAGAGGTGGGCACCACGGGGGATACAGTGTTTTATCTTCCCCCTTTAACTCCATCTTGATTTAGCCGCTTCCCTCTCTTCCTGTTTCCTTCTCATTTTTGACGGCTTGCATTGCTCACAATGGGCTTTGCGTGCAAATTCATCGGCTACATGAGTGATTACTGGTGGGAGAAAAAAAGAAAGTGAACTGCTGTCTATCAGTGTTTCTCGAGTGTTGAAGAATCTGACAGCCCCACTGAGTGGATTCAGGAGGTAGCTACACCACATCTGCTTGAGAACCCTCCAGGATCGAGCACAACTCCTCAATGCAAAATAACTGAGCACACCCTGCTCCCCTGCAGCAAACAGGGACTTCTTACACCTCCATAATGCCTCTGTAACAGTCTACAGCCCATCAAACGGCTCCCTGTCTCTTGAATATATGAACATGGAGCAGGAGTGGGCCATTCAGCCCTTCGAGCCTACTCTACCATTCAATATGATCAACAAACTGAATAGTCTTCCTGCTCCTAATTCCTAATTCCTATGCTGGTATGTAGTCAATAGTAATATTAATTCTACATAATGTGTTCACATCTCACATAGAAGAAAAGGATGATAGGGTGGAATTGTCATTGACTCAACCCATTGGGAGTGGTCATTCTGAGTCATGGTTGATCTGATTGTAACTTTAAATCTACGTTACCACCTATTCCTGATGACCTTTTATGCCTACCCCCAATAACCTTTCATCCTTTGCTTAACAAGTATCTATCCACCTTGGCCTCACAAATATTCAAGGACTCTGCTTGCAACGCCTTTTCAGAAAGAGATTTGTAAAGATTCACAAACTTCTGAGAGAATGAAATATTCACCTTGTTTCTATTTTAAATGAGCAACCCTTCATTTACAATCAGTGACCTCTAGTTGAATTCTCCCAGATCAGCAAACATCCTCTCTGAATCAATAATTGACAATTAATTGCTCCTTCCAAATGATGATCAAAGCCCCTTCTTCCCAGATGGACCCAATGATCAGTCAGGCTGGCGGCCTATTGGATGTGGAAACGATCAAGAGCACCATCAGGCTGCAGTGGAGCTCCACAGTGAGCTACGATTGTCCACGACTTTTGGAATGGCACACTCCCAATGAGTTAGGTTAGTGAAAATTCTACCATATCACTGTGACATGGAATATTGGCTTATTAAGAATTAAGTTGGTGTAGGGTGGCAAGGTAGGTCAGTGGTTAGCACTGCTGCCTCACAGTGCCAGGGGCCCAGGTTCAATTCCAGCCTCGGGCGACTGTCTGGTGTGGAGTTTGCACATTCTCCCTGTGTCTGTGTGGGTTTCCTCTGGGTGCTCCGATTTCCTCCCACAGCCCAAAGATGTGTAAGTTAGGTGGATTGGCCATGCTAAATTGCCCGTAGTGTTCAGGGATGTGTAGGTTAGGTGGGTTCGACATGGGAAGTGCAGGGGTAGGGGCAAAAGGGGTAGGTTTGGGCGGGATGTCTTCAGAGGGTTGGTATGGACTTGTTGGACCAAATGGCCTGTTTCCACACTGTAGGGACTCTATGACTCTATAGCTAACATATGAGTTAGGAGCAGGAGTACATTGTCTGGCTCTTTAAGCCTGGTCTGCCAATCCGTAAGATCATGTTTAATTTGATTGTGACTTCAAGACCACTTTCCCGACTGACCCTGATATCCTTTGACTTCCTTCCTATACAGTGAGACACTCTGTACTGAAAATGTGAATAGGCACCATCATGAATCAAGAAAATTGCAGCATTCTTGGGTTTGTTGATTGCTCCTTTCTTCCAGTGATCCTGATCTGTCTGTAGGAGAACCATCTGAAATGCGTTCCAAACAATTGGCCAGATGACAAATCTGGCATTTTTAGATGGGATGCTGCAGTTGTTTCAATAGCAAGGCTCTCCTCTGTCACTTCAGTCTGGCATTGGAGTACGGGAATCTCGGAGATTACATTAATATGCTATGGATAAAGGTGATCTGTGCTGATGCTTCACAAAAACCTCTGAGGGATTTTTGAGGAATCACTGTTCCCACTGCAGGAAAGACCAGAGGGCACAGCATCAGAGATCATTTGCAAGAGAACTGGAGATGAAAATGAGGGGAGGGATTTGTTGACGCAACAAGATTTCACATCATGAATGCGCTGCCAGAAAACTAGGACAATGAATGTGGTGCATTAGCAACTTCCAATGGACAAATGGATAAGTATACAAAACAAAATGGGTGAATGATTGAGAACAAGAAAATATTGCAGGGACACAGATTGAGATCATGAAAGTGGTTCAAACTGGATAGTTCCTTTGAAGGGGTTTCAAAGCATGGTGTACCACCTCCTGTGATTCTATTGACATGAATCACAGAACAAGTGTGGGCCACTCGGCCCTTCAAGCCTACTCCGTCACTCAATAAAATCATGGCTGATCTTTAACCTCAACTCTACATTCCTACATATCTTGATTATTTTTTGCATCCTTGCGAATCAACCTCTACCTCCACCTTAAAATGATTTTAAGATTCTACATCCACTGCATTTTGAGGAAGTGAATTCCAAAGACTCACAATCCCCTGAGAAAATAAATGTTCCATCATCTCTGCTTTAAATGGTGAAGCCTTCTATTTAAACTTAGTTCGAGATTTCCTCACAAGAGAAAACATTCTTTCAACATTCGCCCATTCAGTGTCATCCTGAATTTTAGACTCACAGTTGGTTGTTATACTGTTGAGCTGTGACTACCCTTCCTGTTAAGCATAGATTGTTAACCAGAGGATGAATATGGCACAACTTAAAGAAGTAGCAGAATTAAATAACAGTGATGCATAAAAAATAATAGGTCATTGGCAGGCTTTGACTCTGATAGCTCTTTCAATGCCATACAGAAAGGCAGCAATTCACATTGCCCATTGAGATTTTAAATAGTAAATTTAATTAATTTTTAAAATATTTTTTTCTTTGCATTTGGCACTTAAAAATAATTAATTTTATTTTTCTTTCCCCATTGTTCTTACCGTACTTTTATCAAATATGGCTCTAATCTGTTTGATTTTCTTCTCTGTTATTACAACTTTATTCCCATTCCTTAAATCCCAAATGTTTTTGAGATAAACTATTGGTCCATTCATTTACCATTGATCTAGACCTTTCCCTGCCCGCGTTATCAGATCACATAATGAGCCATTTGTGACGCAAATATTTTTTTCGCTCTGAACAGTATGGGGAACTTGCTAACTTAAAGGAGGCACATCCATATGAAACCTCACTCTGGGCCAGTTGAGAGATGGTTGACAACAGTGCAGAAAGGTATGAGTATGCTGGATACATATATTTGGTTCGTTGCGTTGGATGTGGACAGCTTACAACCAAACATTTAGCTACTTGAGAGCTACCATTGCTTACCTGCTGATTAAACTTCTGCCAGCACAGTTAGCCTACTCTTAACATTTGCAGGCAGCTGACATTATCTGACAATTTAATGGAACACGTATCACTGCTGTACGATAAATGTGTTTCCTCAGAAACTGACGTCGAATACTCAGAGGTGTTGTTTAATGGCAATAATGAATTAAGAATTGTGCATTAATTAAATGGTAATTACAGCTTTTCAGATTTGTAGAAGCACTGGCACTCACTCTACATCTGTGCCACTCTGCAAATACATTCATTAACAATTGATGAATTTTTATTTTCTCTTGTTTGTTAGTTCAGTGTAATTTGTGTGCCATAGATTTCGCCTTTGGGTTAAACAAAGCTGACTAAATAGGAATTAACTTGGAGAATTAAGAATCTAAACAACGATGAGAATGTTGAGGCATGTGGATGGTAAATTTGGGGAGTGGGAGAATTATTAATTCAACTCGGGATTTAAAAGAAACTTGGTTCACATGTAGGTCTGTGTTAATGTGAGATAAACATACCTCCATCATAAATCTAATTTAGAATGTAAAGTGGGTTTTGTCAATTAAATTTGTTAATTTAGTGACATTGTAAATTTGACATGAAGAAGATTAATAGTGATGAAATAATGCTGTTATATTTCAGGTGCACAGTGGAGTATACTCTCAGCAGGCTGTTTTTGAAAGTGCTGAAAGAATTGAATAAGCTTATGTCAGACAAATGAGGGAGTAAATTTACAGAGGAGACAGACAGGTTTTTAATTAGTAACAGATTGAAGGGTTATGAGGAGCAGGCAAGAAACTGGAGTTGAGGGCACGATGAGATCAGACATGATTGTATTGAGTGGCATAGCAGGCTCAAGGGGCCGAACTGCCTGCGCCCACTCCTAGTTATTATGTTCTACTGATGTTCTGCCCACTAACATCCTCAGGAGTCACATGACACCAGGTTATAGTCCAACAGGTTTATCTGAAATCACAAGCTTTTGGAGCGCTCTTCCTTTGTCAGGTGAAGTAATGTGGTCACATCCTGCTCAAACACATCCTGTTGTCACTTGGATTTTATGGCCGTACACAAATGTTTGGTCATGTCCTACAAGCGAGTTCAGACAATTAAAACATCTTGGAACAATGATAACAAGGTGTAGAGCTGGATGA
>NC_063339.1:9830641-9854106 GCF_021869965.1 Rhincodon typus | reverse complement strand
TCTCAGATTCTCCAGCATCTGCAGTTCCTTCTATCGATGTATTATGAGTCTGCATCATGAATTCCCCACTTGGAATGATGTTTGGTTGCAGCTTTAGCAGCTCCTTCTTTTCCAAAGGCCAACGGTGTACATTTGTATAGCACCTTGACAAATGTACCACACGCTTTGTGGAAGTAGAGGTGGCACAGTGGCTAGCACTGCTGTCTCACAGAGCTAGGGACCTGGATTCGCTTCCAGCTTCGGACAACTGTCTGTGTGGAGTTTGCACGTTCTCCCTATGTCTGTGTGGGTTTCCTCTGGGTGCTCTGGTTTCCTCTCACAGTCCAAAGGTTAGGTTAGGGGGAGGTGGGATGCTCTTTGGAGGGTTGATGTGGACTCAAACGGCCTGCTTTCACACTGCAGGGATTCTTTGGGGGAAAGAAGTGTGTCAACAAACAACATTTGACCCCGGGCCACTCCACAAGCTACCTATGCTGGAACATTGGTAGAAGAGGGAGGCTTGAAACTGCATCTAAAATGAGGAAAGGCAGAGCTCTGGTACTCCTTTATCTATGTTATGAGTCTCATCTTCAAAGAACACTGCAGATTTATCAAACAGGATTTCCCTTTCCTGTAACTATTATGACTTTAAGTATCAGCGTTAAGCCAATTGGCCTGGAGATCCCTGTTTTCTCACTCCCTCCTCTCTTGAACAAGAAGGTTACATTTGCTAATTTCCAACCAACTGGGACTATTCCAGGATCTCGGAAAATTTTTGTGAAGATTACAAACAATTCAGCTACTATCCTGCAGCTGCCTCTTTTAGAAATGTAGGCCTTTGGGTCCAAGAGATTTGTCAGTTGTTAATCCCATTAATTTATTCAGAACTTTCTTCTTCCATTAAATCCCTCACTCGCCTTTGACCCATCATTTCCCACTTTCTCTGGTACGTTTATTCTATAAAAACCGAAAGAACTGCCGATGCTGTAAATCAGGAACACAAACAGAAGTTGCTGGAAAAGCACAGAAGGTCTGGCAACATCTGTGGAAAATAAAGTCAGAGTTAACATTTCAGGTCCGATGACCCTTCCTCAGAACTGATAGTAGCTAGGAAAATATCAGTTTATATGCAGAAGATGGGCAGGGGCAGTGGTTAGGGAGTAAACGATAGATGGGGGATAGAGCCCAAAGAAAGAGAAGAGCAGTTGGATAGGCAAAGGAGTTGATAATGATCTGCCTAGGAGGCTGGATATCTGTAAATGGGGACTGTTAGTAGCTAACAATAGGTAGTGAGTAATGACAGGTTACGTGAATAACAAGGCCTGGTGTGTGGGGTAGGGGGCTAGGACACGGCAGAGTTTAGGCCCTAAAGTTATTGAACTCAATATTGAGTCCAGAGGGCTGCAGGGTCCCCAAGCAGAAAATGAGGTGTTGTTCCTCCAGCTTGTGCTGAGCTTCTCTTGCATACTGCAGCGAGCCTGAGACAGAGATGTTGGCCAGGGAACAGGGTGGTATGTAGCTCAGGGTCTTTTTCGTGAGGAGAATGTGGATGTTCTGAGAAGTAGTCACCCAGTCTACGCTTCATAGAGGAGACCACATTGTGTGCAGCGGATGCAGTCGACTAGATTCTGGGAAGTGCAGGTGAAGTGTTGCTTCAACTGGAAGGTATGTTTGGGCGCTTGGATACTGGGAAGGGAGGAGGTAAATGGGGAGGTGTTACACCTTAGATAACAAGGGGTAGAGCTGGATGAACACAGCAGGCCAAGCAGCATCAGAGGAGCAGGAAGGCTGACGTTTCGGGCCTAGACCCTTCTTCACTGGTTGCAGGGTAAGGTGCCGTGGGGCTATGAGGGGGTGTTGGGAGTGAAGGAAGAGTGGACCAGGGTGTCCCGGAGGGGACGGTCCCTGCGGAAGGCGGACAAGGGAGCAGAGGGGAATATGTGTCTGGTGGTGGCATCTCGATGGAGGTGGCGGAAATAGCATCTGATGATCTTCTGGATGTGGATGCGGGTGAGATGGCTGGTAAGGGCAGTTGTGGGAGGGAAGAGAGGGGGTGAGGGCGGAATTGTGGGTGTACAGTGTTTATTGTGTCTTCTATGTGAAGGCAGACACAAAGTTTAGAATCTCTGACATTTCCTTATTCACCATTCTAATTTCTCCTGCCACTAAGGAATCCGTGTTTACTTTTGCAACTCCTGATATAACAGAAGCTTGTAGAAGCTGTACCAGTCCTATAATTCAGAGGTCAATGGAACAAACATGAGGAGAAATTTCTTCTCTCGGAGGGTAGCAAATTTGTGGAATTCTTTACCGCAGAGGGCTGTCGAGGCTGGATTGTGAAATATTTTGAAGATTGAGATAGACAGATTTTTAATCAGGCAAGGAATCAAAGATAATGGAAAAAGATGGGAAGGTGGAAATTGAGGATCATCAGGTCAGGCTTGATCTCATTGAATACTGGAGCAGCCTCATTAGCCTGAATGGCATATATTTTTCTGCTCCTATGTCTTATGGTAAGTTCATATAATGTAACCTTACGTCAAATAAAGCTTAAGATGCAGTTCTTTTTTTCATATTGGAGGGATATATAAATTATTTCTGAAATGACTAAAGATAAAGATACATGTAGAGGCTTTAATCTTCCCAAACCAATGGTCAGTAACTTCTTAACATGGAGCGAAAGCCTTCAGAAGCTGTTAACCTTAAATGAGCTTGTAAGAATGAGCCATGCTGCAGTGAGTTGTCAGTTGGACCATTGGGAATCCCTGCAACCAAATTGTGTGTGATAATCTGAGCACAGAGAATCACATTCCAGCATTGGAATCTGACACCTTTGTTAGCAAGTTCCTCAGTGGGTTTGCAAAATTTCAGTTCAGTACTGAAGTGCAGAACACTCAAAAGTTTGGATCTGACTGTGTTTGTGTGTGTGTCTGTGTCTGTGGGTTTGGGAAATTGTGATATTGTGAAAGCAAACCATGCCCCCTCCCCCAAAGCCTTTTCTTTTAGTACGCAAAAATGTAGAAAGAAATGGAGTAGATAGATATGCAGCATCAGTGCAGAAATATTCAAAACTCAATCATCTCAGAGTACAACTGGACCTTGATCAGATGGAACAATGGGTCCGAGGAGTGGCAGATGGAATTTAATTTAGATAAATGTGAGGTATTGCATTTTGGTAAGGCAAATCATCAGGACTAATACACTTGATGGTAAGGTCCTGGGAGTGTTGCCAAACAGAGACCTTGGGCTGCAGGTTTATAGTTCCTTGAAAGTGGAGCTGCAGGTAGACAGGACAGTGAACAAGGCGTTTGGTATCTTTATTGGTCAGAGTGTTGAGTGTAGGAGTTAGGGGGTCATGTTGCGGCTGTACAGGACATTGTTAGGCTACCTTTGGAATACTGCGTTCAATTCTGGTCTCCCTGCCACAGGAAAACATGTTGTTAAACATGAAATACTGCGGAAAAGATTTACAAAGATGTTGCTGCTGTTGGAGGGTCTGAGCTAAAGGGAGAGACTGAATAGGCTGGGGCTATTTTCCCTGGAGTGTTAGAGGTTGAGGGGTGACCTTGTAGAGGTTTATAAAATCATGAGGGGCGTGGATGGGGTGAATAGCCAATGTCTTTTGCCGAGGGTAGGGGAATCCAAAACTGGAGGCTATAGGTTTAAGTTGAGAAGTGAGAGATTTAAAAGGGGTAACTTTTTTGTGCAGAGGGTGGTGCATGTATGGAATGAGCTGCCAGAGGAAGTGGTAGAGGCAGGTACAATCAAAACATTTAAAAAGCATCTAGATGGGTACTTGAATAAGAAGGGTTTAGCGGGATATGGGCCAAATGCTAACAAATAGGACTAGATCAGTTGAGGATATGTGGTCAGCGTGGATGAGTTGGACTGAAGTGTCTGTTTCCATGCTGTACATCTCTGTGACTCTATAAAAACACTGTCCCATGTTGTATGCAAGATCAATTGGGTGTATGGGTCTCTCAAAAATTTAAAGATTGGAATTCCCTGGACGCTATAAGTAAGGGCTCTTAAAGTAAGGGTTCAAAACTGAACATTTAAGGTGAACCTTGGTGCTGAAATTACTCCGAACCGTTCGGCAATTTTTCTTGTGCTCAACCAGGAAGGTTTACATAGATCCCACCAGTCAAGTGAAAATCCAGTCATTTTCAAACTTGCATGCTCAACTCTTTGTAGTCTGCTGCTTGAAGTTGTTCATCCTTTTTGCATCTGTTTGCCTTCAAGGTGTTTTGCAAATATCATCGCATGTGAGGTTTAAAATTCTGCTTTGTCTCTTGCGGCAGAACATCTACAGCAAATTGACTTGCATTCTCACTGTATTGACAATCTGTCCAACCTGAACACCTTAGATTCTTTGGTGTCCAAATGGAAACATCAACCAATAAGCCTACAATCACAAAGAATTCTTCGAGGGAAAGATGGTATTTGAGCACTGTGCTATTTGAACATTTATTATAAAGAGAAAGTTGGCAGGTCAATTGGTTCCAAAGTTATTGCAAACAGCTTTAGAGAATTAAGAACCATAACGAAAAGGTCACTTCATTGCATCGTCCCAGTAGAGCAGTGATTTCCCTTTTTAATCATTTAGATAGCTGCCAACTGGGGAATAATCTCCAGAACTGGCACTCTTCAGATGCATTTTTATCACATTTGACTCTTGTAAAAATTCAGGGATACGACCTTTTAGCTTATTGCAGATTGGTAGTTCAATTATGAATATGTTGCCCAGATGCATGCATTGACAGGGAGAGAAGGGAGTGAATGTGTTTTTGTTTCAAGTTATTTTTCTGCTGGTGGGCCGAAGAATAAGTGCAGGAACTTGAGAGACGATACTTAAATAGATTTTTATACAGACGCAGAAAGCTGCTACAGTTTGGAGCCAGTCAGTAGGACTCCTGAGATGAAGCACATTTGCAATCAGGCTGCCAAGAGTCACTCATTGATGCCAAAGCTGATTACGTGAGGGCCAGTTTTAGAACAGTGGTTTCAACATTTTCCAGCTCTTTCAGTGAAGAGGAGTGCTGACGTAGTGAGATTTGCAAAGAATGCCAGAAAAGCTGATGTTATACAATAAGCAAAGCAAGCATTTATTGTTGCACTGACTCGTCCTCATAAAAATAAATCACAGCTCAAAAAAACACTATGTTTACAATTGATAAGCATAATAAAGGTCAAGTTGCAGTAAACTTACCGGACCATAGGATCACTCTCTCATTCAATGGAGATGACTGGTGGCTGTTTGGCCTGAGGGTCACCACACCTCACGTGAGGGAAGAGATTAAAAATTAGAGTCCTTCATGGTACAGGAAGTGAACCCACGCTGTTGCTATCTCTCTGCATTGCAAGCCAGACAGCCAACCAATGGAGCTAACCGACTCCAATAAGATCGATGGAGATCACAAGATCGTTATGCATAAAGAAGGCAATTCATTCTAATTTACACTGAAATGCAGATATGTCTCCTAAACATTTCACCATGCAACATCCCATTGTTTTGTACAGGATTTTGAAAACGTTTCGTCTCTCTGGAATTCCCAAATTTTTGCTTTGCCTGAAGACTTTCCTGATTTCAGAACCGAGATGATATTTTTAGCTGGTGTGAACTGTGCCCTATGTTCCCATTGTCACTGCCTTGTTTAAGGTCATTTGTCATTTGTGTACAGTTTGTAGTCTAACGTTAGATCACTTCAGAAACCTCCTTGCAGAGTTGAAAAGACCAACCAGTATTCCTTTATGACTCTGTGACCTTGGTCTCGGCTCCGCCCTCTGCAACTGGATCCTCAGCTTTCTGACCCACAGGCCGCAATCGGTGAAGATAGGTAACTGCACCTCCCCCACAATAACACTCAACACTGGAGCCCCCCAAGGATGCGTCCTCAGCCCCCTACTGTACTCGCTGTACACCTACAACTGTGTTGCCAAATTCTGAATGAATGCCACCTACAGGTTCACTGATGACACCACCGTGGTGGGACGGATATCTAACAGCGACAAGTCAAAATACAGAAGGGAGATAGAGGGCTTGGTGATGTGGTGCACTGAAAATAATCTCTCTCAACGTCGGCAAATCTACAGAACTGACTTCAGAAAGAAAGGAGGAGAACACACCTCCATCTACGTCAACGGAACTGAGGTTGAGAGGGTGAAGAGCATCAAGTTCCTCAGAGTGACGATAACGGACGACCTGTCCTGGACTTCCCACGTGGATGGGAGAGTCAAGAAGGCACAACAACTCCTCTTCTTCCTCAGGCGGCTCAGGAAATTTGGAATGTCCATAAGGTCCCTCACCAACTTCTACAGATGCACTGTTGAAAGCATACTGTCCAGGTGCAAAACGGCTAGGTACGGCAACTGCTCTGCCCAAGGCCGTAAGAAACTACAGAAGGTTGTGTGCACAGCCCAGACCATGATGGAAGCCAACCTTCCATCCACGGACTCTATTTACACGGCTCTTTGCTGCAGAAAGACAGCCAACATCAAAGACCTATCGCACCCCGTAATGATCTCCTACAACCTCTTCCGTCAGGCAGAAGATACAGAAGCCTGAACACACGCATGAGCAGGTTCAGGAACAGCTTCTTCCCAGCCGTTATCAGACTGTTGAATGGACTCTAGCCTCAAACATTGTAACCTGCAACGTAACCTGTATGCCTCTAAGTCTTTTTGATCTGTACATCCTTTGCTGGCTGTGATCTGCCTGTACCGCTCATAAACAAAGCTTTTCGCTGTATTTCGGTACACGAGACAATAAAATCAATGAAATCAAATAACACAGACTGATCTTCATAATGTAGAGCTCTATGACTATTCCTATCAAACTCTCCAATGTTTAAATACCAGTCCAGGTGACCAGAGCTGAACACAGTACACAGAGTTGTTACCTGTCCATAGTTTTTCAGGATAACTTCCCCTGGCTTAATTGCATCCTATAGTTCTGGTGATATTGTTCAACCTTTCCATTGGCTTTATGGAGTGTTGCTCTGCTTTTGTTGGGCAAACCTCATAACTCAACTTTTCTCGACTTCATCCTTCTTTGACAACCATTCATGGAGTAGGTGGAAGGCACCTTGCAACATGTGGCTACACTGAAGGCATCATATAAAAATAAGTTTTTGCTTTTGCATATATGTGATTTATTTCCCCTTCCCACATGGGGAACTTTACAGGTGCCTACATTGTATGTCACCTGCGGTGGTCTGATGATCAGATGCTTTGCTTTTCTTAAAATGTCTGCTACATCCATGGAAATGTCATGCCATGCCACAGAGTTAAAGATGAATGAGCATAATGATGTTATCTTTGGAAGTTTAGGAATAAGAGAATGACCATAGAAAGGGTAGGGCCGATCAAGGATTGTAAAGTGAATTTGTGCACAGAGCCTAAAGAGGTGGGAGAGGTCCTTAATGAATATTTTTCTTCAGTATTCACACCTGAGAGGGTCCTAGTTGCAGAAAAGGACAGTGAGAAACAGGCTGGTAGGCTAGAGGAGGCGGATGTTAGTAAGGAAGATGTGCTAGGAATTTTGAGGAACTTGAAGACAGATGAGTCACCCGGGCCTGATGGGATTTATTCAAGGATTCTATGGGAAGTGAGGGAAGAGATCGTCGGGCCTTTGGCGATGATCTTTTCGTCCTCACTGTCCACGGGTATGGTGCCGGAAGATTGGAGAGTGGCAAACGTCATTTCCTTCTTCAAAAAAGGGAATAGGGATAACCCCAGAAATTACAGGCCAGTTAGTCTTACGTCAGTGGTGGGCAAATTACTGGAAAGGGCTTTGAGAGATAGAAATTATGATCACTTGGATAGGCACAGTTTGATTCGTGATAGTCAGCATGGATTTGTGAGGGGTAGATCATGCCTCACGAACCTTATTGAATTCTTTGAAGAGGTGACCAAACACGTGGATGAAGGTAGAGCAGTGGATGTGGGATACATGGATTTAAGTAAGGCTTTTGAAAGGTTCCCCATGGTAGGTTCATGCAGAAAGTAAGGAGGCATGGGTTAGGGGGAAATGTGGCAGATTGGATTCAGAATTGGCTGACCCTTAGAAGACAAAGGGTGGTAGTGGATGGAAAATATTCAACATGGTGCTCAGTTACGAGTGATGTACCACAAGGATCAGTTCTGGGTCCTCTTCTATTTGTGATTTTTGTAAATGATTTGGATGAAGAAGTGGAAGGGTGGATTAGTAAGTTCGCGGATGATACAAATGTGGGTCGAGCTGTGGACAGTGCAGAGGGCTATTCTAGGTTACAAAGGGACATTGATAGAATGCAGAGCTGGGCTGAGAAGTGGCAGATGGAGTTTAACCCTGAAAAGTGTGAGGTGATTCATTTTGGAAGGACAAATTTGAAAGCAGAATACAGGGTTAACGGAAAGATTCTTGGCAGTGTGGAGGAGCAGAGGGATCTTGGGGTTCATGTCCACAGTTCCCTGAGAGCTGCCATCCAGATGGATAGAGTTGTTAAGAAGGCGTATGGTGTGTTAGCTTTCATTAATAGAGGGATTGAGTTCAAGAACCGTGAAGTTATGGTCCAGCTATACAAAAGCCTGGTTCGGCCACATCTGGAGTATTGTGTCCAGTTCTGGTCACCTCATTACAGGAAAGAAGTGGAAGCGTTGGAAAAGGTGCAGAGGAGATTTACCCGGATGTTGCCTGGAATGGAGGGAAGGTCTTACGAGGAAAGGTTGAGAGAGCCAGGGCTTTTCTCTTTAAAACGACGAAGGATGAGAGGTGATTTGATACACGTGTACAAAATGATCAGAGGTATAGATACAGTGGACAGCCAGAGACTTTTTCCTCGGGTGGAGGTAGCTATTACGAGGTGGCATAGTTTTAAAGTGAGTGGAGGTAGATATAGGGGAGACGTCAGAGGTAGGTTCCTTACTCAGAGAGTGGTCGGGGCGTGGAATGCATGGCCGGCGAGGGTGGTGGAGTCGGCCTCATTACGGGCATTTAAGCGGCTATTAGATAGGCATATGGATGATAGTATAAGGTAGCGGTGGAGGTTAGATAGACCTTAGGTTTAGGGTAAAAGTTCGGCACAACATCGTGGGCCGAAGGGCCTGTACTGTGCTGTACTGTTCTATGTTCTATGTTCTAAGTGAACAGTGAGAAATTTCAGATTCTTTTGGCTGGAGGTGACAGACTGGCTGGATTGCACCAAGTTTTTGGCTTGATGGATAGAATGGCCTTTTCTTACTCCTTTTCTTCAATGCATTCATGGGATTTAGGACATCACTGGTAATTGTCCATCTTGAATGCCCTTGAGAGGGTGACAGTGAGTTGCCTTTCTGAATAAAACTGATGACTTGCCCAGCTTCACATTAACAGTGTGGTGTGAAAGGGGGACGAGATGAGTATCACTTAGAAGGACGTGAGATTGGAGCAGAAATAGGCCATTCACCCCATTGAGTACCCTCTTCCGTTCAGTGAGATCTTGGCTGATCTGATATTCCTCAGTTCCCCTTTCCTGCTTTATCACGTTAACCGTCGATTCCCGCAGTGAGTAAAAATCTGTCTGTCTCAGAGCCTTGAATATGTTCAATGAGTCAACCTTGAAAACAGCCTTTCCTGTGGAAAAGAATTTAGCACATTTATTACCCTCTGAGAGAAGAAATTCCTCCTCATCCCTGCCTCGAATGGATGAATATATTGCCTTTCATAGCAAGAGAATTCGAGTACAGGAGCAAGGACGTCTTGCTGCCTTAGTGAGAGTATTGGGTGCAGTTCTCATCTCTTTATCTGGGGTTGGAAGTTCTAACTGTGGAGAGACTGAAGGTTTACTGGTTTGACTCCTGTGATGGCAGGACAGATGTATGAAGAGAAACTGGATTGGTTTGGGATATATTCACTGGAGTTTAGAAGAATGAATGGGGGGTGGTCAGGGATGGGGGTGGTGTGAATCTCATAGTAACCTATAAAATTCTGACAGGACTATATATTTGTGAACAAAAACCATACCATTCTGAGGAAAGGTCACCGGACCCAAAATGTTAACTCCGATTTCTCTTCACAGATGCTGCCAGACCTGCTGAGTTTTTACCAGCAACTTCTGTTTTTGTTTCTGATTTACAGTGTCCACAGTTCTTTTGGTTTCTGTATATATTGGTAAATATTGGAAGATGTTCCTGATGACCAGGGAGTCCAAAACTAAGGGTTACTGTTTGAGGGCACAGGGTAAGCTGTTAGGATTGAGATGGGAAGAAATTTCTTCACCCACTGGGTGATGAGCCTGTGGAATTCTCTGTCACAGAAAGTGTTTGACGCCAAAACGTTGAATGTTTTCAAGGAGTTGGAATTTGTTCATAGAATCCCTACAGTGTGGAAGCAGGCCATTTGGTGAAGAGCACCTCATCCCAACCCTGCACGTCCCATGGCCGATCCACCTAACCTGCACATCTTTGGAGGAACCTGGAACACCCAGAGGAAATCCATGCAAATTCAGTGAGAACATATAAACTCCACGCAATCACTCAATGGTGGAACTGAACCCGAGTCCATGGCACTGTGAAGTGCTAACCACAGTGCTAACCACAGATCCACCAGTTCTTAGGTCAAAGGTTGTGGAGAGAAAGCAGGAACAGGGTACTGAGTTGGACAATCAGCCATGATCATATTGAATGGTGGAGCAGACTTGTTGGGCCAAATGGCCTACTCCTGAGCCTATTTTCTGTGTTTCTATCCCAAAGTTATTTACAGTCAGTAAAATAAACGATGACATGAAACAGAAAATGGTTTTGAAGATTTGAAAGAAAATGGCTCATGGATGTTTTTTGGGCCCAAGGAAGGTTTGTGGTGTAATTTCCAGGATCTGTGCTGGGACCCTCAGTTTTCCTGATCTGTATCAATGACCTAGACCTTGGTGTACAGGACACAATGTCAACATTTAGAGATGATTAAAAACATGAAAGCATTGTGAGGAGGATAGTGTAGCACTTTGAAAGGACAGAGACAAGACAGAAGAGTGGATGGATAGTTGGCGGATGAAGTTTAATGCAAATAAGTGTGAGGCGATCTCATTTGGTAGAAAGGACATGAAAGTACGAGGGCGTAGGAGCAAAGAGACCTGGATGTATGTGTGTATGTCTCATGAAAGATAGCAAGATGCGTTGAGAGAGCAGTTAATAATCCCAGGTTTTGTTAACAGGGGGGTAGAGCACAAGAGCAAGGAGATTGTGTTAAATTTATGTAAGGCATGAGTTCGACCTCAACTGGAGTACTTTATCCAGTTAAGGACTTTAGGAAGGACATTGCAGAAGAAGTTTACATAAATGATTTCAGGAACGAGGAATTATAAAGATAGATTGGAGACTTTTAAGACTTGAAGAGGAAAAGGCTGAGAGGAGATTGAACTGTTCAAAATCGTAAGAGGTCTGGACAGACTAAATATGGAGCAATGTTTCTGTTCATTGGGAGCTAGTAGTACAGTGGTAATGTCACTTGTCTAGTAATCCAGATACCCATGGGGGGCATAGGTTCATATCCCACAACGGAAGCTGGTGAAACTTAAATTCAGTTGATAACTTGAGTGTAAATTGAGTTTCAGTAATGGTAACTGACAAACTATTGTCGATTATATATAAAAATCCATCTGGCTAACTAATGCCCTTTCGGGACGGGAAATCTGCCATCCTTACCTGGTCTGCCCTACATTATAAGAGTAAAAATGCTACAGTGTGGAAATAGGCCCTTCAGCCTGTAATGTCCACACCAACCCTCTGAAGAGCATCCCACCCAGACCTATCCCTGTGATCCTGCATTTCACGTGGCCAACCCACCTATTGTGCACACCTTTGGATTGTCGGGGGGGAAAACTCACAAAGACACAGGGCAAATGTGGAAACTCCACACAGACAGCCACTTGAGGCTGGGATCAAACCCGGATCCCCAGCTCTGTGAGGCTGCAGTGCTAACCACTGAGCCACCGTGCTGCCCCTTGTGACACCAGACCCACAACAATCTGATTTACTCTTCACTGCCCTCTGAGATGAATGATGAATACTGACCTACTCTGTGATTACCATATCATATGAATGAATCAAAACAGGAAAGGACCACAAATGACAGACACTGATTTAGTAAAAGAATTGAAATGATATGAGGAAAATATTTGTCTGCAGGGAGTGATTAGGGTCTGGAATTCACTGCCTGAGCGTTTAGTGATGAGTGTGGTTTGATTGAGGCATTCAGAACGCGGTTATCTGAGAAAGAAAGATGTGCAGGGTTGTGGGGAAGGAGGCAGAAGGAAGATAGGAAGTAAGATTTATATTTGGAGAGCTGGCACAGACACAGTGGGTTTCTCTACATGACAACGATTCTGTGAGGTAAATCATAAGTGTCATCACTATTGTAATATGAGAAATATGGTGACCAGTTTGCATATGGCAACCTATATAAAAAGCAATGATAAGCACTGGGCAGTTTGTTGAGTTTTGGCCAGTGCAGTTATAGAAGACTTGAGAAGACTTCAGCAAGACTCTTGATATGGTCTCACATGGGAGACTGAGAGCAAAGGTGAGAGCCCTTAGGATCCAAGGAAATTTGGGGCTAATTGGGCCCAGACTTGGCTGAGTGGCAGGAAACAGAGGGTAATGATCAAGGGGTGTTTGTGTCGCTGTGTGCAGTGGGCTCTAAAGCCATCAGTGTCAGTGTATGTATAAATGATTTTGACTTGAATGAAAGGGGATTGGTCAGTAAATTTATGGATGAAATGAAAATTGGTGTGGTGATAAATAGTATGGAGGATATCCTGAGATAACAAGAGGCTATAGGCTCGTCAGATGGGCTGATCAGTGGAAACTGGAATTCAATTTCATACATATGAGATGTTGCACTTGGGCAGGGCAAACAAAACAAGGGACTACATGATAGACAGTAGGATAGTGGGAAGTACTGAGGATCAGAGGGACATTGGTTTGCATGTGCACTGGTCCCTTAAGGTATCGGTACAGGTGGATGAAGTGGTTAAGAAGGCATATGGAATATTTGCCTTTATTAGCCAAGGCACAGAGTTAAGGAGCAGGGAAGTTATGATGGAACAGTATAAGATGTTGGTTAGGCCTCAGCTGGAGTATTCTGTACAGTTCTGGAATCCATATTATCGGAGGGATGTGATGGTACTGGAGAGAGCGCAAAGGAGATTTACCAGGATGTTGCCTGGCCTGGAGAGTTTATGTTATGAAGAGAGGTTGGACAGACTGGGGTGGCTTTCCTTGGAGCAGAGGCGACAGGATTGAGATGTTTAAAGTCATGATGGGCATAGCTAGCATAGACAGGAAGAAACATTTCCCCTTGGTGGAGGGATCAATGACCAGGGGATATAGAATAAGGGTAAGGCGCAGGAGGTTTCGAGGGGATGTGAGGAAAAACCTTTTCGCCCAGAGCATAGTGGGAATCTGGAACTCACTGCCTTCAGAGATGGTAGAGGCAAAAACCCTCATTACATTGAAGAATTATTTAGATGTGCACTTGCAATGCCAAGGCATACAAGGCTCTGGGCCAAATGCTGAAAAATGGGATTAGAACAGTTAGGTGGCTGATTTTGTCCAGTGTAGGCTCGATGGGCTGAAGGGCCTTTTTTCCGTGCTGTAGAACTTCTGTGTCTTGATTACTAAGCCTGGGAGTGTTAGGCTGCCCTTAAAAGTTGTAATGCACATCAGTGGGCTGGTTTAAAAAAAGCCAGAAGATTGACTTTCTAAAACAACCCCTAGGCCCGAAATATCAGCTTTCCTGCTCCTCTGATGCTGCTTGGCCTGCTGTGTTCATCCAGCTCTACACCTTGCTATCTCAGGTTCTCCAGCATCTGCAGTTCCTACTGTCTCAAAGTGTTGATAATATTTCTCCTTGAAATGTCACATTACTCACCACCTCAAATCTGTCGCACGCAGTGCTGTGTGACTGTTATGGCATTCAAAGACCAAAGATACTTGAAATAGTGGTTTCAACGAGACTCACTTATGCTCCGAGTTCCAGTCTTAAAAAAATATTCTCAACAATTAAGCCTGAATTCTGCGTCGATTAATCTCAAACCTGACTTCAGTGGGGTGTACAATTGAGGTTCCCAATTATATTACTTAATATCAGCAGACGCAACAACACTGTGGAAGGATGCACTCAGACTTCATCAGAACAATGAACAGTTAACCATTTATCTTTGTTGCTTCCCATCAACCTGTTAAGTTCCAAACATGTTTATGAGCAGTTTTCAGCAGCAAGCTGCAGGAGGGAGCAGTTAAGTTAATCAGTATTAATTTAAGCAGCGTGAAGGTCACCCTAACTTGGCCTCAGGCTGTAGTGGACAGTAAAACATCCCAGATTCCTGCAAACAGCATTTGCTCTCATTTCTGAAAGATTGTTACAGAGTGGCACAAATTAATGTTGTGCAGATCGCAATCCCTGCTGATAATGGACAAAAATTTCCTATGAGAATTCTTCAGTGGGCTATTTAGAAATGTTAGCATAACTGCCAGATTTCCAGTAAGGGAGATAATGATCACTAGGTCAGGTAATTTTTCTCTCTGGAAAGGCATCAATGGTAATAATAGAACATTTATTTTCAGACAGCTCTTTTAAGTGAGCAGATGGTGGCCATTTCTTCACTGGGAGAAGGGAACAATTTTTTTTGAATAATTACGAACATTGCCAGCAATTAGATATATTCAAATGAAAATTCATTCCATTTATGCTCCCCCCAGACCCTTTTCTCTCAAACAACTCTCCCCAACATTCAAAAAAAAACCCAAAGAACTGCAGATGCTGGAAATCAGAAACAAAGGAAGGCGATACACTTTTCCAGCAATTTCTGTTTTTGTCTCCCACACTGTTTTTCTCTCCTCTGCTTCTGATGAAATGATTTATGCTGGATAAACGTAAATGCCTCTTGTTGTCAGCTATCACTCGGTTTGAGGATGATGCCCCCTTCAGATCGTGGGTTTTTGTTGCATTGGGGTTTCTCCATGTGGCTGAAGAGGCCAATTCTCAGACTGCAGATCTGTGGGCATTCGGGGCAGGATGTCCCATGGGGTAGTGGACCCGGACTGCCGAGTTCACTTCCTTTTCTTTCCTCTGTCACCACCGTCCTGCCTTAAGGCCTTTGGGCTCAAATCATGACACAGCTATTTGGACAGCTTCTGAACGAACTCCTCCCAGTCACCCATGTCATAGAGTCCATAGTGTAATAAAGCATGGAAACAGGCCTTTCGGCCCAAACTGGTCCATGCTGACCATGGTGCCCACTCAGCCAGTTTCAATTGCCCACATTTGGTCCATGTCCCTCTTAAACCCTTCCCATCCATGTACCTATCCAAATGTTTTTTAGTTGTTGCTATTGTACCTGCCTCAACCACTTTCTCTGGCAGCCCATTCCATATGCACACACCTCTCTGTGTGAAGAAGTGGCCCATCAGGTCCTTCTTAAATCTTTTCCCTCTCACCCTAAACCTATGCTCTCTAGTTTTCAATTCCCCATCTCTGTGTAAAAGACTATATGCATTTATCCTATCAATGCCCCTCATGATTTTATACACCTCAATAAGTTCATCCCTCAGTCTCCTACATTCTGAGGAATAAAGTCTTATTTTGGCCAACCTCTCCCTATAACTCAGGCCTACTAGTCCTGGCAACATCCTTGTAAATCTTCTATGAAGGCCAGCACACTAACTGCCTTCTTCACCACCCTGCCTACCTGTGATGCTGCTTTCAACAAACTGTGTACTTGTACTCCTAGAACCCTCTGTTCCACAACACTCCTCAGGACCTTACCATTTACTGTATAAGTCCTACCTTGGTTTGACTCTCCAAAGTGCAACACCTCACGCTTACCTGTATTGAATTGCATTTGCCAATCCTCAGCCCACTTCCCCATCTGATCAAGATCCCTCTGTAATTTCTTGAGGTATGTCAATGCTGCCATACCTCAAGAAGTTCAGTGATTATTTGTGGCCTTCTCTTTGTCTTCCCCTGGGTCGTTGACCATTCAAGAGTTGAGAAAACAGGATCTGGTGGAGGAGATGGTTTTCAACCATTCAGACACAGTGTCTAGTCCATTGTAATTGATTTTGCAGGAGTTTTGCCTGAACGCTTGTAGAACCTGCTTCAGAAAGGAACTACCACAAATTAGATGGCCCTTCCACTGACTCTGGAGAATGTGGCAAAGCCATTACTGGCAGAATTTCTCTAGCACTCCAATGTGTTGCTGATATACAGTCTAAGTTTCACTGCCATACAGACCACTGTTATAAGCTGTGGACACTTGCAACCATAGTTTGTTCTTTTTTTATTCACTCATGGGACACAGTGTCACTGGGCCAGTATTTATTGCCCATCCCCAGTTGGCCTCGAGGAGGTGGTGGTGAGCTGCCTTCTTGAACTGCTGCAGTCCACCTGCTATAACTAGACCCACAATGCCCTTAGGGAGGGAATTCCAGGATTTTGACCCAGTGAAAGTGAAGGAACGACAGTGTATCTCCAAGTCAGGATTGTAAGTGGCTTGGAGGGGGTCCTTTATTCATTCACGGGATGAGGGTGTCACTGGCTAGGCAGCATTCATGGTCCATCCCTAATTGCCCAGAGGGCCGTTAAGTGTCAACCACATTGCTGTGGGTCTGGAGTCACATGTAAGCCAGGCCAGGTAAGGATGGCAGTTTCCTTCCCTAAAGGACATGGTGGTGTTCCCATGTATCTGCTGCCCTTGGCCTTCTAGTTGGAAGTGGTTTTCACTTGGAAGTTGCCGTCTAATGATCTTCGGTGAATTTCTGGATGGATGATGAGCTAATGCAACTGATTCTGTGTTGGATCTCCTTATCAAGAGTGGTATTTTAAGACAGGTGGCTGCCAAGTAATAGGAAGTTTGTGACGCATTTTAGAATCTCTCCTTCAACACTTTGGAGGTGGAATAGTAGATTGACTGGAATTAGTTTGAGGCATAGTTTTGTTTTGGCAATGTTAACATCTCTCAAAATAACCCAGTTTTCATGTGTGAACTTAGACCATGCATATTGATACATTATTTTGATGGTGCATGACTAAATGTCTTTTTCAAAGATTTCATGAAAGCCCTACTTACCTTTTCATTCTACTCAATCTTTTACTTTGTGATTGCCATATTCCCAAGTTGATGATGAATCACATTTCAACCCAGTGACAAAGGGCAAACAGATTTCCATAAATCTGTTTGAAACCAAGTGTCATACTGACAGAGAAGAGCAAAAGTAAAAATCAGTTACTCATTGTTTATATACAGTGTTAATTCTGTGTTATTCTCCAGTTGAGTTTATAATTCTGTCCAGAGAAATTTCTTGGTGATGTTCTGGGCCTGTGCATCCATAACCATCTTCTAGTGTGTTAGAATAGAAGCAAAATACAAGGGATGATGGAGCAAACACAGAATATGCTGCAGAAACTCTGGCAGTATCTGTGGAGAAAGGAACAAAGTTAACATTTCAAGTCCAATATAATTCCTCCTCAAAGAAGAGATGGTGGATAGCCTAGGTAGGCAGGTGAGCTAGATATGACTACGGCCAATTCAGAGATTTTTGACTGATGTGGACAGTTTCTGTAATATAGCCATTGGTGTTTCAGGTCCCCCCTACAGACTGCTTCTCTCTCCAGTGATGAACATAAAGGCTTTCTATCTTATTAATGGCCATGTGCTCAGCCATGCCCCAGCCAAATACAGTTACATTTAAAAGGCATCTGGATGGGTATATGAATAGGAAGGGTTTAGAGGGATATGGACTGGAATTAGTTTGAGGCATAGTTTTGTTTTGGCAATGTTAGGATATCTGTTGGCATGGACAAATTGGACTGAAGGATCTTTTTCCGTGCTGTACATCTCTATAACTCTATGTGGGGCCTATAAGGTCAAATAACATTAGATGAAGTGATCATGTAGAGGAGAGTGTGAAATCCCTTTTAAGGCAAAACTCGCCACATCGAGGCAACAGCTGAATCACAATACGGATTGCGCTGTTGCCACTACAGTCAGAATTGTCTGAGGTAGCGACATTGCATTGTAAATGTGGCATGAGAAAGTCACTTTTTTCACAATTACAGTCTGCTTTTTTGCTGGTGTCAGCCGTAGCTCAGTGATATCACCATCACCTCTGTAGCTCAGTGATATCACCATCACCTCTGAGTCAGAAGATTGCAGATTCAAGTCCCATTTCAGAGACATGAGCACAAGCTGTCCATATTTTCTAACCAGCCTGTTCAGAGATATTATTTACACACCTCAGGAGCAGGTAGGCTGACACTTTAAGGAAGTGCCATACTGTGAGAGCTCTCATCTTTTAGGTGAGACATTAAAGGCAAAGACATTAAATCCTCAGGTTAAAGGAAAGTGTTCCAAGGCACAATTTCTAAGACGAACAAAGGCGTTTTCCTCAGTGCCCTGCCCAATATTTCCTTCCAATCAATATCACAAAGACAGAACAGCTTATCTGGAAATTATCACGCTGCTATTTGTGGTGTTGCTGTATAAATATCAGTTACTGCATTTCCTACATTATAACAATGATTCCACTTTAAAAATATCTCACTGACCAGTCCAACTCGTCCCTGCCTCCCTAACCTGTTCTTCCTCCCACCTATCCCCTCCTCCCACCTCAAGCCGCACCTCCATCTCCTACCGACCAACCTCATCCCGCCCCCTTGACCTGTCCGTCCTCCCTGGACTGACCTATCCCCTTCCTAACTCCCTACCTACACTCACCTTTCCTGGCCCCATCCCCGCCTCTTCGACCTGTTTGTTTCCTCTCCACCTATCCTCTCCTCTATCCCTCTTCTATCCGCCTCCCACTCTCTCCCTATTTATTTCAAAACCCCCTTCCCCTCCCCCTTTTCTGATGAAGGGTCTAGGCCCGAAACGTCAGCCTCTCTGCTCCTATGATGCTGCTTGGCCTGCTGTGTTCATCCAGCCCTGCACCTTGTTGTCACTGACTATGATGCATGTTAGGGAAAGCACTTTGAGACATTTTTGAGGTCATGAAGGTGCTTTGAAAATGCAAGTCTTACAGTTTATTTTAATTGCTTTGTTCAAAACAGGTCCCTCAGAGGAGATAAATTGCCAAAGGGTTTAATGAGTTAGGCATTACTAAGTACACCAAGGTGGGAAGAGCTGTAATTCTGTAAATTGACAAGAAGAGTCAGGAACAAGAACTGGGAATCTTCAGAAAGTCACTTCCACTGTTCCTGAACTCATGAATGAGCCAAATCGATAGAGGTCGTAAATATTTCTATTTAAAGTGCAGACAGCCTGAAGGATAATGTAAGCGACAAACTTGTGGATCACCTCTCAAATTTGCTGCAAATAGAAAAGATCAGGCCTTTAAGTGTAAGCTGTTCTTCACTAACAACTCCCTTTTGCAGTCTATAAGCTCATAAATAATGCAAGGTAAGAGTTAGCGAAGAGTTCTCTTATATCCTCAGATAAATGCCTGATTCTTCTCAAGCATGTGATTCTTTTACATCTTTGCTCTGGGGCCAGAATAAAAGGATTATCCAAAATAATAAAATTTAGAATATTCAGGGCTAATTTGGACATTTTGTAAAAATTGAAATTTCTTCTCCATAGCAGAAGCGATTAGCAGTTGTAGTTTTATTTCGAAATGTTTGTATTTGGCTACTTTGGAGAGAAAGGTCTTTCATTCTAACCTTGTGTCATCAAAGCTAGAAATCGGGAAAGATACCTTCATGTTTTGGGAATAAAAGCAGAAAGTGCTGGAGAAACTCAGCAAGTCGGGCAGCATCCATGGAGAGAGAAACAGCTAATATTTCAAGTCCAGTGTGACTCTTCTCAGAATTTAACTGAGAACTTTATTCCTTATATATTGGGCTGCTTCCCATGACCCTGCTGCCACCACTTCCCAGGCACACAGTGGGGTAATGAACACTTTGGTCTCTGAATGCGTGTTATAGAGACTCCACGATTTACAGTGAGAGCTGGTTTGTCACTGGCAAACTTGTGTCAAACTTTCAAAAGTGAACTTCTGTTAATTGCCCTTTCATTTCAACAATTACATTGGATTAAATGCAATATAGGAGCAGACCTGCTAGTGTTTGTGTTCCACTCATAGGGCTGTACAGCCTGGAAACAGACCCTTCATCCGTGTCGACCAGATATCCTAAATTAATCTAGTCCCATTTGCCAGTATTTAGACCACATCCCTCTAAACCTTTCCTGTTCATATACCCATCCAGATGCCTTTTAAATGTTGTAATTGGACCAGCCTCCACCACTTCTTCTGGCAGCTCATTCCAAACATGCATGACCCTCTGCGTGAAAAAGGTGTCCCTTAGTCCCTTTTAAATCTTTCCTCTCTCACCTTAAACCTATGCCCTCTTGTTTTTGATTACCCCACCCCAGGGAAAAGACCTTGGCTATTCATCCTATCCGTGCCTCTCATGATTTTATAAACCTCTATAAGGTCACCCCTCAGCCTCTGACACTCCAGGGAAAATAGCCCCAGCCCTATTCAGTCTCCATAGCTCAAACCCTCCAAACCCAGCAATATCCTTGTAAATCTTTTCTGCACCCTTTCAAATTTCACATCTTTCCTATAGCAGGGAGACCAGAATTGAACACAGTATTCTGAAATGGCCTAACCAATGTCCTTTGCAGCTGTAAAATGACCTCCTAACTCCTATACTCAATGCACTGACCAATAAAGGCAAGCGTACCAAACACCGCTTTCAATATCTTGTCTACCCGTGAATCCAAATTCACTGAAGCTTCCTCCCAATTTTTTCTCATCTAAATGTACTGTTGTGACCCTCTGTTCCCTATTCCCCTCATATGTTTCACAAGTTTTCCTTCAAGCCATCTCTGTAAGTCTCATTTTCCGATTGCTTCCAATGAGGTGAAATCTCAGAGTCCTCAGGAAATTGGATTAGATGGGTTACAGGGGACGGGTCTGGGTGGGATGCTCTGAGGTTCGGTGTGGACTTGTTGGGCCAAAGGGCCTGTTTCCATACTGTAGGGATTCTATGATCAACAAAATTAAAACAAAGAACGGCAGTTCCTGGAAATTTGGGACAAAATCAGAAATTGCTGGGGGTAGCTCAGCAGGTCTGGTAGCACCTGTGGAGAGAAAGCAGGTTCAACATTTTGGGTCCCTTCAGGAACCTTTCTGAAGAAGCGCCACTGAGCAAATGAACAATGTGGGTGAAGTGACCATTTTGTAAGGGATGAAATTTGTTGTGAAATTAGGAAACAGCAGTTAGTGGATATGCATTTGCCCTGGTGGAGTGAGCAAACCAGATGAGAAGTATGATTCAAGATGAGGCCAGAAATTCTGGAAACCGTTTGCAAGAGAAAGAAACAGCGTTCATGTTCCAGCTCAGTTCATTAAAACTCAGTATTCTGTGGACAGCTATAATCTAGCAGCGTCTACAGGAACAAACTATTTACATATGCTTCTGTGTCAATTAAATCGATGTCCTCCAGTTACTGACCTTGCTATCTGCTGTTATTACTGTCCAATCTTATTCCCGCTTGAATCTGATTTTTGGCGGGTCGCCAGAACTATACAAAATGGCCCAGTGGATGAAAAAGGCTGGAAATTACAGGTTCCTGCTTTTTGTCAATCAAGTAATCAGAGTCATAGAGTTGTACAGCATGGAAACTGACCTTTCAGTCCAGCTCGTTCATGCCGATCAGATGTCCTAAATTGCATTAGACCCATTTGCCAACATTTGGTCCACTTCCTTCTAAACCCTTCCTATTCATGTACCCATCCAAATGCCTTTTAAGTGTTGTAATTGTACCAGCCTCCGCCATCTCTTCTGGCAGTTCATTCCATATCCGCACCACCTTCTGCTTGAAAACATTGCCCCTTAGGTCCCTTTTAAATCTTTCCCCTCTCACCTTAAACCCATGCTGTCTAGTTTTGGACTCCCCAACTCTGGGAATAAGACCTTGGCAATTCACCCTACCCGTGCCCCTTATGATGTTTTAAGGTCACCCCGCAGCCTCTGATTCTCCAGGGAAAATAGTTACAGCCTACTCAGTCTCTCCCTATAGCTCAAATCCTCAACCTTGACAACATCCTTGTAAACCTTTACTGCACCCTTTCAGATTTGAGGACATCTTTCCTGTAGCAGGAATACCATAATTGAACATGGTATTGCAAAAATGGCCTAACCAATGTCCTGAACAGCCGCAACATGACATCCCAACTCCCATACTTCAATGCACTGACCAATAAAAGCAAGTGTACCAGACGCTGCCTTCACCACCCTGTCTACCTGTGTCTCCACTTTCGAGGAACTGTGAACCTGCACCCCCAAGGTCTCTTTGTGCGGCAACACATCCCAGGACCGTACCATTCGGTGTATAAGTCCTGCAAAATATTCAATAATGGTGCGTCCAGGTGGAACAAAGAGCAGAAAGAAAGCTGGCACGTCCTCAAGTGACAAAATAAAAAGAGTTTACTTTATTTTCTCCTCAAACCCTCTGCTGTCTCTCTCTCTCTCCCAGGCAGCAAGGAGGCTTGCTCCTGGTGCAGGCTTCCCTCCTGCTCCCTCAGCCCCGACCCGCTCTTAGGGATATCCTACACACCCACCCCACTCTAACCAGCATACCTGCTCCCGGTTGAGGACCCCTTTCGTCAATCCTGATGCAAGCTTCACCCTCTGACACCAAGGCCTGTTGCAGTCCTTTGGGGATGGAAATCTGCCGTCCTTCCCTGCTCTGATAAACATTTACCTCAGTGTGGGACAATGTGAATTTGTTCATTTTGGAAGGGAGAAGAAAAGAACAGAGTACTGTTTAAATGGAGAGAAACTGCAGGAAGCTGCAACACCAAGGGAGTTTTGCACGAAACACAGAAAGCTAGCAAACAGATAATCAGGAAGGCTAATGGGTAGGAAGCAGCAAGTAGGGATAAGAGGTTTCTTTTCAGGTTAGCAAGCTGTAACCAGTGGGGTTCCACAGTGATTAGTGCTGGGACTGTAACTGCTTGCAAAATATATTAATAATTGGAGGAAGGAAGTAAATGTACTGTCGCCAGATTTTCAGACAGAATAAAAATAGGTGGAAAAGCAGGTTGCAAGAGGGTTACAAACAGTTTAAAGAAAGATATCGATAGGTTAAGTAAGTAGGCAAAAAGTTGGCTAATGGAGTATAATGTGGGAAAATGTGAATTTATTCCTTTTGAAAGGGAGAACAGAAGAAGAGTATTAGTTAAATGGAGGAAAACTGCAGAAAGCTGCAACACAGAGGGACTTGGTAGTATTTATGTACAAAACATCGAAAGCTCGCACACAGGTGCAGCAGGTAATTAGGAAGGTGAATGGAATGTTGATCCTTATTTCAAGGGGATTGGAGTATAAGAGCAGGGAAGTCTTACTGCAACTGCAAAGGGTGCCGATGAGACCACATCTGGAGTACTGTGAGCAGATTTGGTCCCGTATTTAAGGAAAGTTTTCATTTCATTGGAGACAGTTCAAAGCAGGTTCATGAGGATGA
>NC_063339.1:9825691-9830631 GCF_021869965.1 Rhincodon typus | reverse complement strand
GGATTGAGAGTCTTTGGAACTCCTTGCCACAGAGAGCCGTGTTTGCTGTTTACCTGTCACTAGAATCTATGTATTTGTAATAAATAGGAATTTCTGTTAAGTACAGAAAACTGGCCTGTGCTTTCTGTCAACCTGGATCTGAAAGACAGGCATTATACATTAACGATCCAGAGGAAACCTGAGGATGTTATTGTGAAGTTTGTAGATGACACAAAGATGGGTGGAAGGGGCAGGTAGTGTTGAAGATGCAGGGAGGCTGGGAGACTGGATAAAGAAGTAGCAGATGGAATACAATGTGGTAAAGTGTGAGGTTATACACTTTGGTAGGAAGAGTAGAGGCATAGATTGTTTTCTAAATGAAAAAAGGTTTTGGAAATTTGAAGCATAAAGGACTTGGGGGCCCTAGTTCAGGACTTTTTTCAGGTTAACCTGCAGGTTCAGTTGGCAGTTAAGAAGGCAAATACAATGCAAGCATTAATTTCAAGAGGACAAGAATATAAGAGCAGAGATGTACTTCTGAAGCTGTATAAGGATCTGGTCAGATCGCATTTGGAATATTGTGAGCAGTTTTGGGACCCATATCTAAGGAAGGATGTACTGGCTTTGGAGGAGATCTAGAGGAGGTTTACAAGAAAAATCCTAGGGATGAAGGACTTGAAGCTTCTTTGCCCGCTCTCCTAGCCTGTCCAAGTCCTTCTGTGGCCTCTCATCTTCCTCAACACTACCTGCCCCTCCACCTATCTTTGTGTCATCTGGGTCTGTACTTCATGGAGTTTAGAAGGATAAGGGGTGTCTGATTGAAACTTATAGAATACTGAGATGCCTGGATAGAGTGGATGTGGAGATGTTTCCACTAGTAGAAGAGACTAGACCTGAGGGGAACAGCCTCAGAGTGAAGGGACTATCCTTTAGAACTGAGATGAGGAGGACTTTCTTCAGCCAGCGGGTGGTGAATCTGTGGAATTCATTCCCACAGAAGGGTGTGGAGGCCAAGTCATTGAGTGTCTTTAAGACTGAGAGAGATAGGTCCTTGATTAATAAGGGGATCAAGCATCACAAGGATAAGGCAGGAGAAGGGGTTGAGAAACATATCAGCCATGATCGAATGACAGAGCAGACCTGATGGGCCAAATGGCCTTATTATGCTCCTGTCTTTTACGGTGATCTCGTCTGCAATAGGGTACTTCGCATACTTTTATAACTTCCTTAACAACTCGGGGATTAGAGGAGCTTGATTTCAAGTGTGCTACCCCAGTGAGCTGTAACAAATGACAGAGGACCTTTACTCCAGCTGAGAAAACAGCAGACCTTGGTTTTATGCATCATTTGAAAGATGCTACCTCTGACAGTCCCACAGATTTGACAGTGAAGCTTTTGATTGTGACTCTGTTCTGACACATTGCACAGGTATGTCTAAACCTGAAATGAAAACTCACTGTGTTCTTGCACCAGCCTTCTTTTTTATGGAGTCATACAGCATGGAGACAGACCCTTCGGTCCAACCAGTCCATGCTGAACATAATTCCAAACTAAACTATGCCTGTTTAGTTTAGATCCCTCCAAACAATTCTTAGTCATGTACTTATCCAAATGACTTTTAAATGTTGTATCTGTACCAGCATCCACCACTTCCCCTGGAAGTTCATTCCACATACAAACCACTCTGTGTGTAAAAAGTTGCCTCATGTCTTTTTAAAATTCTCTCCTCTCAACTTAAAAATATTTCCCCTTGTCTTGAAATCCCCCATCCTAGGGAAAGACACCTGCCATTCACCTTGTTTATGCCCCTCATCATTTTATAAACATCTATAAGGTCACCCCTCAAACTTCTATGCTTCAGTGTGAAAACACCCAGCCTATCCAGACCCTCCTTATAATTCAAACCCTCCAGTCCTGGCAAGATCTTGGTTAAAAAAAAAGAAGTTGCTGGAAAAGCTCGGCAGGTCTGGCAGCATCCGTGAAGACAAAACCAGAGTTAATGTTTCGAGTCCGGTGACCCTTCCTCAGGACTGGAAGGAAGTAGAAGTGAGCCGTGCGGCGATAGGGTCTATCAGCTTGGAAGCACATGGTGGGGGAAGTCACCAGATGAAATGAGATCAGTTACCGTAGTAGATACAATCGCCTGATGTGTCATGGTGGAGTCATGGTCCAGGGGGTGATAGGAGAAGGTATCTGAGAACTGGCGCTCAGCCTCTGCAATGTAGAGGTCAGTACGCCAGACTACAACAGCAGCACCCTTATCGGCAGGCTTAATAACAAGTTCTGAGGGGTCATCAGACTTGAAACGTTAACTCTGGGTTTTTTTCTTCACAGATACTGCCAGACCTGCTGACCTTTTCCAGCAATTTCTGTTTTTGTTCCTGATTTACAACATCTGCAGTTCTTTCAGTTCTTATTAAAATCCTGGTAAATCTTTTCTGAACCCTCTCCAGCTTAATAACGTCATTCCTGTAACATGGAGACCAGAACTGGGAGCCCCAAACCTGTTCTTTCTTTCCAGTGTGACCTGTACAGCTTCTCCATTCTGAGACCAGAGCTACATGCTGCTCTGCTGTGGCTATGAAAATGTGGGTGTTAGATTAGCGTAGACTACTGCTGAGTTAGGACGAACCCTTATTCACGTTTTTGTGCACAAATCCCATACAGCATTCTTTACCTGGAACTGTAGCCATCAGGTTTCATTCACTGAGAGAAGGTGCTGCTTAATTTACTTCCAGAGGAACTGCAACACGACTCAACAATGACACCTTCACCTACGATTCAACTCTGGCTACTTGTTTTCCATGGATGCTGCTTCCTTGATATTGACAACACTTTAACCATTATGCCTGGTGGAACATTTGGTGAAACCAGATTTCTGGCCTGATGTTTTCCCTCTCTCTTTATTTCTCTTCTCTTTTTTTTTTGTAACATTCTCAAATGTTACCTTCCTCTTTCTCAAACTTCTTATCGCAGAATTCTGAATTTATGACTTGTCAAAAAGTCTTCTAACCTGCCAGACCGAGTGTTAGACTAGTGAAGGATTACATTATCATGAATATGACAGCAATAGATGTATTAAAGCGCTGTTGATTAATTTATCTGTTCAAAATATGGATTGAATGATTCAAAATGTTTAAACCATCATGAAGTCAGGGAGATGCAATCTATATTAGAACAAATGGTCCCCTACTTTCCTTTCATCAGTTCTAATTTTAGCTTGTCTGGGACACAGATAAGCATTTGCTGAAGCGCTGCTCTTATTCACTTTCTTACACACTGTGGCAGGTGGGTAATCAGCTATTAATGGCTTTGCCATAATTGACTTTTTCCATTGAAATTTTGGCTTGAAGAGGAAGAAAAGGCTGAAGGCAGATGTCCGTCATGTTTTGCACTGTTATTAATGACTCTATCAGGGTAAGGAAAGGTGTTAGTTATAACAGGAGCTAACAAATTAATATCTAAATACTGTGACAGGTCACTCTGAAAGAATGATAACAAAATGTATGGGGGTAAAACAACTTTAATTTCAAACAATGATGTTGTGACTTCTTTCAATATTCATTCTTCCCATGATACTTGACACAGTGTGGAGTGAAAGATGACATGTCAGTACTGTGATGTATTTTCATAATTTGCAGTGACAGTGATGTCCAAAGACCTGACATAGACACAATGGGCCAAATGTGCTCCATCTGTGCTGTAAGATTTTGTGATTCTAAAATAACATAGAGCCACGTTGCTCTGTATTAATCTATATGAGAATTGAGCCTGTTAATGAGGGAGGGGTCCATATTGGACCTGGTATCGGGAAATGAGCCCGGCTTGGTGATCAAAGTTTCAGTGGGGGAGCATTTTGGGAATAGTGACTATAATTCCGTAAGTTTTTGGATCCTTATATACGAGGACAAGAGCGGACCATGGATAAAGGTGTTAAACTATGACCAAATTAGGCAAGAATTGGAGAATGTGGTTTGGGAGCGGCTATTTGAGAGTAAATCCCATCTGATATTTGGAAGTCTTTTAAAGACTGTTTGATTAGAGTGCAGGACAGGCGTGTTCCTGTGGAAGTGAAGGATAGGAATGGCAAGATTCAGGAACTTCGGATGACAGGGGAAATGATCAGCTCAGTCAAAAAAAAGGAAGCATACTTAAGGTCTGGGTAACTAAAAGCAGGCAAAGCCTTTAAAGAATATAGAGAAAATAGAAAGGAGCTCAGATGGGGAGTTAGGAGAGCTATAACTGCCCATGGAATGTCCTTGACCACAGGGTTACGGAGAATCTCAAGGGATTGTATACGTGTATTAGAAGCTTGAGGGTAGCAAGGGAAAGAGTAAGCCCACTCAAGGATAAGGGAGGAAGGTTATGTGTGGAACCAGAGGAATTGGGTGAGATCCTTCATGAGTACTTTACATCGGTTTCACCAAAGGGAGGAATGAGAGGGATGTTGAGGTTAGGGAAAGGTATGTAAATACTCTTGCATGTCAACATAATGAAGGAGGAAGTGTTGGATGTCTTGAAATGTTTTAGGATAGACATGCGCCCAGGGCCAGATGGGATCTATTCCAGGATACTATGGGAGGCAAAGGAGGAAATAGCTGGGGCCTTAACAGATATCTTTGCATCCTCTTTGACCTCAGGTGAGATTCCAGAGGACTGGAAAATGGCCAGTGTTGTTCTTTGTTTAAGAAGGGAAACAGATAATCCAGGTAACTACAGGCTGGAAAGTCTGAAGTTAGTGGTGGGGAAGCTGTTCGAGAAAGTACTGAGAGACAAGAATTAATCACATTTGGAAGCAAATGGACTTGTTAATGATACGCAGCATGGATTTGTGCAGGAAGGTCATGTCTCACCAACCTGATTGAGATTTTTGCGGAAGTGACAGAATGATTGATGACGGAATGTGGATGTTGTCTAAATAAAAACCAAAAGAACTGCGGATGCTGTTAATCAGGAACAAA